>NC_056430.1:42211124-42538624 GCF_018296145.1 Oncorhynchus tshawytscha | reverse complement strand
GGAAGGAAGGGCGGTTTTATATGAGAACCTTTATAAATACGTCCCTGACTGCCAGAGGGAGGGCTTTATAAGAACATGGCTAGGCTAGAGAGACAAACCTAGCTGGAAACAATTCCCAGGTCCATGAGACAGGGGATATAAAAGAAGCACAAAGTGCACTCCCTTCCATTTCACTTCTATGTATTGTACCTAGGATTAAAACTAGGTTGCTGCTTCAACATTGTAGACTGAATGGTACCACAAAGCTAAGTGCTTTAGGTACTGGAACGTTCACTGAGTTGACACACTGGAAGTGTCTCTCTACTTCTGGCTCCTCCTGACTCAGTCTGAATGATTAATCACATTCCCACACCTGCCATCAGGGTGAGCATTTATCTGCATCGCAAAGGACAGCCACTGTATCCCTCTGTCTCGCTCTCTCACCGTATCGGCGGCTCTCTTTCTGTCACTTTCTTCCTGCCTCCCTCTCAAATAAGAACCTTACATTCATCCACTGATCCACTCAGCATGAGGCCTACATGGTTAAACTCATCCCGCTGTAGTAGCTCCTTACAGTAATCTCCTGTGCTCTAGGTTCAGAGCCTGTACTGATGCATCCTTCTCTTTTGGGATCAGTGTATTAGCCTCAAACCTCAACACCCCCTGTCCTCTGTGTCCATGATCTAACCCCTACACCCCCTGTCCTCTGTGTCCATGATCTAACCCCTACACCCCTGTCCTGTGTCCATGATCTAACCCCTACACCCCCTGTGTCCATGATCTAACCCCTACACCCCATGTCCTCTGTGTCCATGATTTAACCCCTACACCCCCTGTCCTCTGTGTCCATGATCTAACCCCAACACCCCCAGTCCTGTGTCCATGATCTAACCCCTACAACCCCTGTCCCCATCTGATCTTACCTCCACGGGGAACCTCCTGTTGTTGATGCTGTGTTCTGACCCTGCTGATCCGTTACTCTGACCCCAGTGGAACTCGATCTTCTCCGCCTTGAAGCGTCCAGGTAGTCCTGCCCCCCGTACAAAATAGTCATCCTTCAGCAGAACAGCCACTGAGAGAGGGGTGAAAGAGTAATACAAGTCAGTATTGGGAGTATTGGCAGAGAAAAAGGTGTGACTCTCACTCACAATTAAAAGCTGATGTTTTGTTTTTCCTCAATCAAAAATTCAAAGAACTTGGCGATAGATAGATAGATGATAGATAGATAGATAGATAGATAGATAGATAGATAGATAGATAGATAGATAGATAGATAGATAGATAGATAGATAGATAGATAGATAGATAGATAGATAGATAGATAGATAAACGTAGAGGGTCAGAAGAGATACAGTCAGTAAGAGGGATAAGTTGAGGAAAATGTCTTGTGTTAATCTGTGATTTGCCTTTTCTCTCTGAATGTGCCTCTGTCCATGCTGATTATTGTCCAGAACTGTTGTGACCGAGACCAATGTAACATGCACTTTATATTTGACTGGACTTGTGTGCATACCAGTACATCCTGTTTAAGTTCCTCCTAAATTAAAGTCTTTTTCAGCCTATTTGAAGCTAGGGGACTCAGGGAGCTGGACACATAAGAGCCTTCTTCTGTGCTGTCATCATTGGCCTTAAAGGTCCCTGATGACATGCTAATTCTCAGTTAAATAGGCTCCATTGCTTCATAATGCTTTGTTACTGTAGTCGAATTCTTCAACTAGAAACCCTCAGCTGAATGTGAAAGCTTTGAACATGTACAGTTGACAAATTGAGCTTTGCCCAGAGACTTAAGCCATCAATTAACCCCTGCAACCTCCAATAAACACACTTTTGTCAAGTCAAGGAGTTATCTGTGTTCCATCAAAGGGCTTGGGATAGCTTGCTACAGCCTTCTCTAGGCATTCTAAATTTAAATACATTATCAAACACAGTTGAATTACAGCATCAATGGTTCACGACTTCATGCAAGAAGACTTGCACGTTTCAGAGACAAAACATGTCTTTGCAGTTTGCTTTGAAAGTTAGTTAATTAAAGCTGGTCTTGTTGAAGAATTCCCCCTTCAGGAGTTGGAGTTGTGAAACGTAATCATAAGTTAAGGCTTTGGCTGTGTGTGGTTTAAACACTGAAGCTGCATTTTTTGTGTTTTCCAGGATATCTACCCTCCTCCTATTCACATCTGAGGTCCTGCTGAGTTTGCCTGAGTCACGCAACATCTGGGCCTATTATTCACAAATAGTGAAGTGCTGATCTAGGATCAGTTATGCCTTTTAGATCATAATGAAAAATATTGTGTACACGGGAGTCGTGATCCTAAAACAACACTCCTACGCAGAGAAGCTTTATGAATAGAGGTACTGAAACTCCATTGTGTGAAGAACTCTGACTCTTTCCCTTGTCTGTTTGTGGCGTGGTAGCTAAGTGAGTGCACTCTGTGCATATTTAGATGATTCCATAACCCTTGAACATCTCTCCAGCTGACATCATTAGCCAGATTAGGCCCCTGATCCCCCTGTCTGTTAGGATTTAAGGGAGGATTTAACCTAGCCAGGCCCTCCAGATGAAATGCAGCTACAGCCAGGCTTCTTTTAATCACAAATCCAACAGAGGAGGAGAGGAGAGAGGGGATGAGCATGAGGACAAAACAAACCCACATTGATTATAAACACCAAAGAGCAGGGGGAACAAGCAGTGTCACGGGGGGAGGGAGGGAGTGAGAGCGAGAGAGAGAGAGAGAGGTAGATGGACAGTATGAATGAGGGGTATAGAGAGAGTGAGACAGATTGTTTATTTAACTAGGCAAGTCAGTTAAGAACAAATTCAGATTTCCAATGACGGCCTACCCCGGACGACGCTGGGCCAATTGTGCGCCGCCCTATGGGACTCCCAATCACGGCCGGATGTGATACAGCCTGGGTTCGAACCAGGGACTGTTGTGACGCCTCTTGCACTAAAATGCAGTGCCTTAGACCGCTGCGCCACTCAGACGCCCAAAAAAGAGTGTGAGAACGGAGAGAGAGAAAGGGTGATGACACACGCAGTGTCAAGCGATAGACAGTAATACAATGTGTAGATGGGACTTGCTGTGTGTAGTGGGCAGAGCTTCTGTGGAGAACTGAGAAGGGATCTGGGTGTACAAACGCAGGCTAGGGTTTGTTAAGCTAAAGAGGTTCAGCACACAAGCTCCACCAAGCACACTGTAAACATACAGCCTCACAGCGGAAAACTGATCCCCCTTCTCTGGCTAGTGTCATGGACAACAGTCACACACAGATGCATACACATGCAAAAACACACAGACGAGAGGAGAGGCAGGCTTTTGGGACTTTGATTAGCCATGCTGCCCTCTCTGTGTTTTGGCACATCAGCAGTCGAGCTGAGCAGGGCAGGAATAAGATGCTAAGCCAAAAAGACCTTGAATCACAGGCTGTGAAAGACTGGAAGTAAATCCTTGATCAATGCAAATGTCTCCAGTGCCAGCATTTCCTCATGAATTTGCTTCAGGCTTGCTTGACATTTGCCTGGGAAAGAAATGTTTAGCTGAAGACTTCTGGACGCTGGCCAATCAGCTGCAGCTCAAAGCCAAAGTAGGTCAGGGCACCATGCAGGGAAATCGATTAGGATCAACTTTGAAGATCTAGTCCCTTTGTGGTTAATTACAATGTTGGCAGGATCATGCAAGGTGAAGTGTAGCCCTTTCCACTCACAGCCCCTGTCAGCCTGTATACGGGTTGAAAGGAGTCAATGTGCTCTGAAAGCGGAGACATTGAGGTCAATAATAAATACCATTTTGATGTCATACAGGCCAACAGCGCAACCGTGAGTCGCGCACTTCACATTTCCATACTTAAAAACAAATGTCATTTACAGCATCAATGTTTACAATCTAGAACATTTGCTGCGGGACACACCTGAATGACTCCATTCTATGTGCACCAAAATTACAATATGTTTGTCTGAAGTGCCTTTTGAAAGCCTAACACTGTAAGATCGTAATTTTATTACTTAGCTAGCCATGTTGGCAATACAATAAGCTTTCAGATAATGCCCACCTGACCCACATTGAAATGACTTAGGAACTGTACACAGTTTGGAGAGGAGTCCCCCCCACTTGGAGACACCAGCTAGACATCTTACTCAAACTCTTGCAATTATTTCTTCTTATCCTGCACCTACTAACTGTTGTATGAATATTCTGATGTTACTGAATGTATCCAGAGTATTTTTTTAGATTTTGTTATTGACAAATGCTGAGAAAAGTACAGTAAGTGTAAAATTCACATAAAAATCAACAATGTAATGTTTGGATAGAGCCTTATGTCAGGTGAACTGTTGTGTCCTCACCTTTGATCTGATATTTACTCCCTAATCTCCAAAGTGTTGTCCTTCAATTGCTGCCATGGTTATGAATATGCTTTTTATAGTTCTTCTGTTAGAAACATTTCAATTTGGCCCTATCAACAGAGGCCAATTTCCATGTGTGTAAACGTTTAACACTTCGTAAAGCCATTAACCGAACGCATCAAATCACATTTTATTGGTCACATACACATGTTTAGCAGATGTTATTGGGGTTGCAGCGAAATGCTTGCGATCGAACCGTGTATTTATGTCTCCTCTCGGACTGATCTTTTTCTTCCATACACCCCCCACGTCTTGATCCTTACACATAGTATGAAGGAGCATTTGAGGATAGCGCCTCAGCCCACCATGCTGAAGAATTAAAAACCCAAGCCTGTTCTACTCCAATAGTTTTGGATGAGTGAAGGAATGCTGACCTGTCTTCTTACCGGAGCATTGAGGAAAGAACCCATCTTTGTCTAACCCTGCTACGGTAGGTAAAAAATCTGTTCTGTCTGAATGAATGAAGGCCCGCTGACCTGTCTTTCCTGTGTTCTTCATGGAGGTCTTGTTGGATGACTCGGCGTTGAACCCGTTGAGGGTCAGCTCCTGGCACTCCTGAGACACCTTGGCATCCTTGTCTGAGATGTCCACCGGTGATTGGTTCCTCTCCGCACACTCAGGGTATGAGGAGGTCCAGACCCCAGGACTGTGGGTCCCTAGAAGAAGAGAGGAGGGAGAGTGAGTTCTCAGCACTAAGATCTGGGCCTGTATTCAAAATGTGCTCAGAGTAGGAGTGCTGATCTAGATTCAGTTCCCCCACCCATCAGTGTCCATACAGTATCATTTTTAATACAGTCTAATACAGTCATTTTGATGTAAAAGACTATTCTGATCCTAGATCAGCATTCCTACTTTGAGACCCTGGCTATGAAGATGTCACATCCCGATACCCATAATGTGCATGAAGCCCATCGAAAATCCAGCTGGTTTTACTAACTACACTTCCTAAATGGAGACATGAGAGAGTAAAAACGTTTCCCCCCACCTCTCACTTTGTATTGAGAGAGATGGTAGAACCAGTAGTCAAATCATCTTCCACCCTGCAGCACCTTCCCTGATCCACTGGCTGCTCTTCTAATCCTCTCTCTCCCCCACAGCAGAGATCCTACTACAGAATAATACACCATCGTAGACAGGGATGCTCTTGATCTGTTCACCACTACAATGGGACCAATAGAACTGCAAAAGACTGCAAGGACCACAGACAAAGGATCACAGGCAAAGGCAGACTCAAACACTTCTCTCGATTAACAAATCATTTATGAGCCCATTCCCTAAAGGTTAGAGTCAACTTTTCAAGTGGTTCATTAAATAGAAATGTGACTTATTTTTTACTACCACCCCCGGGGCCCTCCGGACCAGGGCTGGCAGCTGTACATAGTCTATCCAATTTTACCTACCTCATCCCCATACTGTTTATATTTATTTACTTTTCTGCTCTTTTGCACACCAGTATCTCTACCTGTACATGACCATCTGATCATTTATCACTCCAATGTTAATTTGCAAAATTGTAATTATTTGCCTACCTCCTCATGCCTTTTGCACACAATGTATATAGACTCTCTTTTTTTTCTACTGTGTTATTGACTTGTTAATTGTTTACTCCATGTGTAACTCTGTGTTGTCTGTTCACACTGCTATGCTTTATCTTGGCCAGGTCGCAGTTGTAAATGAGAACTTGTTCTCAACTAGCCTACCTGGTTAAATAAAGGTGAAATAAAAAAATAAAATAAAAAAATGGCATGGGGCCTTAAATGTACTTTTTGAACCTAGGTCTGACGCATGTACACACACACACTAACTGAGAAGCAATTCACAGCAGTAATGCATTTTTTCAGATTCATTTGTTACCAGTTTCCAGGGCCTTAAATGTACTTTTTGGTCCACAAGCCACTGTAGCATTAATTTAGCTATAAATACGATTATACTTTACTATTTTTTATTCACAAATGCAAGTGAAAGGCTCACGATTTGGAGCCCTGAGCACCCGCCAGGTGGCTGGTGAAATAGACAACTTTACCTGCCAATGGCAAAATCGACCCGCCAAATTTTAGGCCCATTTGTCCATTGAGTTAAATTTGGATGAATCGTCTTCTCCCCATTCCACACACCACCTGGAAGTGTGTATTTATTGGCCAGGTCTGGATTCCATGGAAGGGCTGGCGCTAAGTATCTGGGCTGTGCTTCTCAATAATGGCTGCATCAGCAAGCTGGAGTGAAGTCATCAGTCATCGCCTTGTGTCTGTCTGTACCAGTGCCACTCTAATATCTCACACTGTTAAAGAAAAGTGTGCACATGGGGATGTGTGAAACTTACTCCTCAACCTGAAGTGTCCCTACTTGCGCCAGCGAATAGCTAACTATACGCGTGGCACGACTGGTAAGACACTTCAGGAGGGTGGTCACGTGTGCTAGCAAAGCAGAGGTCCTCAGTTCGAGCCTGTGTGAGCCAAGTCAGAAGTGGTACTAGTTAAACAAGCAGCGTGACATCCTTTATACACACACACACACACTCCCGTCTCACCATTGTAATACGAGCAGATAAAAGACATCTGCTTGCCACTCAAAAGTGTGCAGGCTTGAGGACACTGTTCATATCCCAACACAGAAATGGCAAGTATTTACAATAAGTATTTGAGTAGTTAACATCTCCTCGCACTTCAGCCATAGTAATAACAGAAGATGGCTGCTTGCCACTCAACCGGATATTGTTCATATACAGTAGAGAGAAAAAGCAAGCTCAGAGGGAATGTAATGTATTTTCTACTACTGTAAATAAAACCCTGGCAGTCTCGGTTTGACATATTCCTCTCTCTGCTCTGATCCAGTTAAATATATGAGGTGGAACCACAAATCTAATCCTCTATGAACATATTCTGTTTTCTTCAAAATAACAAACAACCTAATTCCATGCAAACCCATGTTTTCAGGAAGGCAAATAATATAGCCACCCCAGATATAAACAAATTAACGACAAAAAGCAATAAAACAATAAGCTCTGAGAGAAAAATCTGAGAGAGAAAGAGAGAAAAATAATTACACACATTCAAAATGTAAACGTTTCTGCTTTTCGGAGCTGTAGCCTTCAGTTCACCTTTCTGGAAAGCAGTCCCTGATGAAAAGCTAGCTCAGAGCTTTCCACGTCTATTATTTGTTGGCAACTTATTTTGTAAATAACCTTCTGTAGCTTTATGAAAACAGTTCTGCCTGTAGCCTCAAATCCTGATGCCCCTCCTCATAGACAACAACAACATACATAGTCCTCATCGGTGGTGTAAAGTACTGTAGTAAAAATACTTTAGTCCCTTTCAGTATATGTGCTTTAGTATTTATATTGCTGGCAACTTTTACTTTAACTTCACTACATTCCTAAAGAAAATAATGTACTTTTTACTTCATAAATGTTCCCTGACACCCATAATCACTAGTTACATTTTGAATGCATAGCAGGACAGGAAAATGGCCCAATTTACACACTTATCAAGAGAACATCCCTGGTCATCCCTACTGCCTCTGGTTTGCTTAATATAGGGAATTTGCAATGATTTACACTTTTACTTTTGATACTTAAGTATATTTTATTAATTACATTAACTTTTTATACTTAAGTATATTTAAAACCAAATACTTTTACACAATTAGTATTTTACTGGGTGACTTTTACTTGAGTCATTTTCTATTAAGGTATCTTTACTTTTACTCAAGTCTAACAATTGAGTACTTTTTTCACCACTGGTCATCATGAAATGTTGCAGTATGTTTATGTATCCAACCTCGATCATACCTAATAACTACATGTATTTTTTCCCACCTCATCTTTACAGAAATCTAAGACTAATGTTGAGAGCTTTTTTTGTTGTATAAAATTGTATTTTGCATGCATCATTTCAATGTATTTATTTTCCCCCATTGAATGCAATTTCTTCCCCAATTAAACAACATGATTAAACAATGGGTAAATATATGTTTTCATTACAAGCTACAAAGCTTTTTATTTACCCATATGAGCGAAGTATACACAACAGAAATCTAGGCCCTTTGTTTAATTAATAAACGTTGAATATTAATGTACAGTTCCAGTCAAAAGTTTGGACACACCTACTCATTCCAGGGGTTTTCTTTAATTGGACTATTTTCTACATTGTAAAATAATAGTGAAGACATCAAAACTATGAAATAACACATTCGGATTCATGTCGTAACCAAAAAAGTGACAACTTTGCACACCCATGATATTCTCTCAACCAGCTTCACAAGGTAGTCACATGGAATGCATTTCAATTAACAGGTGTGCCTTGTTAAATGTTAATTTGTGGAATTTATTTCCTTCTTAATGTGTTTGCGCCAATCAGTTGTGTTGTGACTGTCACGAATATCATCGAAGGTGGCTCCCCTTCCCGTTCGGGTGGCACTCGGCGGTCGTCGTCGCCGGTCTACTAGCTGCCACCGATCCTTTTTTTTCCCTTTTCGTTTGGTTTTGTCTAATTGTTTTCACCTGTTCCTTGTTGGGGTTTTTGGGTTGGTGTTATTTAAGTTCGATTAGCCCGCTTGTGTTTGTGCGGGCTTGTTGTTGTGTATGTAAGAGGTGATTGATTATTGTTGGGTTTTCGCTGTCCGGTTTATACCAGTGATACTTGGGTTGTGTTTTACGCCTATGTTCGGCATCACCCATTGTACGTGTTCCTGTTGTTGGACATTAAAGCGATTTCCCTCGAATCTTCTGCTCTCTGTGCCCGACTCCACACCCATCACTCTTCGAGCGTTACAGTGACAAGGTAAGACCTGATGGTGTCGGGGTGCTTTTCTGGTAACACTGTCAGTGATTTATGTAGAATTCAAGGCACACTTAACCAGCATGGCTACCACAGCATTCTGCAGCGATACGTCATCCCATCTGCGTTGAGCTTAGTGGGACTATCATTTGTTTTTCAACAGGACAATGACCCAACAGACCTCCAGACTTTGTAAGGGCTTTTTTGGTTACTACATGATTCCATGTGTTATTTCATAGTTTTGATGTCTTCACTATTATTGTACAATGTAGAAAATAGCAAAAATAAATAAAAACCCTTGAATGAGTAGGTGTGTCCAAACTTTTGACTGGTATTGTATTTATTTGCTTCTTATTTGCTTAGCTATTTTTGCTGATAACTGCATATAATACTATAAGTTCTTCCAGTCCCACTGTTTTCTTATGAGGCTGTCTGGCCTTTCCAATCCACAGGAGTTTGACTCAACTTCATCTGTCAGCAGGAAGCCCCTGCCACTATCCCCATGTCATCCCAGATCAACTGGGCCCAGGTCAGTGACATAGAGCCAAACACTGTGAGCTCAGTTTAGCCACAAACACATACCCAGGAGGAGAAGCCGATCGGCATCGGATGACTGAACACTGTGTGTGTCAGCCAGACATGCACACACACACACACACACACCATGCACACAGTGCACACAGATGGATCCATGTCAGCAACACTGGGGATTGGTGGGAGGGAAAGTTTGGACCGTCACACCAGAGACAATATACTGGCCTAGTGAACAACGTGGACAAAGACGGATGATGTGTCCCGTTGGCCTGAGTGACAGACATGTTACGGAACGTTAACGACATAGTAGACATTGTAGCTGGTGTTGCATAGCCAGACACCGTCATCCCATGGTCGAGGAAAAGCCTGGAAGTCCGAGCTAGGATTTTAGTCTAGCATCCATGATTTACGTCACTCACATGAAACAGCCAAACAATGGGTGATAGAGTACATGCCCTGGTAGAAGGATAAAGGAATAGGCCATGTCTTTTCAGGAGTGGCTTTTCCACACCTCACTAACCAGAACCATTGTCCTACTCTGCACATTTCCCTTTTCCTACTTAACACTGTCGACAGATAATGGAACTCCTTGAGCTAAAAAAGGAAAAAATCTAATTCTGGTGAAACATCAAAGGATTTCTCTATTACGTTGGTTAAAGGGGGAGGGACATGTTAAATGAACCCGAAGAGGGGAAAAAGAGGCAACGAGGCGCTTCTGAATGTAAAAATCCTGTTAAACAGTACAATGCCGTTGGCTGAATCGACATGTATTCTTCTCTCACAAGAAAGACGGTAGCTAGCAATGTCAGGATGAAACCACAGTTTGTTGAGAGTTGTTGTATTATTCTCTGGTTTATGCCTCAAAGGGAAGAACAGCCTCAAGGCTGTGTGTGTGTGTGTTACAGTTGAGGGTGACTCACTCGCTTCCCTGCATGTCTGTTTGCCAAACACTCATCTTTGGTAGAACTGGCTGGAAGGAAGTACAATGCCTCAAATATTACTCACTGTACCTCACATTTATGTTTGCTCACTGTTCCTCAAATAGCTGAAATATTTTTTGATGCATTTTTTCGTGAAAATACACAAATGCATCACTTAAAGTACGTTCTTTCACCATGTCCTGGAAAGAGCTTAACACAAACCCAGATTGACAAACCTCCAATAGTCCCAGTCGGTAATAGATAGAACGTCTCAGGCCTGCCTGCCTATGGGGAAAACAACCTGTGCTTACCTATAGTAGGTTACACCATTGGCTCACAGCAAAAAACTTGACATTTAAAAAAAAAAGGTAAGTCTAAAGGGAAAAGGACTTGTGTCATCGAGGCCGTCTCAATCTTCCGCTTAACTGGCGAGCTGATCATTTTTATTTTTTTTAAAGTTATTTTGGGGAAAACAGGGACACGAGAGAGAAAGACGTAACGTGGGTTGATCGGAGCTCTGGTATCAATCGTCGATAAACAAACCGTACTCTGTGTGGCGGCGGTTCGGCACAGCTGTGCTGTGATTGGGTCGGAGATAGTGGTGGAGAAGAAAGTGATGCAAATATGGAACATAGCGGTACAAATAAAGGGGGAGTAGGAAAAGGAAAAAGAAAAAGAAAGCGGGAGAGAAAGGGAGTAGGGATTTGAAGGGGAGTGAGGTCTACGGAGGCAGAAATGAAGAAGAAGAAAAGGAAGTTTGAGGAAAGCAACAGTTTCCAATGCCAGCAGCAGTTCGGAGGTAGAGAGTGCAAAGGAAGGGCAAGATAAGTCTCGAGGGGAGCATAGAGGTGAGCATAAAGTGATTCTGATGTTTAGGGAGGAAGGGGGAGTTGGGGCGATGAGTCTGATAAGGTTGAAGGCTGTGATAAAAGAGTTGATTGGGGAAGTTGTCAACGCTAAAGTGTTAAGAGATCGGAGCTTGTTGGTGTACTGTAAGGACATGGAGCAGAGGGGAAAAGCTCTCAAAGTGAAGCAACTAGGGAAGTGTAAGGTGGTGTCGAGCAGCTGGACTGATCAAGCAGGGAAGCAGTGCATGAAAGGGGTGACAACAGGAGTGCCTGTGAGTGTTAGCACTAAAGACGTAAGCAACAAATTGAGAGGAGGCGTTCTAGTGAATGTTCAAAGATTGCAAGCAACAAGGGGTGGAGTTAGGGTAGACGGCCCATCTATTCTGTTACCCTTCAAGGACAGGGTACTGCCAAATAAAGTAACCATAGGATATATGAGTTTTTGTTGAGGGCTTATGTACCGAAGCCTTTAAGATGTTATAACTGCCAGAGGTTTGGGCATGTGGGAAAAGCCTGTAAAGAGAAAAAGAGGTATGCCAGGTGTGGAGGGGAGCATGAGTATGGGAAATGTGGGGATGGTGTACAACCAAAGTGTTGCAGCTCTGGGCGTGCTCATAGTGTGGCATGTGGTGGGTGTGAGGCAATGAAGCAGGCAGTGGAGGTGCAACAAGTGAGTGTGGAGAGAAGGGTGTCAAGTGAGGGTGGTCCAGGTCCAGAGAGATACAGGTTCAAGTGAGAGCTGGGTAGGAGCGTCTAGACTGGGGATTAGGGGGCAGGTGGGCGGCGATATGGTATACATAGATAAGAGAAAGCTGGTGACGTTCATAGCAGGTGCTATCAATAGCACTGCTAAAGTTGGGTCTAAAACAGAAAGGATTCTGTGAAGGATTCGTGAAAGCGGCTGGGAGACATCTGAGTATCTGAGTACACTATTGACATGGGAAAAGGTTTGAGTTTAATTCAATCAGCCGAGGCTGGAGTCATATATTACTGGATTGTAGTTATGGTAGTAGTACTACAATGGAATGCTCAAAGCCTGTTGGCTAATGGGCAGGAGTTCAAACAGTTCATTGTGCATATGCCACATAAGCCTGTTGTGATTTGTGTGCAGGAAACATGGCTCAAACCGACTGTGGAGTTCGTAGGGACAGAGTTGTAGGGGGGTGGGGGGCACCTTCATAAAGCAAGGACTTCCTTACAGGATACTAGGCAAAGGTATTGAATAGGAATATGTGATGGTGGAGGTGTGGTTGAGAGGAGGGCTGCTAGAGGTAGTGAACTACTATAATCCTTGTCAGATATTGGACCTGAGAGGGTGGAGGGCCAGGATAGTAGTAAGGTATTGTGGTGTAGTGATTTTAATAACGGATGGATGGCAATGGACAAGTGATGGAAAATGGATTGACGTAGCCACATGGAAAGAGTTGGCTTTGGACCTCAATCTGGTATCTAGTGTGATGGCAGAAATCTGTGAGTGGGAGGTATGGGAGGAGTATATATGAGAGGGGATGTGGATAATATGAATAACTGGGTGAGAACAGCTTTAGTGGGGGCAGCTACTGAGGCTATACCTAAGAGTTCACATAGGAGGAGGAAAGCAGTCCCATGATGGAAAGAGGAGTGTGGGGCAGTGGTGAGGAGTAGGAATAGGGCATTTAGAGTACTGAAAAGGAACCGGGCATTTAGAGTACTGAAAAGGAACAGGGCATTTAGAGTAGTGAAAAGGAACAGGGTATTTAGAGTACTAAAAAGGAACAGTGCATTTAGAGAATTGAAAAGGAAGAGGGCATTTAGAGTACTGAAAACTTCCAACATCTGATTCAGAATTAGCAGGCGCAGGACCTGGTGGCGTTGGTTCTGTGACACCATTGGAAGGGCGACACCTGTGGGAGAAGTGTGGGGGATGAGTAAGAGGTTGAGTGGGGTCAAAAGGGAGTGGGATTATCCAGTGTTGACGAGTGCGTAGGATGTGGCAGTAACAGATGAGGAGAAGGCAGAGATGATGGCCAAAGTGTTTGTCTAAGTGCATAGCTTGGCAAATTTGTCAGAGGGGCAGAAGGGGAGAGAGAGAATGAGAGAGGAGCACCCTAGAGTGCTGGATAGGAGGGATGTAAATGATCCGTTGAATGCACCATTTACCAGGGCAAAGATGAAAAGGACAATAGGTAAGGCTGGGTTAACTTCACCTGGAAAACCTGAGGTGTGCTACATTATGTTGGCCCATCCTAGTGATGAGGCACTGGATAAGGTATTGAACAACAGAGTGTGGGGGGGAGGAGAAATTACCATGAAGCTGGAAGGAGGCAGTAGTGGTAGCAATCAGGAAACCAGGGAAGGACCCAACGACGCCAAGCTCTCGGCCAATAGCTTTAACATTACATGTATGTAAGATTATAGAACGTATAATTGCGGAGAGGCTAACTTACTTCCTGGAAAGCAAGGGGCTAGTATCGCCACATCAGAGTGGGTTCAGGAAGGGGAGGGGGACTATGGACCCAGTATTCTGCTTAGAAGCAGAGGTCAGGAAGGCTCAGTTGAACAAGGAGATTATTGTAGCTGGCCTTTTTTAGGTGGAGAAGGCGTACAGTGCCTTGCGAAAGTATTCGGCCCCCTTGAACTTTGCGACCTTTTGCCACATTTCAGGCTTCAAACATAAAGATATAAAACTATTTTTTTTGTGAAGAATCAACAACAAGTGGGACACAATCATGAAGTGGAACGACATTTATTGGATATTTCAAACTTTGTTAACAAATCAAAAACTGAAAAATTGGGCGTGCAAAATTATTCAGCCCCTTTACTTTCAGTGCTGCAAACTCTCTACAGAAGTTCAGTGAGGACCTCTGAATGATCCAATGTTGACCTAAATGACTAATGATAATAAATACAATCCACCTGTGTGTAATCAAGTCTCTGTATAAATGCACCTGCACTGTGATAGTCTCAGAGGTCCGTTAAAAGCGCAGAGAGCATCATGAAGAACAAGGATCACACCAGGCAGGTCCGAGATACTGTTGTGAAGAAGTTTAAAGCCGGATTTGGATACAAAAAGATTTCCCAAGCTTTAAACATCCCAAGGAGCACTGTGCAAGCGATAATATTGAAATGGAAGGAGTATCAGACCACTGCAAATCTACCAAGACCTGGCCGTCCCTCTAAACTTTCAGCTCATACAAAGAGAAGACTGATCAGAGATGCAGCCAAGAGGCCCATGATCACTCTGGATGAACTGCAGAGATCTACAGCTGAGGTGGGAGACTCTGTCCATAGGACAACAATCAGTCGTATATTGCACAAATCTGGCCTTTATGGAAGAGTGGCAAGAAGAAAGCCATTTCTTAAAGATAACCATAAAAAGTGTTGTTTAAAGTTTGCCACAAGCCACCTGGGAGACACACCAAACATGTGGAAGAAGGTGCTCTGGTCAGATGAAACCAAAATTGAACTTTTTGGCAACAATGCAAAACGTTATGTTTGGCGTAAAAGCAACACAGCTCATGACCCTGAACACACCATCCCCACAGTCAAACATGGTGGTGGCAGCATTATGGTTTGGGCCTGCTTTTCTTCAGCAGGGACAGGGAAGATGGTTAAAATTGATGGGAAGATGGATGGAGCCAAATACAGGACCCTTCTGGAAGAAAACATGATGGAGTCTGCAAAAGACCTGAGACTGGGACGGAGATTTGTCTTCCAACAAGACAATGATCCAAAACATAAAGCAAAATCTACAATGGAATGGATCAAAAATAAACATATCCAGGTGTTAGAATGGCCAAGTCAAAGTCCAGACCTGAATCCAATCGAGAATCTGTGGAAAGAACTGAAAACTGCTGTTCACAAATGCTCTCCATCCAACCTCACTGAGCTCGAGCTGTTTTGCAAGGAGGAATGGGAAAGAATTTCAGTCTCTCGATGTGCAAAACTGATAGAGACATACCCCAAGCGACTTACAGCTGTAATCGCAGCAAAAGGTGGCGCTACAAAGTATTAACTTAAGGGGGCTGAATAATTTTGCACGCCCAATTTTTCAGTTTTTGATTTGTTAAAAAAGTTTGAAATATCCAATAAATGTCGTTCCACTTCATGATTGTGTCCCACTTGTTGTTGATTCTTCACAAAAAAATACAGTTTTATATCTTTATGTTTGAAGCCTGAAATGTGGCAAAAGGTCGCAAAGTTCAAGGGGGCCGAATACTTTCGCAAGGCACTGTATATGATATGATGTGGAAGGAGGGGTTGTTAATCAAGCTTGATATTATGGGGGGAGGAAGAAGAATATACAACTGGAAAAATGATTTCTGTTTGGAAGGTCTATCCAGGTGAGCGTGGGGAAGTCTCTATCAGGCAGATACATGTTGGATAACGGTACACCGCAGGGGAGCGTGATTAGTCCTCTGTTGTTCTCAATCATGATCAATGATGTTTACTCTCAGGTACAACCGGATATTGGGAAGTCGTTATTTGCAGATGATGGGGTCTTTTGGAAGAGGGGAAGAAATGTGCCATACATTGTCAGGAAGGTACAGGAAGCAATTGATGAGATGGGCATTAATGTGGGGATTGTGGGGATTCAGGTTCTCTGTAGAGAAAACACAGACAGTGTTCTTTACCAGGAGGAAGTTGGGATATGAGGTACGCTTCAGGTTACAGTGCATTCGGAAATAATTCAGACCCCTTGACATTTCCACATTTTCTTACGTTACAGCCTTATTCTAAAAATTATCAAATGAAACAATTTCCTCAGCAATCTACACACAACACCCCATAATGACAAAGTGAAAAAAAGTTTAAACATTTTAGAAAATGTATTAAAAACAAGAAACAGAAATACCTTATTTACATAAGTATCCAGACCCTTTGCTATGAGACTTGAAATTGAGCTCAGGTGCATCCTGCTTCCATTGAGCATCCTTGAGATGTTTCTACAACTTGATTGGAGTCCACCTGTGGTCAATTCAATTGATTGGACATGGTTTGGAAAGGCACACACCTGTTTATATAAGGTCCCACAGTTGACAGTGCATGTCAGATCAAACACCAAGCAACGAGGTGAAAGGAATTGTCCGTAGAGCTCAGAGACAGGATTGTGTCAAGGCACAGATCTGGGGAAGGGTACAAAAAAAAATCTGCTGCATTGTAGATCCTCAAGAACATAGTGGCCTCCATCATTCTTCACTGGAAGAAGTTTGGAACCACCAAGACTCTTCCTAGAGCTGGCGCCCGGCAAAACTGAGCAATCGGGGGAGAAGGGCCTTGGTCAGGGAGGTGACCAAGAACCCTATAGTCACACCTATAGTCACACGAGTTCTAGAGTTCCTCTGCGTAGATGGGACAACCTTCCAGAAGGACAACCATCTCAATAGCACTCCACCAACCAGGCCTTTATGGTAGAGTGGCCAGACGGAAGCCACTCCTCAGTAAAAAGCAAATGACAGCCCGCTATGAGTTTGCCAAAAGGCACCTAAAGACTCTCAGACCATGAGAAGAAAACCAAGATTAAACTCTTTGGCCTGAATGCCAACCGTCACGTCTGGAGGAAACATGGCACCATCCCTATGGTGAAGCATTGTGGTGGCAGCATCATGCTGTGGGGATGTTTTTAAGCGGCAGGGACTGGGAGACTATTCAGGAACAAGGCAATGAAAACCTGCTCTAGAGTGCTCAGGACCTCAGACTGGGGGCGAATGTTCACCTTCTAACAGAACAACGACCCTAAGCACACAGCTAAGACAATGCAGGAGGGGCTTCGGGACTAGTCACTGAATGTCCTTGAGTGGCTCAGACAGAGTCCGTACTTGAACCAGATTGAACATCTCTGGAGAGATCTGAAAATAGATGTGCAGCAACGCTCCCCATCCAACCCGACAGAGCTTGAGAGGAGTTGCAGAGAAGAATGCTTGTAGATTCATACCCAAGAAGACTCGAGGCTGTAATCGCTGCCAAAGGTGCCTCAACAAAGTACTGAGTATAGGGTCTGAATACTTATGTAAATGTTTTGTATTTTTTTATAAAATAGCAAAAAAAATGTAAAAACTGTTTTTGCTTTGTCATTATGGGGTAGTGTGTGTAGATTGAGGAGGAAAAAATACAATTGAATCAATTTTAGAATAAGTCTGTAACCTAACGAAATGTGAAAAAGTAAAAGGGTCTGAATACTTTCCAACAGCACGGTATATGGGAGAAACTTAGAGAGGGTGGGGGGCTTCAGGATCCTTGGGGTATACTTTGACACTAGACTGACCTGGGCAGAACACATTGAGAGTGGTGGGAAAGTGCAAGAAGGTGCTAAATGTGATGCGCTGTCTGACGGGGAAGGAGTGGGGGGCTGGGTGTTCCTCATACAGGACAATGTAATGTTGCATTAATCCGATCTGCAAGAGACTATAGAAGTATAGCGCATGGTTCGCCAGCCTGGACCTCATTGGAACGGCTAAATGTCATACAGGTGCAAGGTCTCAGAATATGTAGTGGGGCGTTTCCGACATTCCATGTGGCTGCACTACAGGTGGAGATGGGGGATGACATTGCAGATTAGTAGAAGCAGCAGGCAATGAATTATTGGGTGAACTTACAGGGACATGGGGTGTCTCATCCTGCGAAAATGATTTTATGCTAGAAAAACTTGCCAGGACAGAACACAAGCTTTGGGTGGGTGGGTAATAACCAGGAGAAGGAGATGGGAATGTATGGAAGGGAGTTTAGTCGGTAGCTATTCCTGTAAATCCACCATGGCTACTCCGGCCTCCAGTAGTTGATTTAGAAGTGCTGGAGAGACTACGGGAAAGACAGGGAAGGTGTTGATCCATCTGATTTGTTTAAGAAACATCTGGATACTGTGTATTAGGATTTTGTGGCCGTTTCCAAAGATGGTTCAAAAGATCCAAGGACAGGACGTACTTGGCCAGCATTTGTAGTGCAGGAATGTGGGGTGGAAGTCAGGAAACATATTACAGATCATCTGGCTGCATATGCAGCGGAACTGATGGCCACACTCTTGACTTGCAGTGTGGGTGGAGGAAGTCAAGACTAGTTATTTGCTCTGATTCATGTGCAGTGTTGATGAGTCTGCAGTCCTTTACCTAACGTAGCAGACAAGACCTGCTTTATGATGTACTAGACAGATGGGTATACAGATAAGATTTACTTTGGTCTCAGCCCATGTGGGGGTGGAGGGGAATGAGGCAGTTTATGTACTGGCTAAACAAGCACTTAATAGTGGGTATGTTGATGTTGTAGTTTAAATGAGCAAGGCAGAGGCAAAAAGCCTGACATGGACAGTGATGATGCAGAGACGGCAGGAGCAGTGGAATAGAAATGCTAAGGGCAGGCATTTATTTCAAGTACAGAGGAATGTCGGCAAGGGGGGTACGGCAGGAAGGGACAGAAAACTGGAGGCCATTTTTACAAGATTAAGGGTGGGACACAGTTGAATAAGATTTTAAATGTGATAGGAAAGCATCCAACAGGAAAGCGTGCTTATTGCCAGGAAACAGAGACAGCGGAGCATGTATTGCTAGAGCGTGGGCAGTATCAGAGGGAAAGAGAGAGGCTGAGATCCACAGTGCATTAGGAATGTAATTCCGACCCCTTGACTTTTTAAACATTTTGTTATTCTAAAATGTATTATATAGTTTTTTTCCTCATCAATCGACACACAATACCGCATAATGGCAAACCAAAAACAGGTTTTTAGAACATTTTGCAAAAGTATTAAAAATAAAAAATGGAAATATTAAATTTACATTGGTATTCATACCCTTTATAAGCTTGGCACATCCTGTATTTGGTGAGTTTCTCCCATTCTCCTCTGCAGATCCTCTCAAGCTCTGTCAGGTTGGATGGGGAGCGATGCTGCACAGCTATATTCAGGTCTCTCCAGAGATGTTAGATTGGGTTCAAATCCGGGCTCTGGCTGGGCCAATCAAGGATATTCAGAGACGTGTCCCGAAGCCACTCCTGTGTTGCCCTGGCTGTGTGCTTAGAGTCGTTGTCCTGTTGGAAGGTGAACCTTCTCCCCAGTCTGAGGTTCTGAGCGCTCTGGAGATGGTGCTCTGAAGATGGCGCTGGATGAAATGGCAGCCATTTGACAGCCGCCTAACCAATAGCGCTATTAGGTGTTTTTTTTTTGCGTTATTTGTAAGTTATTTTATACAATGTTTTTGCCATCGTATCTTAGGGCAAAAAAGAGCTTCTGGATATCAGGACAGCGATCACTAACATCGGATTAGACAAACTTTTTTCAATAACAAGTACATCCTGTGCATCATTAGCAGGATGCACAGGATGTACTTCAGACACCCGACAAGGCCAATATCCCTGTCACTGGCAGGAGGAAGAGACGCATGTAAAGGACACAAGGCGGGGTGTCACGCCCTGACCTTAGTTATTTTTGTTTTCTTTATTATTTTGGATAGGTCAGGGTGTGACTAGGGTGGGTTTGTTAGTTTTTGTATTGTCTAGGGGTTTTTGTAAGTCTAGGTATTTGTATGTCTATGGTGGCCTGAATTGGTTCCCAATCAGAGGCAGCTGTTTATCGTTGTCTCTGATTGGGGACCATATTTAGGTATCCATATTCCCTTGGGTATTTTGTGGGTTCTTGTCTATGTGTAGTTGCCTGTCAGCACTCGTTTTGTATAGCTTCACGTTTTTTTTGTTAGTTTGTTCAGTGTTCTTTCTTCATTAAAAGAAGAATGTATGCATATCATGCTGCACCTTGGTTTCCTCCTTATAACGGACGTGACACGGGGTGCCTTGTAAGGATCTGCCGACAGCGAGTGGGAAATCTGCCTTTACCATCAAAATTACTTGTCAACGTACAATTATTGGAGAATAAATTAGATGAGGTACGATCACAAATATCCTACACACAGGACATCAAAAACTGTAATATCTTATGTTTCACCAAATCCTGGCTGAATGACGACATGGATAACATTAAGCTGGTGGGATATATGCTGCACCGGCAAGATAGAACAGCACACTACGGTCAGACAAGGGGGGGGTCTGTGTATATTTGTGAAGAACAGGTGGTGCACGAAATCTAAGGAAGTCTCTAGATTTGGTTCGCCTGAAGTAGAGTATCTCATGATAAGCTGTAGACCACACTATTCGCCAAGAGAGTTTTCATCTATATTTTTCATGGCTGTTTATTTACCACCACAGACAAATGTTGGAACTAAGACCGCACTCAGTCAGCTGTATAAGAAAATAAGCAAAAAATGCCCACTCAGAGGCGGCACACCTAGTGGCCAGGGACTTTAATACAGAAAAACTCAAATCAGTCTAACCTAATTTCTATCAGCATGTTAAATGTGCAACCAGAGGGGAAAAAAACTCAATACCACCTTTACACCACACACAGAGACACATACAAAGCTCTCCCTCGCCCCCCATTTGGCAAATCTGACCATAATTCCATCTTCCTGATTCCTGCTTAAAAGCAAAAACTAAAACAGGAAGCACCAGTGACTCGGTCAATAAAGAAGTGGTCAGATGACGCAGATGCTAAGCTACAGGACTGTTTTGCTAGCACAGACTGGAATATGTTCCGGGATTCCTCCGATGGCATTGAGGAGTACACCACATTAGTCACTGGCTTCATAAATAAGTGCATTGATGACGTCGTCCCCACAGTGACTGTACATACATACCCCAACCAGAAACCATGGATTACAGGTAACATCCGAACTGAACTGAAGGGCAGAGCTGCTGCCTTCAAAGAGTGGGACTCTAACCTGGACGCTTATAAGAAATCTCGCTACGCCCTCAGATGAACCATCAAACAGGCAAAGCACCAATACAGGACAAAGATTGAATCGTACTACACCGGCTCCGACGCTCGTCGGATGTGGCAGGGCCTGCAAACTATCACAGACTACAAAGGGAAGCACAGCTGCGAGATGCCCATTGACACGAGCTAAATCACTTCTATGCTCGCTTCGAGGCAAGCAACACTGAGGCATGCATGAGAGCATCAGCTGTTCCGGACGACTTTGTGATCACGTTCTCTGTAGCCAACGTGAGTAAGATCTAGCTAGCTAGCCTCACGTATCTGAAATTACATGATCAGTTGACGTTTACTGATCATGAAAAGCTGTAGGCCCATAACTCTGATGATGGAGCTAAATGGGCACAATTGCTTTGCGTGGAATAAATCGGAAATGTGTAGTTCTGAACATTTATTTAGCAATCCCTTGAAAACAGCACACAGTTGTCTAGGGATTTAGCACAGTTCTTCTTGCCCCCCAGCAGGCAAGTCAAACGCTCTGCACCTTATTGTGACGTTTTATTGATAACTGACAACAACCTATTCCAGTTCCATGTTAGAACTCTGTCTCTATTCCAGTACCATGTAGGGACTTTCTCTATTCCCTTCTGATATGGTACCATGTTTACCCAACATCCCGTTCATCCAGCAGGAGATAAACATTAACTGCTGGTTAGTGCCAATACAAAAAACATATATACGTGTAATAAACCCAACGCTGTAACCACTCAAATACAAATTTCACACGTGCACATTTTGTCCAAGCACAACTAGCAACAGGGTCTAATCTTGTGTTAATTTCCCATTCAGAAATAGATTACATTCCATTTACCAGCTCTGATATAATGTGGGTCTTTCAAAGGAACAGCGAAAGGGAGGAACGGAGCTGGAATCAGATAACTGAGGGTTCCGGAGAAGTCGATTAATCCTTCTCAATGTCATCCATCAGGCTGACTATAATCCTGGTGTCTGGCCCTGCCTCTGCCTGCCAGTGATTGGAGGGAAGGACAATTTACCCTTTGGGAAGAAAGACTATAGTAAAGAGGGCTTGGGTGTGCAACTTCTAACCAAGCTGCAATAAAACCAGTCAAGCCAACTGAACCATCGGCCTCAAAAGATCATATAGTGAAAGATGGATTGTAGACTAGTTCAGGGTAGTACTGCCACTATGGGGCTTCTATCAGAACGCAATGAGGAAGCCAAATGCGAAGATTATGTCTCATAGTAGCAGTGCTACCCTAAACTAGCCTACAGTCCATCATTCACTGTATAAGGGGTTCCCATTCTAGCATTGGGGAACATCCTGATGCCCCTCCCCCCGCATGAGCACACGTGCCACGTCTATTTCTATGGGCACAAGCACTGTTCATGACAAAAAATGTTCACACCCCTCTTGATGGTGGAGAGAATTTTGCAGGTTAAAGCTTATTACCTGCAATTCTCCACATTTTGTCATGGGGTGCAACGAAAATGTTGCAGTTATATAGCCAATTTTATTGCAATTCTACACATTTTGCCATGTCTAATGTGTATTCATGTGATATTTGAGTGACACAAAATGTACAACAGTGTCTATGGGCTAAACCTTCATATAAAAACAGTAGTGGACATGGGCTAGTTGATCTGGACATTTCAGACAAGTTGGTATGCAATGACTAACATGACAAGAGGAACTGATGATGCACTGCCCAATTTCAAAATTGCACCTTCTGCGTTCTACTATTACAACTTTCAAGACTAAGTTTAAAAACAGACTGAGTTCCTTTAAGAAAAAGAAAAACAAATTATACTGCACTATATGACCCTTTGAGCCGACCGGTTGACTTGGCTTGAATTAGTTTATTGCAGGTTGGCTTGATGTCTCACAGGATATGGATGACGGAAGGTGTGAAGGGAGGGGGCTTTAGGAGCGACATGGCTCTTCTCTACAAAGACAGTCCAGTGACATCAGCACCACAGGAGTCCACCAGCATACTGCACTTCATGGAATTCTACAAGTGCTGATGCTAAGTTCACACCAAAGTATCATATGGATCTAGTTTTTGTCATAAAATCTCTCTCACTCTATAGTTGAACCTGTGTCATTAATCACAGTGCTTGGTCTTCTCTGCTTCAAATCGGGTTATTCTGTCTTTCCCATGGCAACTAGTCACTTAGCAGGAGCCACGGAGATAGAGAGAGTCTGTTACATATTGAGATTTCATCTCCATCTTGGAGCAGTTTCAACCTCTGCATCTCCTGATAGACAGCGAAAAAGGATATAGATGTTTTAACAAAAGAGCTGTTTCATACTAATTAACGTCATTTTTGAGGCGCCAAGGACTTTGATCTGACTCGGGCCTTGGATTAAGGTTTACGTCAACGCTGAAGAACTGTGAGGTGGTTCTGGAATGGCAGAGAAGTGTCAAGTCAAAAGTCAATGAGAGAGAAAATTAGGAACTAGGGATTGGCTTTTGTGTGAAACTTTCTAAATTGTTCAAGGGAAAGAGAAAAGGTTGAAAGGGTGACAGAGTTTGGAGAGAAAGCTGTCAGAGTCAGTCAGACAGGAAATTAAATGACAAAAAAAAAATCTCAAGTTTTTGCCCAGATAGCTGACCTGCCTCTTCTTATTGGTCATGTCCCAGTTCCTCAACAGTGTGATCATTTTGATACATGTAAAGTTTAAACAGCCAGGAACTCCTTGTTTCTAATCTTTCAACACGAATAGAGAGTGTGTTGCTTGTTCCCTACATTGTCAAACATTGGGGTTGTGGCATAATTTCCTCACAGGGGATGCTTACATCAGCAATAGCATTTCTACTGAAACTGTGATTACGGTCTTGTGGTGTCTCTTGAGTCTGATTGCATGATTGGCCTACTTGAGCCTCAGCCTGCCTTCATCGGAGGGCTAGAGATAATAATGAATAGAATATATTCAGAGATTTATGATGACAGTTTGAGTTCTTCCATAGAGGATTCCTCAACAGTCCTGTGAGATTGATTGGTTAACTCAGCGTGACAGGATCACATGACTTGGCAGATCCAACCATTTGGAGGGCAATAGAGAACCAAAGGAAACCAAAGAATTGTCACTCTCCCTTTACTCTCTCTGTATTCAGCACAGGAGGTATTGATATACAAATGCAGCTAGACCACTCCCAAAAACGAAACCAATTTCTCTGCGCTCTCATGATGCCAATCATTTATTTACAATGTGTCAGAGTCCTGTTAGATTCTTTCATATGTGAATATTAGTGATCTTATTTCACACAGATACTTGATTTCATTAACAATAAAGACCTTCAGTTAACTGCCAAATGGTTAAATATTAGGGCTGGAAATTGTCAGTGACCTCACAATACAATATTATCACGATACTTAGGTTGTAATTTGATACTGTGATTTAATTACGACTCGGAGTTCCAAACATATTGCTCACCTACAGTTGAAGTCGGAAGTTTACATACACTTTAGCCAAATACATTTAAACTCTAACATTTAATCCTAGTAAAAATTCCCTGTCTTAGGTCAGTTAGGATCACCACTTTATTTTAAGAATGTGAAATGTCAGAATAATAGTAGAGAGAATGATATATTTCAGCTTTTATTGCTTTCATTACATTCCCAGTGGGTCAGAAGTTTACATACCCTCAATTAGGATTTGGTAGCATTGCCTTTAAATTGTTTAACTTGGGTCAAATGTTTCAGGTAGACTTCCACAAGCTTCCTGACAGAGCTGGTGTAACTGAGAAAGGTTTGTAGGCCTCCTTGCCCACACACACTTTTTCAGTTCAGCCCACAAATGTTCTATTGGATTGAGGTCAGGGATTTCTGATGGCCACTCCAATAACTTGACCTTATTGTCTTTAAGCCATTTTTCCACAACTTTGGAAGTATGCTTGGGGTCATTGTCCATTTGGAAGACCCATATGTGACCAAGCTTTAACTTTAACTGATGTCTTGAGATGTTGCTTCAATATATCCACATTTTTTTCCTGCCTCATGATGTCATCTATTTTGTGAAGTGCACCAGTCCATCCTGCAGCAAAGCACCCCCACAACATGATGCTGCCACCCTCATGCTTCACAGTTGGGATGGTGTTCTTCGGCTTGCAAGCCTCCCCCTTTTTCATTATGGCCAAACAGTTCAATTTTTGTTTCATCAGACCAGAGGACATTTCACCAAAAAGTATGATCTTTGTCCACATGTGCAGATCCAAATGGTAGTCTGGCTTTTTTATGGCGGTTTTGGAGCAGTGGCATCTTCCTTTCCTAGCGGCCTTTCAGGTTATGTCGATATAGGACTCGTTTTACTGTGGATATAGATTATTTTGTACCTGTTTCCTCCAGCATCTCCACAAGGTCCTTTGCTTTGGTTCTGGGTTTGATTGCACTTTTCTCACCAAAGTACATTCATCTCTAGGAGACAGAACACGTCTCCTTCCTGAGTGATATGATGGCTGCGTGGTCCCATGGTGTTTATATTTGCGTACTATTGTTTGTACAGATGCACGTGGTACCTTCAGGCACTGGTTGATTTCTTTTGATTTTCCCATGATGTCAAGCAAAGAGGCACTTAGTTTGAAGGTAGGCCTTGAAAATCATCCACAGGTACACCTCTAATTGACTCAAATTATGTCAATTAGCCTATCAGAAGCTTCCAAAGCCATGACATTCTTTTCTGGAATTTTCCAATCTGTTTAAAGGCACAGTGAACTTAGTGTATGTAAACTTCTAACCCACTGAAATTGTGATACAGTGAATGATAAGCGAAATCATCTGTCTGTAAATAATGGTTCGAAATATTACTTGAGTCATGCATCAAGTAGATGTCCTCACCGACTTGCCAAAACTTTAGTTTGTTAACAAGAAATTTGTGGAGTGGTTGAAAAACAAGTTTTAATGACTCCAACCTAAGTGTATGTAAACTTCTGACTTCAACTGTATGTCTGCTGCAGAGGGACAAGAAAGCCATGATAAAACGAGTTTTGATCAGTCATGGAAATAGAAGTGCTGAAAACAAATTGGCTCCCTATTTTTTGGTGCAGGTACAACCAAATAGCGAAAAAATAATATTGCAATATTGACAAAACTATATGATACAATATCTCCTCAAAATAATATTGAAATATGTACCTATCGATTTCCCCCTCCCCCCATCACTGTTAACGAGCACGGATTTGTCAATGATTCAGTCTCTGCAGGTGTGATAGACAGAAAATGCTCATCGGCCTTTCTTCTCTTCTTTATGCTAGAGGAGGACGAATGGTACTGTGTACTCCTCATGGGGTCTCAGACCCACATATCATACAGATCGTCCAATTATTAAAAACAAAAGGCTTTCTCACCAGATTTTCAACAACTTCTCGCACAGTCAGCAAAAGCCAGAGGCCTTACTTCTCTTCTGTATGCTAGAGGACGAGTACTGGAAAATGAATGCCTCAGTTACGTCACTTTACAGTAGCTTGGCCAGCTTAGATGAGCCCTTTTCTCTGCAACGGTACAGCCAACACAGTCAGTGTCTTACATACTCAAAATGTATTGATGTACCTTGCCACAAGCCTGTAACCCTTGGCCAATTGACGGATAGGAAGACTTAACTTAATGATTGACTCATGTTATATTACTCAATTATGATGGGGTTTTATTGGTCCTTCCATCACCAAGCAACACATGACAACATTATTTTCTTGGCCGCCACCACCCCTTGCCACAGCTGTCATTGACACCGTGTGGGTGGTTGTCCTCAGAAAAACAGAAATGTATAAATGATTTAAACAGTCTTGACAGTCCATGCTAATTAACTTGACTGATACAGTAATTGGTAGGGATCTGCATCTTTCCCTTTCAAGACGATCCAAAACGCATCTAGATACATGGGTTCCGATATGATACAGGCATAACACATTTTAGTTTAAAAGGATTTGATGCAAATCGGTTTGATTAGAGTAACGAATTGATGTGGTTCAATGCACTATCATTGGTTGCATGAAACACAATCATTTTCCATTCTAAAATAAAATCTGCTACTGATGGAGCTCATTAGCTGGGCCTCTCTGAGCTGGATCTGTCTGTCCGTCCGCCTGTCCGTCCTTCCGTCCGTCGTAGCGGATTTAGGTATAGACGACATAGGCAGCCGCCCAGGACAGCATCTTACCGGGAGCCCGCACAAAAATTTGGAGCAATGGTGACATTTGCACGATCAGTTTTCTATCGCTCAATTGCACGTCATGTCAATTATATTATATAACCGTGTGGGACTGTGGGACAATTAACCTTGTCGGACTGGGCGCCCTGATTCTAGTTTGTGAGCTAGGCAGGCTACTGCCTGGGAAGGTCTCCCACTCAGATGTACGAGATGGGGAGCAGGGGAATCTATCAAATAGCGCACCTCTAACTTTGTATAGTACTAATGCAATTAGTAAAATCAGTCACACTACAAAATGCTACCAAATAAACCACAATTCATTCATAATACTGTGATTACATAGTTTCACAGACATATTGTTGCATTTTTTTCTGGTTTGTGTGAAATCGTTGTGTATAATATAAAACCAGTCAAAATGTATCCACATTTGTGGACCGCTCTCAGAATTTACCTTACTCTTCCAGTGACAGTAACTGAGAGAAGCTTTTCAAAGCTGAAGCTCATCAAATCCTACCCGAGGTCCACCATGTCACAGGAACGCCTTAGTGGCCTTGCTGTCATCAGTATTAACCATGCAATTGCTGGGCAGATTTCTTATGGTGTAATTGATGACTTTGCATCAAGGAAGGCAAGAAAGGTCAGGGTTTAGATGGCAGTTTAGTTTGTGTTTTCTTGTTTGAAGTGCAATAGTGTAATAATCAGGTTCTCTTCTTTATAAGTGTGTTATTCCATTTGTGTGTTTGGATTTGTGCAACTTATTTTATTTATTTGTTTTTTGTTAGCAATAGGATAATAGTGTAATAATTTGATTCTTTTTTATTTGTAGTTATATACTACAATTTGTTCTGTTTGACTTTACCTCTTTTTGAGTGTTATTTTTGTGTAAATATATGTGTATACGTATATAGTTTTAAATGTTATGATAATTTTTTTGTGACGTTCCAAATGTTGAGTGGTGCTTTCAGGGGGTCGCCGCCCAGGGAGCCATACAAGCTAGAACTGCCACATACCGTAATTTTTTTATCCTCACATGAGAAGAAGCGCATAGTGCACAGTTTGTCTAGCTACTGATGTTGCCTGAGCTGCAAAATGACTTCGATCAACGACTGTCAACACAGTTACATGCTTCGATTCGACACTGAAGGAGAGGACCCATCAGTTGTCACAGAATATGAGGTATTTTTAGGAAGGTAGAAAGTAATATGAGCAAAAAGTAATGTGGAATAAGGGACCATGTACTCTCACATTTCATGTAGAAAGGAGATAGTGCAGCATCCCCATAGACCATGATGACATAACACCCTGCTACTATCCCCCAACCCTTGCTGCCACTGCCCCCCACCTCTGCATCACCACCCTGGGCAACTGATATCTCTCCTCTGTCCCTGCCTGACACAGTGGCAATGCACCACACTAAACACTAAATGGTAGACAGGGACAGTCACACAGCATATTTCATGTAGAATGCACTGTACCATGCAGTGAGCCGGTCTCATAACTGTAGCCAACGATGATGGGCCCTATTGCAGCTGGTCCCATCACCTACCCGTTTGACACAATTGGCATCCCAAATGGCACCCTATTCCCTATTTAGTGACCTATATAGGGAGTAGTGTGCCACTTGGGGCGCAGGGACACTGTAGCGGTGAACCAGACTATGAGGTAAATGGTGTGGATAATTCAGCTTGAGCTGGCGATTGGATGAGGAGAGCCACTGGGCTGTGGTACAGGTCCTCACTGGGTGTCATGATATCTACCGTCAAAGCATGGCCAATTACACACTGATGCATGGGTGTACACACACATGCATGCACACTTGCACAGACACACATTCAGTACCAGTCAAAAGGTTAAACAAACCTTCTTATTCAAGGGTTTTTCTTTATTTCTGCAATTTTTTACATTATATAGTAATAGTGAAGACATAAAAACTATGAAATAACACATATGGAATCATGTAGTAATCAAAAAAGTGTTAAACGAATCAAAATGTGATATATTTGAGATTCTTTGAAGAAGCCACCCGTTGCCTCGATGACAGCTTTGCACACTCTTGACATTCTCTCAACCAGCTTCATGAGGTAGTCACTTGGAATGCATTTCAATTAACAGGTGTGCCTTGTTAAAAGTTAATTTGTGGAATTTATTTCCTTCTTAATGCGTTTGAGCCAATTAGTTGTGTTGTGACAAGGTAGGGGTGGTATACAGAAGATAGCCCTATTTGGCAAAAGACCAAGTCCATTTTATGGCAAGAACAGCTCAAATAAGCAAAGAGAAACGACTGTCCATCATTACTTTCAGACATGAAGGTCAGTCAATACGGAAAATGTCAACAACTCGAAGTGCAGTCACAAAAACATCAAGTGCTATTATGAAACTGGCTCTCATGAGGACGCCCACAGGAAAAGAAGCCCCAGAGTTACCCCTGCTGTAGAGGATACGTTCATTAAGAGTTACCTGCACCTCAGATTGCAGCCCAAATAAATGCTTCAGAGTTCAAGTAACAGACACATCTCAACTAGGGATGCACCAATTTGACATTTTTGGCCCATAACGATACCGATACCAATAACCAATATTAAACATTTTAGCGGCCTTTCAAGCACAGTTAAATAATTAATACACACAGACACATGGACCCAGTGATCTGAGGCACTGCATGTCAGTACAAGAGGCGTCACTACAGTCCCTGGTTTTAATCCAGGCTGCATCACATCCGGCCGTGATTGGGAGTCCCATAGGGCAGCACACAATTGGCCCAGTGTCGTCTGGGTTTGGCCGGGGTATGCCGTCATTGTAATTAAGAATTTGTCCTTAACTGACTTGCCTAGTTAAATAAAGATTATATACACACCACACCGACCAAAACACTATTTTGTTGGCATTTATGTATGTCCCCATTACCAGTCCCCAAAACATAATCAAAACTCAAATTTCACTTCCTTGCTGTGCTGTTTCGTTGTTCATTTGTTTCATTCTAATCCAGAACTTCATCATGCATGTCAAGCAGTGAAGATTAAGCTCTGTCTGTCCGTGGCCTCCTCCTCAGTGCCCACTGTCACTGTGTTCGTTTCCATCTTGTCCAGCTGTGTCTGTAACATTTCACGTAAACCCTGTTTGTCTGCATCGAAGTAGCGGTCCTTGTACCTAACATCGAGCATGGTGGCGACACAGTAAAGAGGCTCAGATGGAATGCCACCGAATCACTTGTTCACAGCCTCTAGTACTTTTGTAAGTTTTAACCCCACGGTCTGTCGGCAGTTTTGTTGAGCAGGCATTTCAATGCCATGACAGAGGATATCATGTCTGCTTCAGATGCAGTTGAGCTTATTTCTCGAGTCAGTAGTTTGAATGGAGCTAGGAGTGTGTATGTTTCAATGATGTTCTCAAATGCCATAGAAATGGCAGCAGAGAATGAGAACCAGCACATTCTTGAGCATGCAATACGGCTTTCCTCAGTACGAAATCCTCATCGACCCACTGAGCTGTCAGACTCATAATGCTCATGGGTCTGACATCGCTGATCCAAATGTCAGTAGTAAAGCTCATGGATGTGAGTTTCAACAATACTGTGTAACTCCGGTTGGGCAACATCTGAAAAATAGTGTGTACCGGGGTTCGACCAGTCGGCGAAAGCCAACATCATCCACGATAGAGCATGGTTGATTGTCACGAGCAATGAATTCCATTCTTCCATTTTTGCTGAAAAAGTTCTTACTATTTAAGTTACTGCTCGACTTGAACTTGTTTAGTTGTTGGCAGTGAGCGCAATTTTGCCATTAATAAACTGTGGGTACAACATCACCGATGCACTTGCTAATAAACTCGCTCACCGAATCAGCGTATTCATCAATGTTGTTGTTCGACGGTATGCGGAACATATCCCAGTCCACGTGATCGAAGCAATCTTGAAGCGTGGATTCCAATTGGTCGGACCAGCGTTGAACAGACCTGAGCACAGGTGCTTCCTTTTTTAGTTTCTGTCTATAGCCTGGGAGCAACAAAATGGAGTCAGGGTCAGCTTTTCCGAAAGGAGGGCGGGGGAGGGCCTTATATGCGTCTAGGAAGTTAGAATAACAATGATCTAGGGTTTTGCCAGCCCAGGTTGCGCAATCGATATGCTGATAGAATTTAGGGAGCCTTGTTTTCAGATTAGCCTTGTTAAATCCCCAGCTACAATAAATGCGCCTCAGGATATGTGGTTTCCAGTTTACATAGAGTCAAATTAAGGTCTTTCAGGGTCGTCGATGTGTCTGCTTGGGGGGGAATATTCACGACTGTGATTATGATCAAAGATAATTATTTTGGTAGATAATGCGGTCGGCATTTGATTGTGAGGAATTCTAAGTCAGGTGAACAAAAGGACTTGAGTTCCTGTATGCTGTTATGATCACACCACGTCTCGTTAATCAAAAGAGGGGATCCGATCCATTGTCCTGGGTGGTGGGCCAAACAGAGGATCCGCTTTGGGAAAGTCTTATTCCTGGTCGTAATGTTGGTGAGTTGACGTTGCTCATATACCCAATATTTCCTCCCGACTGTATGTAATAAAACCTAAGATTTCCTGGGGTAACAATGTAAGAAATAACACATAAAAAAAAATACTGCATAGTTTCCTAGGAACGCAATGCGAGGCGGCCATTTCTGTCGTCGCCGGAAGTAAAAAAAGAAAAAAAGAAGGAAAAAAAAGAAAAGTGCTTTACTTGTGACACTGTCTGTGATTTATTTAGAATTCAAGGCACACTAAACCAGCATGGCTACCACAGCATTCTGCAGCGATAAGCCATCCCATCTGGTTTGTGCTTAGTGGGACTATCATTTGTTTTTAACAGGACAATGACCCAACACACACCTCCAGGCTGTGTAAGTGCTATTTGACCAAGAAGGAGAGTGATGGAGTGCTGCATCAGATGACCTGGCCTCCGCAATCACCCGACCTCAACCCAATTGAGATGGTTTGGGATGAGTTGGACCGCAGAGTGAAGGAAAAGCAGTCAACAAGTGCTCAGCATATGTGGGAAAAGCATTCCAAGTGAAGCTGGTTGAGATAATGTCAAGAGTGTGCAAAGCTGTCATCAAGGCAAAGGGTGGCTACTTTGAAGGATCTCAAATATAAAATATATTTTCATTTGTTTAACACTTTTTTGATTACTACATGATTTCATGTGTTATTTCATAGTTTTGATGTCTTCACTGTTATTCTACAATGCAGGAAAATAGTAAAAAATTAAGAAAAACCTTTGTCCAAACTCTTGACTGGTACTGTATATACTGTGTAAATAGGCACGCACGCATACAATACACACGCACAGACACGGACAGACACACACGCACACAGAGAAAAATGAAAGGCAGAGAGTAATGATCATATTTTACTCAGAAAAGACTGCTGTGCTACATCTTTAGCTTTGCCTTTGTGAAAAATACACCTCATTATTATTATTAAGCTGTGGTTTAAGCATAAAACAGCAGGCTATATGAGCATGATCACACAGCTATAGTTAGGGCACGATCAAATCTGGCCACTGGATATTTGCAAATAATCATGATATCATTCTGCCTGGTATACTCTACTTTGTAGTTAACATTTAATTGAGAAAGTTTTTGGGAAACTCCATCTACCAGAAGATGGTTGTCCTTACATTAGAAGCATCGCTGATGCTTATGCCGACACAAAGTGGTAGACAAACGGGCACAAATGGAGGCATTCCTGTGCCGTTGCCTCATCAGGACCTCGAAGGAAAATATGAATCACTGATTCATTTTGTTCATGTCTTATGATAATCTTGGGCAAATGTATGCATTTTTTAATAAGTTCAATACATTTAGTTGATTTCCATACATTTGTGGATATTGTTGAATTCTGCTGATTTTATAGGGCCCTATATAGTAGGGCTATGCTCTGCAGCAGGACATTGTATTGCACATTTCTCCATGACCTCCATAATTACCATACAGCATCAGAAGCACTGAGCCATATCCATGTAAATAGTGCATTACCCAGTCAGTGTTCTCACAGAGAGAAGAGACCGGAATCTAATAATTACCTGGCTGGCTTCTACAGCACAAACACAGCCATTTACTAGGCTCGCTGGAATTACAGCTAAAATAGGTTGCAGGCTTATGGAGCTCCCGAGTGGCGCAGCATCTCAGTCCTAGAGGCGTCACTACAGACCCTGGTTTGAATCCAGGCTGTATCACAACCGGCCGTGATTGGGATTCCCATAGGGAGGCACACAATTGGCCCAGCGTTGTCCGGGTTAGGTGAGGGTTTGGCCAGGGTAGGCCGTCATTGTAGATAAGAATTTGTTCTTAACTGACTTGCCTAGTTAAATATGGCATCCTGGTTTGTAGTAATTTACTCCAACTGTGAATATAGTTGTGTCCTCCTCATACATGCAGGAGAGAATGTTATAGCACAAGGGATTTATCAGAAAATGTGCCTTCAAAGTCTACCACACCTATTTAGTTCAGTATTGAGGAGATAACCTCAGACAGAAAAAGACTTCAAAATGGCATTTAGACCTAAGTCTTGAGTCTTGATGTGCAAGAGAATGTTTGTTGATCGAAGCAACTACTTTCATTGTCGGATCAAAGTCTCTTTCTTTGTTGCTTAAGTAAAACAGGCACATGTTTGTCTCGATTCGCCACCTTTGCTACCAGACGCTACCCCATTAACCTTGGTGATAAATAACCTTGCCAGCCTCTGCTGCCACAGCCACGCTGACAGAATGGCGATTGCCTTGTCATTTCCGTTTTGTCCCTCGGGGGGGGGGTGAAAAGCAGACATGTCGACTCACAGCTTCCCTCGCAGCTCGCACACACACAGCCTGGTTGCCTGGTAGGGTCTCCAACGCGGCAGGCGTTTGGCACAGCAGTTCTCACACATCTCACACATCCAGTCCAATAAGGCCATATTCAAGACGACCAGCAACAACAAACAAACGAGCAGTGTTGATTTGAGTCAGACTGACAGTGTAACTGGTCCGAGTGTGCACAGACACACTATGGTCTAGGTTCAAAGTGACAACGCAAGTGACATTCATCACATTCAATTTGTCCATAGATTCCACAAAAGTCCTGTCCTATCATTGAGCTGTAAGTCTATCATGTTCCAATAAACGGGTACGTTTATTGGATCGTATGACAAGGGTCAGACAGGACAAGAGCTGGACAATATAGTGACCTGTCGTTTCCCAAAACAGAGCATACCGTTCCCTCCATCAGGTCGTGTTACCAATCAGAGGTAAAATAACCTGTCTGTCACTTCCTCCATCTATAGTCCGACAGTCCCAGAGGGAGACACAAATTCTATAACCGGAGTACGTGACAGACTGACAGAAACTGGAGACAATTTGACCATCCATTTTCACAATGACAGAAACAGAAATGGTGTTGCACTGGCACTGGCGTTAGACCATCATTCCCCACAGTATTCAATTCTGACAGATAGAAGCCTGAGGTGTCCAAATCATGCTTGCTAGGTGATGACAATTCATCTAAACTTGCTACAATGTCAACAGTGACAGTAGCGGAATAGAAACCCAGCAGGAAGTGTTTGAGGCTGTACGACACGCCATGGGGCTGGAAAACCTCTATTTGCTCGCTCTCAGGAGTGCACTAGCACATGATTTGGTAGCATACATTTTTCGCCACTGCGCACTGATAATGACCTGAGCTGTGTCCCATAATATGCCTGCATTCCATACAAAACCAGGCTAATAATGATGAGTCATCCTTTAAATCAGAATGCCCTTGCAGGGCTCGACATTCAGGTACATTTGTTTGACATTCAGGTACACACCGGGCCAGTGCCAACTGAAAGCTACTGGCCTGAATGAAAATAACACTGGCCGGGGAATGCGAATGATGCTTTGAACAAGTAGCCTATATCCAGCCTATAATGACCTATCCTCCATGCAAAAATAATCACATTTAAACTTGATAATATCAAATTTACATTGATTGTTTAGAGGGAAAAAATAAAATTCAATCTCAAAAAGGACGTTATTGATGTCAATTTTGAACAGTCACTCCTATAAAGTCCTATAAAATCAGTTGAATATTTTGGTAAATTTCATTTTCCCTTTGTGATTTTTCCAGGTTTCCTAGTTTTCACTCCCAATCACACTTTATATATACAGTGCATTCGGAAAGTATTCAGAACCCTTGACTTTTTCCACATATTGTTAAGTTACAGCGTTATACTTAAAATTGAGTTATTTTTTTTCTCATCAATCTAAACACAATACCCAATAATGACAAAGCAAAAACAGGTTTTTAGAATGTTTTGCTAATTTATAAAAAAAAATATATATATATTACATTTACATAAGTATTCAGACCCTTTACTCAGTACTTTGTTGAAGCACTTTTGGCAGCGATAACAGCCTCGGGTCTTGTTGAGTATGACGCCACAAGCTTGGCACACCTGTATTTGGGATGTTTCTCCCATTGTTATCTGCAGACTCTCTCAAGCTCTGTCAGGTTGGATGGGGAGCATAGCTGCACAGCTATTATCAGGTATCTCCAGAGATGTTCGATCGGGCTCTGGCTGGGTCACTAAAGGACATTCAGAGACTTGTCCCGAAAGCCACTCCTGCGTTGTCTTGGTTGTGGGTCGTTGTCCTGTTGGAAGGTGAACCTTCGCTCCAGTTTGAGGTCCTGGGCACTCTGGAGCAGGATTTCATAAAGGATCTCCCTCTACTTTGCGCCATTCATCTTTCCTTCGATCCTGACTAGTGTTCCACTGTCTTAGGTCAGTTAGGATGATTTATTTCAGCTTTTATTTCTTTCATCACATTTCCAGTGGGTCAGGGGTTTACATAAAGTAAATTAGTATTTGGTAGCATTGCCTTGAAATTGTTTAAAGTCGGATTTTGGGAGTGAAAACTAGAAAACCTGCAAAAATCAGTTGTGCACGGGGGCCTCCCACTCCTCTTACTATTCTGGCTATAGCCAGTTTGCGCTGTTCTGCGAAGGGAGTAGTACACAGCGTTGTACAAGATCTTCAGTTTCTTGGCAAATTCTCACATGGAATAGCCTTCATTTCTCAGAACAAGAATAGACTGACAAGTTTCAGAAGAAAGTTATTTGTTTCTGGACATTTTGAGCCTGTAATCGAACCCACAAATGCTGATGCTCCAGATACTCAACTACTCTAAAGAAGGCCAGTTTTATTGCTTCTTTAATCAGAATAACAATTTTCAGCTGTGCTAACATAACTGCAAAAGGGCTTTCTAATGATCAATTAGCCTTTTAAAATGGTAAACTTGGATTAGCTAACACACCTTGCCATTGGAACACAGGAGTGATGGTTGCTGATAATGGGCCTCTGTACACCTATGTAGATATTCCATTAACAATCAGCCGTTTCCAGCTACAATAGTCATTTACAACATTAACAATGTCTACACTGTATTTCTGGTCAATTTGATGTTATTTTAAATGGACAAAATATGTGCTTTTCTTTAAAAAAAACAAGGACATTTCTGTGTTTAAGTGACCCCAAACTTTTGAACGGTAGTATACATACACACTCACTCACTGAGCCAATTCCACAACCATGCTTAAACCACATCAGGAAACCACTTTTGAGGTCTGGGAACAAACTTTAAAAAATATACTGTAAAAAAAAATCTATATATTTAATATAATATATATATATATAAAACTCTATTGGAGGGTGTAGTTGCCCTTTAATTAAATTGTGCCTAGCAAGAGACCATTGGCCAGCTGTGTTTTTGTGCTATACAGGCTATATTTGATGGCAGTTTGCAAAACAAATGCCCTGCGATTTATCAACATCATAAATGGTATTATTCTGCCAGGTAGGCATGCCTACTTTGCAGTCAATGTTTAATTGGGAACGTTTTTTTGGGAAAGCCTTCAGAAATGTTCATTCAAACAGCATATTATGACTGATTTGCGCATCGCAAAGATTCAACCAAGACTTCGGACTAGCCTAACATTTTTGAATACCTGGTCTGCATACGCATGTTGCATACCCATTGTCGTTTGAATACATCTTGATAATACATTTTTTTAAATTACAGAAAAAAAGAAAAAAAAACTGGCACCCTAGCGACCAATTAAAAATTGTTGTCACACTGCCAAGTCAAAAGGTAGCAGTTTTAAGCCCTGCTCTGTACCCCTCCGGCCGTCTCTTTCTCCCCCCCCTCTCTCACTCTCTCTCTCCCCCTTCATCTCTCTCTCTCACGCTCTCCCCTTTGTCTCTCTCTCTCTCTCTCTCTCTCACACACACACACCTCCCACCAGTACCTCTGATATGTGTATATCTGTACATGCTTCCCGACAGACAGCTCTGTGGTGTGACAGTGTAGAACGTGACACAGGAAGAGAAGAGGCTCAATATAGGCTCACAGTCAACTAAAGGGAAAAACACACTCTGGCAGCACAGAGTCTTGCCCGTGCCTCACTGAAAACAGTCTTGACTGTTATGGAGCGTTCACAGAAAGCAAATGGCTCTCATTTTATCTGTCTGGATCATACATAGAGAAAGGACACTATGAAATATAGGCCTAGATAATCTCACAGACTACGTAAACATAAAAATGACGGAGGATTTTTGTTCTGGGTTAACCAAAATGAAGGCGTAGATAATGATATCACAGAGACATAGTGTTATCACAGACATTCAGTAGGTGTTGTCATATTAGACAAATAAGAGCTTCTTAACATGTCGGTGTCTTAACTGAAATATGCTGTATTACTGTGCATTATATTAGTAGTACAATCACACACAAAAAAATATTGGGAATGGGTGTAATAGTAAACATTACTTTTACTAGGTGAAAAATATGACCCTTTAAATGGAGTTAAATGATGGGTCACGTAAATGAGCCCTGGTCAGAGAAGCCATCAAAATCTTGTTTAGAGCATCTCTGCATACAGTTCTCCTTTAGAATAATAGGCTCAGTGTTACTTTAGATAATGGGCTCAGGCAAACATCAGTGCTCCCTTCAGCTCGTCAACAACCAAGCAGCTAATTAGTGTACAAAGAACTAATTACTATAACCTGGCTCTCCCTCTCCCTGGGAGCACACGTACTGCATCCTGCCATGTACCTCACTCAGAGCCAAGTCTAGAGCTCTTTCAGGATTGCATTAATTTGGCATCCAACAAAAGAAAACAGACTGAAACAGGAAGGGACTACATTAACTTGTCCAATAAGAAACACTCCTCTTAATTTTCTGTTGAAAAATATTTTGCTATCAAATCAAAGTGCTTCACAGAAAAAAAACTAAATAAAATAAAATAAATAAATACAAACATAAGAGGATAAAATACAAAATAATAACAATAAAACTGAGCGACTAAAAGTACCCTTAGGAAAAGCAAAGCTAAAAAGGTGTTTTAAGATCTCCTTTTCTCTTTTAAATATGTCCACAGTTTTGGCCCCCCTCAGGTTCTCTGGCAGGCTATTCCAGATGCTGGGGGGATAATAACTAAAGGCTCCCTCTCCAAGCCTCTTGATCCTAGGTTTTGGATAGTTAAAAGGCCAGTGCCAGAGGAGCTGAGGGACCTACTGTGTACACAACTTAAAAGCATGTCTGACATGTATTGGAGTGCCGAATCAAGGATTGATTTAAAAACCAATAGAATAATCTTAAAATGATTTCTAACTCACAGGCAGCCAGTGCAGATACCATAAAACCAGTGTAATGTGTGCTCTCCGTCTGGTCTTGGTCAGTACACGTATTCAGCATTCTGTATGTTTTGCAGTTGATCAATGGCTTTCTTTGGTAGACCAGACAGGAGAGCATTACAGTAGTCAAGCCAGCTTGTAATAAAACCATAAATGAATCTCTCTGTATCACTCTGACAGAGAAAAGGCCACACCTTGGCAATGTTCCTCAGGTGGTAAAAAGCCATTTCAAAATTGAGTTCAGATTCTAAAATAACACCTAGGTGTTTTATCTTTATTGCCCGTGAATTAAAATGTGCGGCCAGATTCTCTCTCTCTGTGCTTTGGCTCCAACAATAAGTACCTCGGTCTTGTCTTGATTTTAGCTATAGGAAGTTGTGAGCCATCCAAGTTTATAAATCACTAATACAGTCTAATAATTTATCAGTGGAGCTAAAGTCCTTTGGTGACACAGAAATGAAAGCTGTGTATCGTCTGCGTAGCAGGCAAAATCAAATCAAATTGTATTTGATACAACAGGTGTAGACCTTACAGTGAAATGCTTACTTACAAGCCCTTAACCAACAATGCTTTAAGAAGTTAAGAAAAAAAAGGAAAAAAATGCTGTGTTTCTTATAATACTGCCAAGGGGTAACATATATAAACTGAATAGTACAGGACCCAAAATCGAACTTTGTGGAATGCCACACATGTATTTTCTCTGAGTTATGTTCACCAAGGGTGACAAAAAACTCTTGACCGGTTAAAAACTGGATTGGAGAGGTCAACCCACCTCTCCAGAAGGACAGTGTCAAATGCAGCACTTAAATCCAAGAGTACAAGGACAGAGAGCTGTTTGGCATCTGTGTTAGCTCTAAGATCATTTACCATTTTAACAAAGGCTGTCTATGTGCTGTGGTGGGCACAACAACCAGATTGGATTTTAAAAAAAATACATTTGCCACTTAAAAAAATAATTTAGCTGTTCGAAAACCAACTTCTCCAGAATTTTGCTTAAGTATGGAAGGTTGGAGATTGTCCGAAAATTGCTAAGAGCTGCAGAATCTATATTACTTTTCTTCAGAAGGGGTTTCACCCTTACTGGGGAGAAATAAGATCTAACATTGGAAAAATACTGGGATTTGACATAGAACAAACATTCATTTCTTTGTACATGGGTGAAATACCTGATAACTTACACAATAGAGAAAAGTACCTCTTGAAGGTCCTACTGGCAGCCAGTAAAAGGCTATCACTATTAAATGGCTACAAAAAGACCCTCCCACAGTGACACAATGGATAGACATTGTAGAAGAAATACACCACATGGAGCGTATGACCTTTGCTTTAAGAACTCAACAGGAGAGAGGTCAAGAATACTGGGAAAAATGGGTTTCGTACTTGGAAAAGGTCTAATTCAAAGATGTCAATGTAACTAATATGATGAAGGTATGATGTGCACTGTAACTGCCAGATCTTTTTTTTTGTAATTTTATTTGACTTTATTTGTACTTTCTTTGTGTTCCTACAATAAAAACTAAGTATATATAAAAAAAGGGGTTTCACCATAGCAGTTTTTAGTGCAGTGATGAAAGTGCCTGTGAACAGATGCAATTAAAAACTTTTTTGAAGAAGGTGGTGGGGATAGGATCTAGAAGGCAGGTAGAAGGCTTAAATTGTGGCATCCCTTTCCTGAGCATGTCTGTGTCAACCAGGGAAAATAAATCCATAGTGCCTTTGCGTGGTAGGCTAAAGCACATCAACATTCTCATCAGGTCTTGCTTGACTGATACCCAGCCTAATGTTTGTTTATCTTATCTCTGAAATATGCAGCAAACTCATCACATTTAAAAGGTGAAGAAAAGTTCACATAGGTTTGCGGGGGTAGGATTTATCAGGACAACAATGGTCAAGAAGAGCACTCTAATTATTAGGATTTGTTAGTGATGAAGTTAGAAACATGCCTTGTTACATTGCCCGGTTGCTCTCTAAGAATATCATAATGAACCCTCAACTTTATCCACTTCTGCAATTTATCTATTCATTGATTAGTTTCCTCACTCAGCCCAGGGGATCTCCTTGTTTGGATGTGGGCTTTTTCAACTTTACTGGAGCTACGGCATCAATGGTTGCCCTTCATTTGCTATTAATGTTATCAACTAAAGCATCACAAGAAGAAGGCAGAATAGGTGATGGAATATTGTTCAAACACTCAATCAAATATGGAGCAAATTCAGAGTTAAGATAGTGTTTCTTAATAATGGTTTCAGAATTACCCGGTGCTATGGGCAACATGGTAGTAAAAAATAAACAGTGTTGATCAGATAAAGCAACATCAACAATAGAGAATATGTCAATAGAAAGCCGCTTGGTCATAACCAGGCCCAGGTTACGGCCGCGGTTATGGGTGGGCCAAGCAACATGTTGGATGAAATCCATAGTTCAAAAGATTCATAAATTCATTGGCCTTTGTCAACAAGAATATTATTTGATCATAGTTTTCAAAAACAATAGTTCAGATAAATCAGTAAAGAAAGAGGGGCAGTGCTTTTGGTGGCCGATACAGGGTAATAGCCAGCACTGGTGGCTGACATTTAAACAGTACAGCATGATGCTCAAAAGACCCAAAGTCGCCAAATGAAATGTCCTTACAGCTGAGACTATTAGTAAAAATAGAGGTTGTCCCCCCCACCCTTTTTCCATTTTATGATAGAGTATGAAAATCTGTAGCAACTTCCTCGAAATCACCAATGGAATAACAACCTAATTATTCATGTTACGACCACGTTTTCTGACAAACGCCACTCTATCAGAATGGTAGGAGATTACAGTTTCTATGAACTCACTAGAAGCCAGAGATAAAGGAACATAAATTAGGTTACTCACAATAACCATACTGCCATTTCTATAGGAGTTGAAATGGTTTTCATTTCCTCTGTTACTTATTCTGACAGGGAAACTGTAGCACAGCCAGACCCTATCTGTCAGTCTCTAAAACTGTTTTTGATGTTGCTGGAAACAATCCTGGAACCCCTGCAGTTAGGGTGAATCCTGTCTCTTTAAAAAAAAGTGCTGGTTGCTCCCACAGCAAATCAAAGTTGTCACAAAAAGAGACATTTCTGTCGTTGCAAAGTTTCTTCAGGTGCTCGTTTAGGGGAAAGAGTCAGCTGAAACGTTCCAAACCCCTTCGGTAGCATGGGAGGGGGCCAGAGATAATTAGTATCTTCCCTATGCTAGAGGTGTTCAAATGTTTGTAGTCCTCCTGAAGTTCCTCAGATCGCCTACAACGAATGTTGTTAAATCCTACGTGAGTGACGATGGTGTCAATATTGGAATAGCTGGCCAGAACCAAGGGCAGGAGGGAGTTGAATTCATGGATATGGGTGCCTTGGTGACAGTGGACCTTGGTAGGTCTACAGACTGCAGGCAGGCCAAAATCTCTCACAATGATGGTGGTCTCGAATAGATGGATCGGATCTTCTCGAATAGATGAAGGGTGACCAGACTTCCTTCCTGATCTCCTACGCTTTGCAAGTGTCCAGTAGCTAACTGCTACCTAACAGCTATGAATAAACACGATTTAATGAAAACTATTTCATAAAAACATCTGAGTGTGGACAGTACACAGTTCTGTTGCGCTCTCTGATGTATTGATTAGGGCACTATTCAACTAGCGATCAACAAGGTAAGCAGTCTGGGAAATGTAGCCTGGGAAGTCCAGCCAAAGTCAATCCAGGACATCTCTCCTTTTCATCAGTAAAGTTATAGCGTAAACCCAGATGACTTACCTCTGACAAACAGGGGAAAAAAGTGAGACTTAAAAGGTGAAGTAAAATATTAGAAGAAAGAAAATATGTTTATGAAAGGGAATCTCTTCACTACTTGTGACAGTTTAATTAACCTTCTCTGTGCGAGTCTGTGATCTTCTATTCTGAAAGCCCTGCACCTTCAAAGGGATGCGGAGCAAGAGTCTTTTATTGGCCTGCCGCTTCGGATGAGAAGTCAATCATCATTGGACCATAGAAATACAGCAAGCACAACTAAGAGAACCTCAGTTCAGTGAGCCTCAAAGGCTAGCAAGCTAACGAATAAGGGATATCTGATGGATAACAGTGATTGACTTCTGCCAGGACTCATAAAAAGAGAGAGGCAAATAAATGATCATTTTATAATATTATTATTATGAATAATAATGGAATTTAAAGCGCCTTTCAAAAAAAAAAAAACAAGGACACTGTACAGCAAAGCGTATTCATGGTTAAACGTTTCGTCACAATATTGTTTCGAGCATTCATTTTAGGACTGATTCCCATTCTACTCGATGCAAAGTCAATGAGCGCTGATGAAGATTTAATCAAAAAGTGCATTAAAGTGGATTGGAAATACAATGACATATCAAAAGGGAGGCAAATAATGAATGTATTTCCAGGCCACTATAATGTAATTTAGGCGAAAGAGTCAGTAACCTATGTTCAAAATGACTTGACTTATCACGACTTTTGGGCACCATCATGGCGGAGGGCGACTTGAGAACGTTCATAACAATGGCATGACGCGACGGAGGTGCAACCTATGAATAAAAAAACAAAAACAAGAATAAGACTAAATTAATAAAAGCTACAGTACATAGCTCAGGCTTTATGCTTAGCATACATTCCTTAACCGATAGCCTTATTGTATGTAATTCTGGACAAGACCCTCTGTCAGAAATGACTAAAATGTCAACTTCATTTTCTTTCTTTTCTCTGAGAAAACAGGACAGACAGAGCAGTCAAAATGAAAATGTGTAGAGGTTTTACAAAAAACTTTCTGGGACGACTCTTAGCAGAGAAGTCTTAGACAGAAACATGGGTGCATGCCAGCCTAACATCCCCCTGTCATCACAAACAACAAACAGAGTGAAGGGTTTACAGAGGTCTGAAGCTACACCGTACATTCCCTTCTCAATAGGAAGGGTATTTGACCTTGTCAGTTCAGCAATGAAATGTTCTTTATTGTTTTTTTACAAAACAACCTTGGTGTAACCTCTTCCGCTAGTTTTTATGTTTGAATTCATACAATAGATGCCCACGAACTGAATTAAATACTGAGGGAACGGAGAAATAAGGCTGTGCAATAGCAACTTAACCTATACACAACCTCAATGTTTACCCAACTGAAGCTGAGGGCAACCACAATGCAATCTATAGAATTCATGAGCACATCTATTTTTAATGAAGAAACTTGTATATGCTTGTCAATAATACATATCTTGTCCTACTTTTCCACCAGGATAGAACCGACTAACAGGAGGAAGTGTCTTTTAATGTATTCTTTGTGTCTTATGTTGTGTGGACTTTGCGTGCAAGTCTGTGGTACCTCTCCCTCACACCTCCTGGTCTCGATGAATCACCTGAGTCCGATTGAGCTAGCTGAGCGAGAGGAGAGAGTGAGAAGTGAGAACACAATTTGGAGAAGATGGAAGTGAATGTATTATTCATTAGAAACCGATTCAGCCTCAATCGTGAGGATGATGTAGTGTAGAATAATGTGGTGTAGAGGGACTATAGTTGTCTGCCGTGACACTTAACTCCCTCTCTATAAAAGGAGTACTTTTTTTGCCCAACCTCCACCCCCTCTTTGGGAGGACAACTGCAATGGCCCTTAGCACTCTACTAAAACATAGCAGGTTTTGACATCATGGGGGTGGACGGTGTGAAAACTAAGGGCACGGTAATATGAAAATGCAAGGTAATATCTGATTAGAGTTATAGTACCATACAGTTACTTTTCAGTTCCTTTTGAAAATCCAACTGGGGAGAAAATGGGTTTTGGTTTCCTACGCTGCAATTGAATCGCTTCTGACCAGAGGAGGAAAATATGGTTCCAGACATTGTTGCTGTTGTGTTCAGCTTGTTTCTACGCGTGTTATTTACACATTCAATAAGGCACCAGATAAAACTGGGCTGGCAAATTGAGTCTCATTCATAGAAAGTGAAAATGTATCTCTTAATAAAGTGTGTTTACCTCAACATGTCATATTTCACACAACAGGAAGATATACTGTACACCCCAGCTTATATCAGACAGCACAAGGTAGATTGAGTAGAAACATCATAACACACATTTTCATAATGTTTGGTTGTGAGGGACTGAATAAGATTATGGGCCGGGGGGACCTGATCCAAGATCAGTTAGACTCCTAAGCAGCCACCTTTTGCACCAACATTCCAAGACGTGCTATTGGTTGTTCTACACATCATGAACCGATGGTTGAATCCATCATACACACACACACACAAGACGAATTATGAATATGTGTTAGCAAAGTGTTGTTTTGGATTGAGTTCCTCTAAAATGTGTTATTTTGGTTTTATGCCCTCCTAGTCCTCTCAGAGAGTCACCCAATGACCCGATGGCTTTGTTGGGTAAGCAGCTCAATTAAAGGCTTGCATAACCGGAGGCTTGTTATTTTACATTTCCGCATTGACCGATGCGATAAGACAAGAGGTTGCTTAATTGATTCTCCCCTTTCAGCTCAAATTAAAGCCATATCATTAGCTTTTCCAGCCTGTTTCCTGGTGTGTGTGTGTGTGTGTGTGTGTGTAATGGATTCAACCATCGGTTCACGTAGTTCATGACATGTAGAACAACTAATAGCACTTCTTGGAATGTTGGCGCAAAAGATGGCTGCTTAGGAGTCTAACTGCTCAGAAGCAGGGCCCTTTGTGTGGTTAATATACTTTCAAGTGCAACACCCACTTGAACATAACCAATACATTGTGTCTTTGCAGTATATCATCAACAATTAGATCTCAAGGAGTCAATAACAGCTAAATAAGTGCTCTGTCTTGAACAAGGTTGACCTGACAGAACAGGGTCAGCTTCATAGAAGAAATAGTGTGCATCCAAAATGACACCCTTTTTCCTAAATAGTGCACTACCTTTGACCAGAGCCATATGGGCCCTGGTCAAAAATAAGGCATTATAAAAGGAATAGGGTGCCATTTCGGAAGAAGCCTTGAGACAGCAGTATGAAGAGATTTTTACTTCGAGCTGAGACTTAATTATACACTCTCTGGCATGTCACTGCAATCTAATGACCAATTAGTCAGAGTCTAGTTCAGTACATCAGGAAGGGGTAAGGAGAGAAAAGGGGGGGGGACACACACACACACACCCCAAACCACTTTATATCTCCTGTCTCATCTCCAAAGCATCCCAATGTGATGATGACAAACCCATACTATGTGGGTGAAGGGGGCAGTCTATACATGGGCTTGACATGGGCATTATGTTGGCAGTCTTTTAAAGCTGGAATCCAAGGGCCTCCCGAGTGGAGGAGCGGTCTAAGGCAATGCATCACAGTGCTAGAGGTGTCATTACAGACCGGGGTTCGATCCTGGACTGTATCACAATCGGCCGTGATCAGTAGTCCCATAGGGCAGCTCACAATTGGCCCAGTGTCGCCCGGGTTAGGGGAGGGTTTAGCCAGGGGTGCTTTACTTGGTTCATCGCTCTCTAGCGACTCCTTGTGACGGGCCGGGCACCTGCAGGTTGTCCTCGGTCGTCAGGTGAACAGTGTTTCCTCCGACACATTGGTGCGGCTGGCTTCCGTGATAAGAAGCACGATTTGGCAGGTCATGTTTCGGAGGACGCATGACTCGACCTTTGCCTCCTGAGCCCGTTGGGGAGTTGCAGCGATGAGACAAGATCGAAATTGGAGCGAAAAGGGGGGTAAAATAAAACATGTAATTAAATAAATGGTGCGGTGAAACTGGCACGTTTGTTTGCGATATTACAATAACAACAACAAAATCTTCCCCTCGGACATCACTGCACATGCGATATAACAATATATATATTTTTTTAAATTTACCACGATGCTGGATGCTCATTTCCTCAAAACAAAAATGATAATAAATGCTGACTGAACTGAAAAAGTGGAGCTAAGAGGCTAGTCTGAATCAGAGAATATCTTTGTTTGTATACAGTTAATACAAGCTTTCAATTAGTAGTTTCAGAAACATTGCATCCAAAGGAAAAGCTTTTATAAATGTCTACCCACCAACGCTATTAGAATCAAAACGTTCACATAATTTAAAAACTCCTTGCGTCACAAACCAAAGCTTTGCCTTTCCCCTCTCTTTCTCGCTCTGCCCTGCTATGCAGAGTCTACTGTACATACCACCCATTAGAGTCAATGTCAGGCTACAGTAGATTTTTAAGTTACATAACAGATCACATACAGTCTATCAGCTTCACCCAGGTGTTCCCCCATTATGCAATGAATAGATCGACCCACTGCCCCCCTCTCTCTCACTCTCTGTCCCTCTCACTCAGAATGCTTTCCCATGCTGCCATTCAGCCACGGCAAAGGCTGCACTCCCAGAGCAGTGCTGTGTCTAGAGGACAGTGTGTGTGTGTGTGTGTGGGGGGGGGGCAAGCAAACAATTTCTCCTTTATACACAATGTCCACCAGTAAATATCTCAATGGACAAAGGATACTGGGCAGTGAATACATCTGAACTATGGGGAGGCAGTACAGCATGCTGTTGTTGCCTTGTATGCACAGTTCTCTGCTTTGCTTACCACAGACACCTGACTGGCTTCGTGCTGTGACAGTGTTGTTGACACACTGTCAATACAACAGTATTCCTACGTGAGATTCTCTAGTCTAGAGGTTTCGAGAAAATGCCCTCAGCTAGACCTTTTACTATAATGTAAACTTGGGAACTTGTCACATCTCTTACGCCATCTCCGGAGGTGGCGGACGAGCCTTGCTCTACAGTCACCCCCTTCCGAGCCAACGGATGCAAATAGAATTGTCTCATGTAGCGAAATGCTCTTCCAGGAAAAAAATCTTTAAAGCAGAGCAATGTTTTTGAAACTGTATAGACATGTTCCTTATATTTGAGACTTGAGTTTTTAACCTGAAATTGTAGTAACAGCATGATATTGATCCAAATTAAGACTGGTTTGTTCTAAGGTAACTTTTTTTTGTAAAGTTGTAAGGTAGGCCTACTTTACTTTGAGATTTGTATGAGGGGTTATCATTCATTTTTTATAGGCTAGCGTTACTTGATGAAGCATACCTAGCTAGCTAACAGTAGCTGTGCTATTGTCTTGAAGCTAAAAATGTAATAGGCAAGAAAATGAAACCCTGTCTGCACATGCTTGTGAATTGTTGTATTAATCAAGAGTGCAAAGCGGTTAAGAGTTGCTTGCATAGTTAGTTTATTAAAAACATGCTTACTGGCTACCCTGCAAACAATAATGAGTCGTTAGGACAAAATGATCACCTGAAGTCATCATGACGTTGTGCCACGGTTGCCAAGCGGTTTTATCTACTTTCCCAGTTGGTGCCAGTGATGTTCCCCGAGGACATTTTTAGGATTTTCTTGGGATGTTCGGTCATGGTCCCCTAAAGGCTCCCTGAATGTTCTTGGGATGTTGTGTCATGGTACCCTGTAGGTTTTTGTCTAGTTCCCGGTTTGTCACCTGATGGCCACAAAGAAACGATCCCCCTCCGCCGAAATGTTTTGAACAAGGGCACGCGCACCCTAGTTTCACTACACATCACCCCTTGTTACTGCTGCAAAGCCCATCAAGGCCCTGACTGGTGAACCACTAATCCAGTCAGAGCTCTTTGTCTTTTCCTAATGGTAGGGACACGGCACCAACACACAGTGCTTTCAACGTAAGTGTTTTCAACTGAAATATTTGACAACCTTTGATGTACATTATTACAAACTGTGTTTATTCATACAGTAATTATTATTTGACATGTCCTCACCTGAGATTTGAATTCACAAGCTCTTGGTTGGCTGCATTCCTATCTTCCTGCTACACCAACATGTCGGTATAAATTACTGATTTCACCTGTAGGCCTATTCCTACACTTTGCACTTCAAAGTAAATCTCAGCTCTGTAAAAGAAAAATAATAATACACTACAGAAAAAATATGATATTTATCGTAGTGATTCAAGAGTAACATTAAAACGGAATTATACACCCCACCAACATTAGACAACTATATAGACAACCCTCAAATTGTTGAAATAAGTCAATGAAATCAATGAGATAATAGTCAGATAACTAAAATAGCAGTGCAGATGACACTCTTTTGCTAAGTGCAGATATGTTTTATAGGTAATGAATGTGTAAGGGACTTCTACAGAGGTTGTGGCGCAGCAGAAAGACCAGCATACCCCAAATCCAGAGGTTCTGAATTCAAATCAAATCTAAATTGGTCACATGCACATGGTTAACGGATGTTATTGCGAGTGTAGCGAAATGCTTGTGCTTCTAGTTCCGTCAGTGCAGCAATATCAACAAGTATTCTAACAATACTACAGCAAGTACCTAATACACACAAATCTAAGTAAAGGGATGGAATAAGAATTTGTACTTATAAATATATGGATGAGCAATGACCGAGCAGCATAGGCAAGATGCAATATATCGCATAAAATACAGTACATATATACGGGATGAGTAATGCAAGATATGTAAACATCATTATTAAAGTGGCATTAATAAAGTGACTAGAGATCCATTTGTTAGAGTGACCAATGATTTCAAGTCTGTATGTAGGCAGCAGCCTCTCTGTGTTAGTGATGGCTGTTTAACAAACTGATGGCCTTGAGATAGAAGCTGTTTTTCAGGCTCTCCGTCCCAGCTTTGATGCACCTGTACTGACCTCGCCTTCTGGGTGGTAGCGGGGTGAACAGGAAGTGGCTCAGGTAGTTGTTGTCCTTGATGATCTTTTTGGACTTCCTGTGACATCAGGTGCCGTAGGTGTCCTGGAGGGCAAGTAGTTTGCCCCTGGTGATGCGTTGTGCAGACCTCACTACCCTCTGGAAAGCCTTGCGATTGTGGGTGGTGCAGTTGCCGTACCAGGCGGTGTTACAGCCCGACAAGATGCTCTCATTTGTGCATCTGTAAAAGTTTGGCAGGGTTTTAGGGGACGAGACAAATTTCTTTAGCCTCCTGGGGTTGATGAGGCACTGTTGCGCCTCCTTTACCACACTGTCTGTGTAGGTGGACCATTTCAGTTTGTCCATGATGTGTACACCGAGGAACTTTAAACTTTTTACACCATAAGCCGCCTCCAACAGAATTTTTTAGTATTTGGCAGTATGTCCAACTGGACTCACAACCGCAGACAACGTGGACTTCCGGCTTCATCACCTGCGGGATCGTCTGGTATTTTTGTTCAGTGTAGTTTCAACGTATGGGAATCACTTGGAAGTTTCTGGATTTTAAGTGAACTTCTCCTCTAAAGGTGAAAAAGCTATTTCAACAACAACAAAAAGTTACTGCAAACACTGTTTTTCCCCTACGGACATCATTGCACGTGTTTCCATTATTTTGTCAGTTACCTGTACATTTTAATTTTGTTGTGATGCATCTGCTACAACTCTCTTCAATCTGAATAAACTCCTAGTCTTCTCAGTTAGTAGTCTATTTTCTCCCAGAGAGAGAGGCAGCTATCTGTCTTTTAAAATAACACATTTGCCTAGCTGCCACCTGAAACTGATTCTCATTTCTTCCAAGTACACCTTGAAATTAATATACTTGAGCATTTACTTCTGAAACTGTAAACCCAGAGGCTGTCAAAGAAAATCTAATAAAACACCCAATGAAAGCATACCGAAATGAGAGTAACACTTTATCATATAGGGTTTTGATATATTGCCTTTATAATCCTATCACACTGGAACGTGAGAATTTGTCAAAAGCGTGGGTTTGGTTTCTCGCATAGGTATTGACTAGTCTTGCCATTTCCTCTTTTGACACAGACAATGGTTTACAGCTACCAGTGTATACTGTAAAGTTGTCATCATAAAGGCAAAGTATTATTACTGGCATAACGTAAACCCCTTCAAATACAGAATTACCCATAGAAAGAGTATTACATTAGTAATTACATTCCTATGGTATTACCAGTGTATGAACTAATTAGGGGGGGTTGGTTGTTAAAAATTAGTAGCGCTGAAGTACTAAGAGCAGTACTGTAGTACTGGGATTCCTAGGCAGAACTATGAGTACCACTATAGTACTAGGAGTCCCAGTCTATCATCAGATAAGAGTAGAGTGGTGCCATGGCAGTTCCGAGCTCAGAGTTTTTAAATCAGAGCTCATTCTGTTTTAGAACACTGGCCTCAAACAAACACACACACAGAGAGAGACAGAGACAGAGAGGCATTCACACACAGAGAGAGACAGAGACAGAGAGGCATTCACACACAGAGAGAGAGAGAGACAGAGAGGCATTCACACACAGAGAGAGAGAGAGACAGAGAGGCATTCACACACAGAGAGAGAGAGAGAGACAGAGAGGCATTCACACACAGAGAGAGACAGAGACAGAGAGGCATTCACACACAGAGAGAGACAGAGACAGAGAGGCATTCACACACAGAGAGAGACAGAGACAGAGAGGCATTCACACACAGAGAGAGAGACAGAGACGCATTCACACACAGAGAGAGAGAGAGACAGAGAGGCATTCACACACAGAGAGAGAGAGAGATCCAGATTGAGACGGTAGTGGGACAGACAGAGAAGAGAGAGAGAGAGAGAGAGAGAGAGAGAGAGAGAGAGAGAGAGGGGGAGAGAGAGAGAGGGAGAGAGAGAGAGCTATAAATCAAACAGCCGTTGGAGCCTAATTGGGCAGAGCAATAGCACCAGCCAAAATATTGTTTTCCCTCTGCGCTATCTGCTTCCATCTATAAGACTTTCATAGAAACTGTGGTTTCCTGTTCCAGGGTGTTGGGCACAGAACATGTTCAAACTTCAATGTTCAACATCCCCTGGTCTGCAAAAATAATCTCAGCGCACTGAACCTCTTCTGTAGGAGAAAGGAAGAGAAAGGGGCCAGAAATATATTCTGTCCTGTGAGGAAAGAAAATGAAACACAGTTTCCTTCCCTCCTCCAGCCTGGAGCCAGGCCAACAGTGAGGAAGGCCTGAAAGGCAGAGAGAGGTTTCTCCACACCTGACTGAAGTACTGAGCTCTAACTCATTCATGCTTTCCGTGATTCCTCTCATATTCCCACCTCCTTCTCAACCATATTAGAAGGAAAGGTCCAATGTCCCTCCCATCCAAAATTTTGTGGAGGCGAGAAGAGTGGATGTAAGGAATTGAGGAAAAATGAATTGTGAAATTGTCATGGTCTCTGCAACCTCTTCAAAAGCAAATCACAGGCATCCAAAAGGATTCTGAACACCATTGCTACATTCAGCTCCAGCCTCCTCCATATCAACAGCTAAACCAGGTCAGACCAATCAGGGCGACGTGACATCGGAGTCAGGACCTTCATACTCACCTCTGAGATCTCCCTGTACAATGACAAAACCTCAGAGGCTCTCTGACAAAAGAAAACCAGGTCATATCTATCAGAGGAGACTAATCTTCACCCATCATCACCGGCCCTGTGTGTCCGTGTCCTCTGGAGCAGAGAAATGGAAACGGAATGAGGGGAGGAGATTGATAAGATTTTTTATAATTATCAACCATTTTGTTTAGTTTTCTCCTCTGCGGAGGCAATTGTGAGCCTTGCAACGGTAGGTAGAGAATGGTGCTTGCGATGCCAGGATTGTGGGTTTGATTCCCGCTGGGATCAACCATACGAAAATGTATGCAGCATGATTAACTTGCTTTGAATAAAAGCATCTGCTAAATGGCATATATTATTAATATTATTTTTGTATTATATGAATGTGTGCACCACTACTGAATAGGGTATATTCACTAGTCTATGAATATTCACTAGTCTATATCCCTGGTATATCCCCCGTCTCCTGAGTCCCCTAATCGGCATCGGCTGCGCACATACACGTGTTGCTACTCACAGAATGTTTCAGAGATATCAAGGTATGATGCTGTGTGCATTTCATCAAATGCTCTCAGTCAAACAACCAACAACATTGCACAACTGGTTATTTTCCTGCGTTTGGTCCAGACTGCGTTCTCACCTGCAGCGAACTGCACCACTGTATAAATTGAATCGGCCCCAAGATCAACCTTTTTGAGCCGACCATGGTGCGTTGTTAAGTGTACTCCTGAGTGAAGATAATGTGTTCACACCAGTACAAATGAACCAAACTAAGGTTAAAACTGCTCCAAACCAATTTGGTGAGAAAGTCCCTTTAGACGCCCCGGTAGATTTGATAAGATTGAGGATCAACGTCTGCCAATGCGGAGATCACTGCAATGATGTGGCGATGACTTTGATGTTGTGTAGATTACTTTGATTATGTGTAGAATATCACAGCTGATGTGTTTAGTGGGGTTAGACTGTAGGCCAAATTCATTCGGTCTCTCATGACAGGCTTGACATCAATGTAAATAACTGACTGTTTTGGTTACTTAATACTTCTGCCCCTAGAATCAAATCCAGCAGCTAGCTACTGTAGCACACAATATAATTTCCCACCGCTTCAGATGGCTTTAGGTTTTATTAGCATGCTGTCTGAGACAAAACTGTCAGAGCTGTACATTTTTGGTGCGTACATTTTATGACAGTGCCTCAAACTGTGAATAAAACAAGTTGTGTCTACAAGGGCTCAATAAAACAGCTCAGTTGCCTATATCACATTCCCTATGAAGTGTATGCAATAGGTAACACTGCTAAGCAATGGTAGAGGAAGTTTATCAGATTTGTTTATTAACCAGTAACAGGTTTCAGTTGTCAATACTCGCAAATTAAGTCCTCTCGGTGGGAAACATTTGTTGCATACTTCCCCGCAAATTGTCGTTGGGAAATGTTGCAACAGTGCTAGTGCTAACATAAATATCCTCTCAGCAGGATTGTATGTTCGGAGCAGATCTAGAAAGAAATGATATTGACATGGAGGAAGATGATGGTTCAGGTTAAGCTGGTAGAGCTGAAACAGACATTTAGCCATATATGTGGTGAAAGGAATGGCCCAAGAGGGATATTAACTTACTACAGGAGGTCCATACCGAACAGCTTTGTTCGAACTACGAGAGCTACGTCTATATATGAAGTCTACCGTTCCCTCAGTCACCTGAAGGCTATGCTCTGGCTTAGCTGAAGTAAAGAAAAAAATAAAGATATTTTATTATCATATACACCGGATAGGTGCAGTGAAATGTGTTGTTTTACAGGGAGACCTTAGATAGGCAGGGTAGGATAGATACAGGTCTGTAGCAGTTTGGGTCTAGAGTGTCGCCCCCTTTGAAGAGGGGGATGCCTGCAGCAGCTTTCCAATCTTTAGGGATCTCAGACGATACGAAAGAGGTTGAACAGGCTAGTAATAGGGGTTGCAACAATTTTGGCTGATAATTTAAGGATATATATTGGTTCCTAACTTCCCTGAAAAGTTGCATATCGCGGGGGATATTTGATGCTAATGCAATACGCCACAGGATGTTTTTGTGCTGGTCAAGGGCAATCAGGTCTGGAGTGAACCATGGGCTATATCTGTTCCTGGTTCTAAATTTCTTGAATGGGGCATGCTTATGTAAGATAGTGAGGAAAGCACTTTTAAAGAAGAACCAGGCATCTTCTACTGATGGAATGAGGTGAATATCCTTCCAGGATACCCCGGCCAGGTCAATTAGAAAGGCCTGCTCGCTGAAGAGTTTTAGGGTGTCACGCCCTGGTCTTAGTATTTTGTGTTTTCTATATTTATTTGGTCAGGCCAGGCTGTGACATGGGTTTATTTTGTGTTGTGTTTTTATATGGGGGTTTTTCGTAGGTTTTGGGATTGTGGCTTAGTGGGGTGTTCTAGCAAAGTCTATGGTTGCCTGAGGCGGTTCTCAATCAGAGGCAGGTGATTCTCGTTGTCTCTGATTGGGAACCATATTTAGGCAGCCATATTCTTTGAGTGTTTCGTGGGTGGTTGTTCCTGTCTCAGTGTTTTGTATTTCACCAGATAGGCTGTATTAGGTTTTCACATTCCGTTTGTTGTTTTGTATTTCGTGTTTATTCGTTTATTAAACATGTATCTAACTTACCACGCTGCATTTTGGTCCGACTCTCCTTCTACAGACGAACGTCGTTACATAGGGAGCGTTTGACAGTGATGAGGGGTGGTTGTTTGACCACAGACCCATTACGGACACAAGCAATGAGGCAGTGATCGCTGAGATCCTGGTTGAAGACAGCAGAGGTGTATTTGGAGGGCAGGTTGGTTACGATGGTATCTATGAGGGTACCTGTGTTTATGGATTTTGTGTTGTAGCTGGTAGGTTCATTGATAATTTGTGTGAGATTGAGGGCATCAAGCTGAGATTGTAGGATGGTTGGGGTGTTAAGCATGTCCCAGTTTAGGTCACCTAACAGAACAAGCTCTGAAGATAGATGGGGGGGCAATTAATTCACATATGGTGTCCAGGGCACAGCTGGGGGCAGAAGGTGGAATATAGGAAGTGGCAATGGTGAGAGACTTGTTTCTGGAAAGGTGGATTTTTAAAAGTAGAAGCTCAAATTGTTTGGGCACAGACCTAGATAGTAAGACAGAACTCTGCAGGCTAACTCCGCCCCCTTTGGCAGTTCTATCTTGTCAGAAAATGTTATAGTTAGGGATGGAAATTTCTGTTTTTTTTTGTGGCCTTCCTAAGCCAGGATTCACACACTGCTAGGACATCCAGATTGGCAAAGTGTGCTAAAGCAGTTAACAAAACAAACTTAGGAGGAGGCTTCTAATGTTAACATTAGAGTTCGACCGATTAATCGGAATGGACGATTTCAAGTTTTCATAACAATCGGAAATCGGTAATTTTGGACGCTGATCTTTTTTTTTAAACATCTTTATTTAATCTTTATTTAACTAGGCAAGACAGTTAAGAACACATTCTTAGTTTCAATGACGGCCTATGAACAGTGGGTTAACTGCCTTGTTCAAGGGCAGAACGACAGATTTTTACCTTGTCAGCTCAGGGATTCAATCTTGCAACCTTAAAGTTAACTAGTCCAAAGCTCTAACCACCTGACTCAAGAGGAGCCCGCCTGTTACGCGAATGCGGTAAGAAGCCAAGGTAAGTTGCTAGCTAGCATTAAACTTAATCAAGAATAATCACTAGTTATAACTACACATGGTTGATGATATTACTAGTTTCTAGCGTGTCCTGCGTTGCATACAATCGATGCAGTGCGCATTCGCGAAAAAGGTCTGTCCTTGCTCCAACGTGCACCTAACCATAAACATCAATGCCTTTCTTAAAATCAATACACAGAAGTATATATTTTTAAACCTGCACATTTAGCTAAAAGAAATCCAGGTTAGCAGGCAATATTAACCAGGTGAAATTGTGTCACTTCTCTTGCGTTCATTGCACGCAGGGTATATGCAACAGTTTGGGCCGCCTGGCTCATTGCAAACTAATTTGCCAGAATTTTACATAATTATGACATAACATTGAAGGTTGTGCAATGTAACAGGAATATTTAAACTGAGGGATGCCACCCGTTAGATAAAATACGTAATGGTTCCGTATTTCAATGAAAGAATAAACGTCTTGTTTTCGAGATGATAGTTTCCGGATTCGACCATATTAATGACCTAAGGCTCGCATTTGTGTGTGTTATTATGTTATAATTAAGTCTATGATTTGATAGAGCAGTCTGACTGAGCGATGGTAGGCACCAGCAGGCTCATAAGCATTCATTCAAGCAGCACTTTAGTGCATTTTGCCAGCGGTTCTGCTGTTTATGACTTCAAGCCTTATCAACACCCGAGATTAGGCTGGTGTAACGATGTGAAATGGCTAGCTAGTTAGCGGGGTGCGCACTAATAGCGTTTCAAACGTCACTCGCTCTGAGACTTGGAGTAGTTGTTCCCCTTGCTCTGCATGGGTAACGCTGCTTCGAGGGTGGCTGTTGTCGTAGTGTTCCTGGTTCGAGCCCAGGTAGGAGCGAGGAGAGGTACGGAAGCTATACTGTTACACTGGCAATACTAAAGTGCCTATACGAACATCCAATAGTCAAAGGTATATGAAATACAAATGGTATAGAGAGAAATAGTCCAATAATAACTACAACCTAAAACTTCTTACCTGGGAATATTTAAGACTCATGTTAAAAGGAACCACCAGCTTTCATATGTTCTGAGCAAGGAACTTAGTTGTTAGCTTTCTTACATGGCACATATTGCACTTTTACTTTCTTCTCCAACACTTTGGAGAACCAAATTGTACATGTTTCACTAATTATTTGAGGCTAAATTGATTTTATTGGTGTATTATACTAACTTAAAATAAGTGTTCATTCTGTATTGTTAATTATTGTCATTATTACAAATACATTTTAAAATCGGCCGATTAATTGGTATCGGCTTTTTTGTCCTCCAATAATTGGTATCGGTATCAGCGTTGAAAAATCATAATCGGTCGACCTCTAGTTAACATGCATGAAACCAAGGCTTTTATGGTTACAAAAGTCAACACATGAGAGTGCCTGGGGAATGGGAGTGGAGCTAGGCAAAGCAGGGCCTGGGTTAAACTCTACATCACCAGAGGAGCAGAGGAGGAGTAGGATAAGGGTACAGCTAAACAGAGAGTAAAAGGAGCAGGTTTCTGGGCGCGGTAGAATAGATTCAATGCATAATGTACAGACAAAGGTATTGTAGGATGTGAATACAGTGGAGGTAAACCTAGGCATTGAGTGACGATGAGAGAGATATTGTCTCTAGAGACATCAATTAAACAAGGAGAGGTCACCGCATGTGTGGGAGGTTGGACAAGAGGATTAGCTGAGGCAAATTGAGCAGGGCTGAAGGCTCTACAGTGAAATAAGACCATAATCACTAACCAAATCAGCAATGGACAAGGCATATTGACATTAGGGAGAGGCATGTGTAGCCAAGTGATCATAGGGTTCAGTGAGTATCTGGAGCGGGCTGGAGACACGGCGATTCAGACACCTAGTGGCCCGGGGCAAGCAGGCTAGCAGATGGGCATTCAGGGGACGGCGCGACGGAAGAAGTTTGTTGTAGCCCCATCGTGCGGTTACGTCGGCAGATCAGTCGTGATGGATCAACAGGGGTCCGAGTAGTAACAGGGTCCAGGCCAATTGGCAAAATAGGTATAGTAGCCTAAGAAATTGGCTGATGGACATCTATAGCTAACAGTCCGTTATGCTCTAAACAGCTAGCGGGCCGTGGCTATCAGGCTAGCAGCTGGGCATTCAGGGGACGTCGCTACGGAGGAGCCTGTTGAAAAAAAATCCTGTAATCCTGTGGCGGATTACGTCAGTTGTCCAGTCGTGATGGATCAGTGTGGCTCCGTAACAGCAATAAAAGGGGTCCAGGCCAATTGGCATTGTAGCCCAAGGAGTGGCTGATGGACCTCTTCCGCTAGCCGGGAAATGGGCCTAGCTAGCTTCAAACATACAGTGGCTTGCAAAAGTATTCACCCCCCTTGGCACTCTTCCTATTCTGTTGCCATACAATGGAATTTAAATGGATTTTGGGGGGGGGGTTGTATCATTTGATTTACACAACATGCCTACCACTTTGAAGATGCAAAATATTTATTGTGAAACAAACAAGAAAGAACACTTGAGTGTGCATAACTATTCACCCCCCCCCAAAGTCAATACTTTGTAGAGCCACCTTTTGCAGCAATTACAGCTGCAAGTCTCTTGGGGTATGTCTCTATAAGCTTGGCACATCCAGCCACTGGGATTTTTGCCCATTCTTCAAGGCAAAACTGCTCCAACTCCTTCAAGTTGGATGGGTTCTGCTGGTGTAATCTATAAGTCATACCACAGATTCTCAATTGGATTGATGTCTGGGCTTTGAATAGGCCATTCAAAGACATTTAAATGTTTCCCCTTAAACCACCCGAGTATTGCTTTAGCAGTGTGCTTAGGGTCATTGTCCTGTTGGAAGATGAATCTCTGTCACAGTCTCAAATCTCTGGAAGACTGAAACAGGTTTCCCTCAAGAATGTCCCTGTATTTAGCACCATCCATCATTCCTTCAATTCTGACCAGTTTCCCTGTCCCTGCCGATGAGGAGTGATGGGAGGTGTTGGGTTTGCGCCAGACATAGCGTTTTCCTTGATGGCCAAAAAGCTACATTTTAGTCTCATCTGACCAGAGTGCCTTCTTCTATATGTTTGAGGAGTCTCCCACATGCCTGTTGGCAAACACCGTATTTCTTTCTTTAAGCAATGTTTTTTTTTTATCGCCACTCTTCCGTAAAGGCCCAGCTCTGTGGAGTGTACGGCTTTAAAGTGGTCCTATGGACAGATACTCCAATCTCCTCTGTGGAGCTTTGCAGATCCTTCAGGGTTAATGCCCTCCTTGCATTGGTCCGTGAGTTTTGGTGGGCGGCCTTCTCTTGGCAGGGTTGTTCAAATCAAATCAAATCAAATTTTATTTGTCACATACACATGGTTAGCAGATGTTAATGCGAGTGTAGCGAAATGCTTGTGCTTCTAGTTCCGACAATGCAGTAATAACGAGCAAGTAATCTAACTAACAATTCAAAAAAAAAAACTACTGTCATACACAGTGTAAGGGGATAAAGAATATGTACATAAGGATATATGAATGAGTGATGGTACAGGGCAGCATAGGCAAGATACAGTAGATGATATCGAGTACAGTATATACATATGAGATAAGTATGTAAACCAAGTGGCATAGTTAAAGTGGCTAGTGATACATGTATTACATAAGGATGCAGTCGATGATATAGAGTACAGTATCAACGTATGCATATGAGATGAACAATGTAGGGTAAGTAACATTATATAAGGTAGCATTGTTTAAAGTGGCTAGTGATATATTTACATCATTTCCCATCGATTCCCATGATTAAAGTGGCTGGAGTAGAGTCAGTGTCATTGACAGTGTGTTGGCAGTAGCCACTCAATGTTAGTGGTGGCTGTTTAACAGTCTGATGGCCTTGAGATAGAGCTGTTTTTCAGTCTCTCGGTCCCAGCTTTGATGCACCTGTACTGACCTCGCCTTCTGGATGGCAGCGGGGTGAACAGGCAGTGGCTCGGGTGGTTGATGTCCTTGATGATCTTTATGGCCTTCCTGTAGCATCGGGTGGTGTAGGTGTCCTGGAGGGCAGGTAGTTTGCCCCCGGTGATGCATTGTGCAGACCTCACTACCCTCTGGAGAGCCTTACGGTTGAGGGCGGTGCAGTTGCCATACCAGGCGGTGATACAGCCCGCCAGGATGCTCTCGATTGTGCATCTGTAGAAGTTTGTGAGTGCTTTTGGTGACAAGCCGATTTCTTCAGCCTCCTGAGGTTGAAGAGGCGCTGCTGCGCCTTCCTCACGATGCTGTCTGTGTGAGTGGACCAATTCAGTTTGTCTGTGATGTGTATGCCGAGGAACTTAAAACTTGCTACCCTCTCCACTACTGTTCCATCGATGTGGATGGGGGTGTTCCCTCTGCAGTTTCCTGAAGTCCACAATCATCTCCTTAGTTTTGTTGACGTTGAGTGTGAGGTTATTTTCCTGACACCACACTCCGAGGGCCCTCACCTCCTCCCTGTAGGCCGTCTCGTCGTTGTTGGTAATCAAGCCTACCACTGTTGTGTCGTCCGCAAACTTGATGATTGAGTTGGGGCGTGCATGGCCACGCAGTCGTGGGTGAACAGGGAGTACAGGAGAGGGCTCAGAACGCACCCTTGTGGGGCCCCAGTGTTGAGGATCAGCAGGGAGGAGATGTTGTTGCCTACCCTCACCACCTGGGGCGGCCCGTCAGGAAGTCCAGTACCCAGTTGCACAGGGGGGGGTCGAGACCCAGGGTCTCGAGCTTGATGACGAGCTTGGAGGGTACTATGGTGTTGAATGCCGAGCTGTAGTCGATGAACAGCATTCTCACATAGGTATTCCTCTTGTCCAGATGGGTTAGGGCAGTGTGCAGTGTGGTTGAGATTGCATCGTCTGTGGACCTATTTGGGCGGTAAGCAAATTGGAGTGGGTCAAGGGTGTCAGGTAGGGTGGAGGTGATATGGTCCTTGACTAGTCTCTCAAAGCACTTCATGATGACGGATGTGAGTGCTACGGGGGCGGTAGTCGTTTAGCTCAGTTACCTTAGCTTTCTTGGGAACAGGAACAATGGTGGCCCTCTTGAAGCATGTGGGAACAGCAGACTGGTATAGGGATTGATTGAATATGTTGTTGTTGTGGTGCCATATTCTTTCATTTTTTAAATAATGGATTTTACAGTGCTCCGTGGGGTGTTCAAAGTTTCAGATATTTTTTTATAACCCAACCCTGATCCGTACTTCACCACAACTTTGTTCCTGACCTGTTTGGTGATCTCCTTGGTCTTCATGATGTTGCTTGCTTGGTGGTGCCCCTTGCTTAGTGGTGTTGCAGACTCTGGGGCCTTTTGGAACAGGTGTATATATACTGAGATCATGTGACACTTAGAGTGCACACAGGTGGAATTGATTTAACTTATTATGTGACTTCTGAAGGTTGCACTAGATCTTATTTAGGGGATTCATAGCAAAGGGGGTGAATACATATGCACACACCACTTTTCCATTTTTTAATTTTTTTTAAACAAGTAATTTTTTTTCATTTCACTTCATCAATTTTGACTATTTTGTGCATGTCCATTACATGAAATCCAAATGAAAATCCATTTAAATTACAGGTTGTAATAGAAAAAACACCAACGGGGATGAATACTTTTGCAAGGCACAGTAGCTTGGTCTGAGAGGTACAAGACCAGACCCGTGTGTAGTTTGTCTCTTGTTACCGCTAAATCTCCTCCAGGCAATGTTCTGGCTTCATGAATAATACATCCATGAACAGTAAAGCAGCCTTTTGTTGCTCTGACATGGGGATTTATACCCTGTCTATCCACACAAACTGCCTGGTCAGGTTCAGTCCATCAGTAGACCCTCCATTCTCCTCTCCTTTACTCTGCCCATCCAGGACCTGTCAGGCTAATGGCTAACAGCTCAGACCCCCCAGGAGATAAACAATGTCTGATACAGGTGACAGACACTGCTCTCTGATAATGACACTGCAGTCTGCTTCAACTTGTGATTTCATAAAGCAAGTGGTACACATTCACAGGTATAAGGTAATAACCCTCTGTTTGTATGCATGACTAGGCAGTACTAAGTATAATACACAGATGTGCAGTTTCAATTGCATTGTTTATGTTTTTTTATTTTATTGAACCTTTATTTAACTAGGCAAGTCAGTTAAGAACAAATTCTTATTTACAATGATGGCCTACACCGGCCAAACCCGGACAACGCTGGGCCAATTGTGCGCCGCCCTATGGAACTCCCAATCACGGCCGTTTGTGATACAGCCTGGATTCGAATCAGGTTGTCTGTAGTGATGCCTCTAGCACTGAGATGCAGTGCCTTAGACTGCTGCCGCCATCTGGGAGCCCTGTCAAGGTGTGTAGGCTACAGCAGACACAAACTGTATCCTATTTCAATAGAAACACTGGGCACATGTCAATCAGGACCCCTTCTACTGATTGATACCCATTGTGTTATCAGACATCAGCCAGGAGCCACATATTGTGTTAGTGTAACAGTGTAGGGCTTAGAGTATGCTATTAGATAGGCACATATTGTATATCAGTGAAGCTATTACTAATTGTAAACAGTAGAGGGGTGAGGTGGGATCTGGTGCTGTGAAGCAGAACAAAGACATCCTGCCTTCTCTGTGTGTGGGGGGAGGGGTATGGACCCGCGGAGTGAGACGCTGATTAGCAACGCTACATTACCTCTCTGTGTCCAAGGGCAACTGTTTCACATCAACACACTCTTTGGAACAGAGCAGCTAGCTAACCTTACCTCAGAGTTCGCAAAGCAAATATCCTGAAGTTCCTTGTGTGATGGAAATGTTGAATTTAGAATACAAAAGTTGCTTGTTGCAATATTACCATAAACATCTGAGTGAGAAAAAATGATTGACAAGTGTTTTATTAATGGGTTCTATTTTCCTCCATTTACAAAGGGAAGATTAATGTTGAGACAAAGATCTGTAGTTATGTTCCGTTCCTCTGTCTGTGCTGTTCACACATTACCACATACAGTGCTATAATTAGAGAGAGATTTGCATTTGAATGTGTTTGTGGGACTTTGGTCGCTGGAATGGGGTGGGAGGGTTGAGGGCATAGAGAATAAATCCAACCAGCCTGAATAACGCAGCAATCCATTCCCATGCTACTGTGTGTAGAGAACAACTAATATGGATTACATAGGGCTGATGCCAATACCATTTTTCTGGGGCTAAAATATTGTATTCCGATATTCAACAATAATTTAATTTAATTTTAAAATGTTGATGCCAACTTTGCCCAGAGAAAGCTATGTATGCATTAATGAATCAATACATATATTCAATTCCTATGTTTTGGTACCATATTATCACAAATAAAGTTATAGGGTAGTGAAATGACATTAGCTTCAGCTGTAAGCTAGCAAAGTTAGCTTTCTGTGACTGAATGTAACCTATTATGCTAGCTACCTGGCTTGCTAGCTAGCGAGCTACCGAAATCTTGTTTTGTAAAGAATTGTAGCCTGTTATGGACATTGTTTTGCTGAACAGTAAATGAATGAACACTTTCAATTAGGCTTGGGCGGTATACCATATACCAGGTTATTTGGAAACAGCCACGGGATGGTTTTTCAAAACTGTCAATACCGTTGAAACTTGTAATTTTGTTGCTACTTTTTAATTAAATACTTGCAGTCAACTTGTGCAATACTTTACTGAGAAAAAGCAGATTGTGTTCTTCATTTCACATGAAGCTTACCGTAGTTCCCCAGAACAGTTGAGCCGGACACATGTTTGTTTGTATATAGCACAAGGGGAGAACTGGGAGCAGGTGATTCCAATTGTGTATTAACAGGGGTCACGTTTTATAATGAAAGCCAAAAATGTGTTTTGCTTCAATAGAGTAAATCAGGGATGTGCAACTATTGTTTTCCTTCACAGAAAATACATTACTGAAACACATTCGGCAGAAAATAGCTTCATTTTTATAGAAAGACAACAGAAGCGCAACACTATTTGGCTGGCAGCCACACAAATAAATGAGCTTACAATGAAAAAGCATGGTCTTTTTTTATGGCAAAAGTGATGCATGGCAATAATATTTATAATGTTTGTAATAGAAAGAATGTAGCCAGCTACATTTCCTAATGTTTTTCTTAAAGTTAATCTTGCATATTACCCTGGAAAAGTATGTTGGCTACACCCCAGAAAATTAGCGGAGAAAAGTAGTTTGAGCACTGTCTGCCGATAGAATATACGTTTGTGAATTCTCATCCGAGTGAAGACGTGCAACTGAAGCACAAAATTTGTCTGACGTCGACCAGAAATTACAATAAGAAGAGTGAATGAGTTGCACCGGCTTGTGCACTCGCGCTTCATTGAGTACCTCAACTGCGCCAATACTCAAAAATATCAGCCCAACCGATTATCGGTCATTCTCAAAGTGTGTGTGTGCGAGAGAAGCAGGATAGTGCAAAGGAGTGACTAGCTCTCCACCCCTCTCCATATCCACCTCTCTTCCTTTCTCTAAATCCCTCTACCTTCCCTCATCTCTTCTTTTTTCTCTCTCCAATCTCTTTTTCAGCCATCATCTCTCTGTGCATCCCTCACTTTCTCCCACCCTCCCCCCACACTACATGTGTCTATCCCTTTGTAACTATGATCTCTCTACATCCTCTTCTCTCTGCTACATCCACAATTCTTTCTCTACCCCTTCTCCCTCCCTCCCCTTCTCTTCCTCTTTTTCTCTCTGTCTGTCTGCCACTGAGCTGTGCTTTCTGCAGTGCCAGTGTGAATATCAACATGGAGCACCTGCCACTCAGAGAGGGTTGGTGTGAGCGGTGGTGCATGCCTGCAGCAGGGGACCCTGCCCTGGGGACACAGCTGTAACACTGGAGAGAGGGCCACCGGTCACAGGAGACACACATCTCAAACCACACACACAACCACACACAGTGACACCTTGGGAGGGAGTGACACATCAGGCTAGGCATATGAACCACATTGTCCTGTCCCAGGGGATCAGCAGGGTTAGAGGTACAGAGTCTGGGTTAGAGCAGGTCTCACACCTACCTGCTTGTCATGGTTCTTCTCACTGGACAGTACCTGACTGTCATAGCAGGGTCCCTTCTCACTGACCAACCCATCAAGCAAACAACACACACACACAAACACACACACACACACACACACAGGTAGACAGACGGACAAAAGAGATGTGTGGCTACAGTAAGTCCACACAAACACACATCACAGAAAAAAGGGAGCAATATTTTGACAGTCAGACAAACCACAAATCAGGTCATATCACTTCAAATACTCTGTAGAGCACTCATCTAAAAATGTATTATCTTATAATATAACCACTTTTTCTGTCTGGCAAAATGAGACCCTTAATCAGAGGGTAAATTGAAAACTCAAACAATAATCTCTGAGCTAGAATGTCAGTTGTGGAAAAAGCACCCTGATTAACTCTTCCCTTTTTCCCTTGATTCAGAATACAACCTCTCACTTTCGGTTATTCCAAAATATCGCTATTTTTAAAACAAGCCATAGAAAGTTGGTTGCAATTTCAGTTTAATCCACCAGAATGAACAGAAAAAACTAAACTCAAATATAACAATTGATAAATAAAATAAAATAAAAAATGTATTAATAAAGTATAATATTTGTAAATGATATAAATAGGACTGGTGGAGTTGTGTCACACATGCAGCTAACACATTAATATGGACATTTCTGCTCTACCTACAATTACAACCAAGTGGAAGGGGGTAAAAGTCAGGAAATAGTCTGTTGGCCCTGCATTATAGATCATAATTGGTTAAAGAAAATTGTGATAAATAAAAATGTATACCAGTTTCATATATGGACCAAAGAATTGACAGCTGTGCCGTAAAGATTGAAAAATAGTTGGGAAGAGGTTCTCGATGGCACATGGTTTATCAATTGATACAGAAAACGACCCGGATTCAATTTAAATAATTATTGCAACCAATAGAGTCGTGGCCAAATGTTTTGAGAATGACACAAAATTAATTTTCACAAAGTCTGCTGCCTCAGTTTGTATGATGGCAATTTGCATATACTCCAGAATGTTATGAAGAGTGATCAGATGAATTGCAAAGTCCCTCTGCCATTCAAATTAACTGAATCCCCCCAAAACATTTCCATTGCAATTCAGCCCTGCCACAAAAGGACCAGCTGACATCATGTCAGTGATTCTCTCGTTAATACAGGTGTGAGTGTAGACGACGACAAGGCTGGAGATCACTCGGTCATGCTGATTGAGTTCGAATAACAGACTGAAAGCTTCAAAAGGAGGGTGGTGCTTGGAATCATTATTCTTCCTCTGTCAATCATGGTTACGTGCAAGGAAACTAGTGCCGTCATCATTGCTTTGCAAAAAAAAAGGGCTTCACAGGCAAGGATATTGCTGCCAGTAAGATTGCACCTAAATCAACCATATATCGGATCATCAAGAACTTCAAGGAGAGCGGTTCAATTGTTGTGAAGAAGGCTTCAGGGCACCCAAGAAAGTCCAGCAAGCATCAGGACCATCTCCTAATGTTGATTCAGCTGCGGGATCGGGGCACCACCAATACAGAGCTTGCTCAGGAATGGCAGCAGGCAGGTGTGAGTGCATCTGCATGCACAGTGAGGCAAAGACTTTTGGAGGATGGCCTGATGTCAAGAAGGGCAGCAAAGAAGCCACATTTCTATCCAGGAAAAACATCAGGGACAGACTGATATTCTGCAAAAGGTACAGGGATTGGACTGCTGAGGACTGGGGTAAAGTCATTTTCTCTGATGAATCCCCTTTCCGATTGTTTGTGGCATCTGGTAAAAAGCTTGTCCGGAGAAGACAAGGTGAGCGCTACCATCAGTCCTCTGTCATGCGGTAAAGCATCCTGGGACCATTCATGTGTGGGGTTGCTTCTCAGCCAAGGGAGTGGGCTCTCTCACAATTTTGCCTAAGAACACAGCCATGAATAAAGAATGGTACCAACACATCCTTCGAGAGCAACTTCTCTCAATCATCCAGGAACAGTTTGGTAACGAACAATGCCTTTTCCAGCATGATGGAGCACCTTGTCATAAGGCAAAAGTGATAACTAAGTGGCTCGGGGAACAAAACATAGATATTTTGGGTCCATGGCCAGGTAACTCACCAGACCTTAATCCCATTGAGAACTTGTGGTCAATCCTCAATAGGCGGGTGGACAAACAAAAACCCACAAATTCTGACAAACTCCAAGCATTGATTATGCAAGAATGGGCTGCCATCAGTCAGGATGTGGCCCAGAAGTTAATTGACAGCATGCCAGGACGGATTGCAGAGGTCTTGAAAAAGAAGGGTCAACACTACAAATATTGACTCTTTGCATCAACTTCATGTAAATGTCAATAAAAGCCTTTGACACTTATGAAATGCTTGTAATTATACTTCAGCATTCCATAGTAACATCTGACAAAAATATCAAAAGACACTGAAGCAGCAGACTTTGTGGAAATGAATATTTGTGTAATTCTCCAAACATTGGGCCACGACTGTAGAATGTTTAATATATACATATAAACAATACCGGTCAAAAGTTTTAAAACACCTACTCATTCAACGTTTTTTCTTTATTTTTGACTATTTTCTACATTGTAGAATAATAGTGAAGACATAAACTATGAAAGAACACATATGGAATCATGTAGTAACCAAAAAAAGTGTTCAACAAATCCAAATCTATTTTATATGTCAGATTCTTCAAATAACCACCCTTTGCTTTGATGACCGCTCCCCCAGATCATCACCGATCCTCCATCAAATGTCACAGTGGGTGCGAGACACTGTGGCTTGTAGGCCTCTCTAGGTCCTTGCACCCACTGTGACATTTGGTGGAGGATCCGATCTGGGGGTGCTTCAGCAAGGCTGGACTCGGGCAGATTTGTCTTTGTGAAGGATGCATGAATCCAGCCACGAACAAGGTTGTCTGTCCTGGAAGAAAACGCACTTCCTTCTGCTCTGACTATGTTCCCCAACTCTGAGGATTGTTTTTTTCCCCAGCAGGACAATACTCCATGCCACACAGCCAGGTCAATCAAGGTGTGGATGGAGGACCATCGGATCAAGACCCTGTCATGGGTCTTGAATCGATCAATAACATAATAATACTTTTGGCAAAAATGTTATTTTTAATGTACAAATCTGTAGAAACTATGAGAATAGAAAGTTTCAGAACTTTTCTCAAACACCACAACACAGTTAAAAAATATGGTAAATAGAAATCAAAACTGGATGGTGTTCAGAGATATGTGCGAGGGGTTGAGGGTAGCTGAAGGGTGGGAATAATACCAAACAAAATATAACTATTGGAAAATACCCGATGTCCGAAACATTTACAGTTGAAGTCGGAAGTGTAAGACACTTAGGTTGAAATCATTAAAACTCGTTATTCAACAACTCCACAAATTTCTTGTTAACAAACTATAGTTTTGGCAAGTTGGTTAGGACATCTATTTTGCGCATGACACGAGTAATTTTTCCAACAATTGTTTACAGACAGATTATTTCACTTATAATTATCTGTATCACAATTCCAGTGTGTCAGAAGTTTACATACGCTAAGTTGACTGTGCCTTTAAACAGCTTGGAAAATTCCAGATAATGATGTCATGGCTTTAGAAGATTCTGATAGGCTAATTGGAGGTGTACCTGTGGATGTATTTCAAGGCCTATCTTCAAACTCAGTGCCTCATTGCTTGACACAAACACATCAGCCAAGACCTCAAAAAAACATTGTAGACCTCCACAAGTCTGGTTCATCCTTGGGAGCAATTTCAAAATGACTGAAGGTACCAAGTTCGTCTGTACAAACAATAGTACGCAAGTATAAACACCATGGGACCACGCAGCCGTCACACCTCTCAGGAAGGAGACGCGTTCTGTCTCCTAGAGATGAATGTACTTTGGTGCGGAAAGTGCAAATCAATCCCAGAACAACAGCAAAGGACCTAGTGAAGATGCTGGAGGAAACAGGTACAAAAGTATCTATATCCACAGTAAAACGAGTCCTATATCGACATAACTTGAAAGGCCGCTCAGCAAAGAGGATGCCACTGCTCCAAAACTGCCATAAAAAAGCCAGACTACGGTTTGCAACTGCACATGGGGAAAAACATCTTACTTTTTGGAGAAATGTCCTCTGGTCTGATGAAATAAAAATAGAACTGTTTAGCCATAATGACCATCCGTATGTTTGGAGGAAAAGGGGGAGGCTTGCAAGCCAAGAACACCATCTCAACCGTGAAGCACGGGGTGGCAGCATCATGTTGTGGGGGAGCTTTGCTGCAGGAGGGTCAGGTGCACTTCACAAAATAGATGGCATCATGAGGGAGGAGAATTATGTGGATATATTGAAGCAACATCTCAAGACATCAGTCAGGAAGTTAAAGCTTGGTTGCAAATGGGTCTTCCAAATGGACAATAACCCGACGCATACTTCCACAGTTGTGGAAAAATGGCTAAAGGACAACAAAGTCAAGGTATTGGAGTGGCTGTCACAAAGCCTTGAACTCAATCCTATAGAACATTTTTGGGCAGAACTGAAAAAGTGTGTGCGAGCAAGGAGGCCAACAAACTTGACTTAATTACACCAGCTCTGTCAGAAGGAATGGGACAAAATTCATCCAATTTAAAGTGGGAAACTTGTTGAAGGCTACCCGAATTGAGTGTATGTAAACTTCTGACCCACTGGAAATGTGATGAAAGAAATAAAAGCTGAAAATAAACCACTACTATTATTCTGACATTTCACATTCTTAAAATAAAGTGGTGATCCTAACTGACCTAAGACAGGGAATTTTTATTAGGATTAAATGTCAGGAATTATGAAAAACTGAGTTTAAACCTATTTGGTTAAGATGTATGTAAACTTCTGAATATACAGTGCCTTGCGAAAGTATTCGGCCCCCTTGAACTTTGCGACCTTTTGCCACATTTCAGGCTTCAAACATAAAGATATAAAACTGTATTTTTTTTCTGAAGAATCAACAACAAGTGGGACACAATCATGAAGTGGAACGACATTTATTGGATATTTCAAACTTTTTTAACAAATCAAAAACTGAAAAATTGGGCGTGCAAAATTATTCAGCCCCTTTAAGTTAATACTTTGTAGCGCCACCTTTTGCTGCGATTACAGCTGTAAGTCGCTTGGGGTATGTCTCTATCAGTTTTTCACATCGAGAGACTGAAACTTTTTCCCATTCCTCCTTGCAAAACAGCTCGAGCTCAGTGAGGTTGGATGGAGAGCATTTGTGAACAGCAGTTTTCAGTTCTTTCCACAGATTCTCGATTGGATTCAGGTCTGGACTTTGACTTGGCCATTCTAACACCTGGATATGTTTATTTTTGAACCATTCCATTGTAGATTTTGCTTTATGTTTTGGATCATTGTCTTGTTGGAAGACAAATCTCCGTCCCAGTCTCAGGTCTTTTGCAGACTCCATCAGGTTTTCTTCCAGAATGGTCCTGTATTTGGCTCCATCCATCTTCCCATCAATTTTAACCATCTTCCCTGTCCCTGCTGAAGAAAAGCAGGCCCAAACCATGATGCTGCCACCACCATGTTTGACAGTGGGGTTGGTGTGTTCAGGGTCATGAGCTGTGTTGCTTTTACGCCAAACATAACGTTTTGCATTGTTGCCAAAAAGTTCAATTTTGGTTTCATCTGACCAAAGCACCTTCTTCCACATGTTTGGTGTATCTCCAAAGTGGCTTGTGGCAAACTTTAAACAACACTTTTTATGGATATCTTTAAGAAATGGCTTTCTTCTTGCCACTCTTCCATAAAGGCCAGATTTGTGCAATATATGACAGATTGTTGTCCTATGGACAGAGTCTCCCACCTCAGCTGTAGATCTCTGCAGTTCATCCAGAGTGATCATGGGCCTCTTGGCTGCATCTCTGATCAGTCTTCTCCTTGTATGAGCTGAAAGTTTAGAGGGACGGCCAGGTCTTGGTAGATTTGCAGTGGTCTGATACTCCTTCCATTTCAATATTATCGCTTGCACAGTGCTCCTTGGGATGTTTAAAGCTTGGGAAATCTTTTTGTATCCAAATCCCGCTTTAAACTTCTTCACAACAGTATCTCGGACCTGCCTGGTGTGTTCCTTGTTCTTCATGATGCTCTCTGCGCTTTTAACGGACCTCTGAGACTATCACAGTGCAGGTGCATTTATACGGAGACTTGATTACACACAGGTGGATTGTATTTATCATCATTAGTCATTAAGGTCAACATTGGATCATTCAGAGATCCTCACTGAACTTCTGGAGAGAGTTTGCTGCACTGAAAGTAAAGGGGCTGAATAATTTTGCACGCCCAATTTTTCAGTTTTTGATTTGTTAAAAAAGTTTGAAATATCCAATAAATGTCGTTCCACTTCATGATTGTGTCCCACTTGTTGTTGATTCTTCACAAAAAAATAGTTTTATATCTTTATGTTTGAAGCCTGAAATGTGGCAAAAGGTCGCAAAGTTCAAGGGGGCCGAATACTTTCGCAAGGCACTGTGTATATATATATATATATATATATATATAGTATGTAGAGTGCATTCGGTAAGAATTCAGACCCCTTGACTTTGTCCACATTTTGTTTACGTGCAACCTTATTCTAAAATTAAATAGATTTTTTTTGTCCAAATTAATCTACACACAATACCCCATAATGACAAAGAAAAAACAGGTTTGTAGACATTTTTGCAAATTTATTTTTAAAAAACAAACAGAAATATCACAATTACCCAGTGCTACAGAAATGGTTGTCCTTCTGGTAGGTTCTCCAATCTCCACAGAGGAACACTAGAGCTCTGTCAAAGTGACCATCGGGTTCTTGGTCAACTCCCTGACCAAGGCCCTTCTCCCCCGATTGCTCAGATTGGCCGGGCGGCCAGCTCCAGGAAGAGTCTTGGTGGTTCCAAACTTCTTCCATTTAAGAATGATGGAGGCTACTGTATTCTTGGGGACCTTCAATACTGCAGACATTTCCCAGATCTGTGCCTCGACACAATCCTGTCTCGGAGCTCTACGGACAATTCCTTCAACCTCATGGCTTGGTTTTTACTCTGACATGCACTGTCATGTGAATTTACCACAGGTGGACTCCAATCAAGTTGTAGAAACATCTCAAGGATGATCAATGGAAACAGGATGCACCTGAGCTCAATTTCGAGTCTCATAACAAAGGGCCTGAATACTTACGTAAATAAGGTATCTGTTTTATTTTTAATAATTCTGCAAAAATGTCTAAAAACCTGTTTTCGCTTTGTCCTTATGGGGCATTGTGTGTAGATTGACGAGGGAACAGAGTTATGTAATACATTTTAGAATAATTCGGTAACATAATAAAATGTGGAAAAAGTCAAAGGGTCTGACTACTTCCGAATGCACTGTTTCAGCTAGAAGTAGAAGCCTAACTGTTGTTGTCCATTAGTTTACTCCAATTAGGGAAGGGGTGGCAGGGTTAAGGGAAAATAATAAAGGAAAATATATTTACAAAAATATATATATGGGGGATTGGAAATGATGCAGACAATTACAATGATGGAAGCTACAATATATAAGCAATATTAAAGGTGATCTAACCCTTAAAAAAATATTATAAAATAAAATATCAGTTGTCTCCACAGCTTGCCCAGAGTTGTCCCGCTAGGTGAGTGAACTCTCTGATTAGATAAGAGAGTTGGCCTGGTAGGAGTTAACTCTGATTGGATAAGTGAGTCAATCTGGTCGATGCTGTAACTGATTTGTCATGTGTCTCATCACAAAGCAGAGCTGGGCTCAGTGAGGCCAGACCAGGCCGGCCAGGAAATGAACAGGTAGGCAAAGAGGGTTCTGGAATTGTTGGAACTCCATTGAGCACACTGACAATCTGATTACCTCACACAGGCTTAGGAGCCTTTACAGTCCGGATGCACACAGTCACATGCACACGCAAATGCACGCATGCAAACACACACACACACACACACACACACTGCATGTGGTCATGGTATTTTGGGACAAGTGACAGAGGGAGGAGGTTAAGAGACAGGAAGAAGGGGAAAAACCAACCTGGAGGAGAACTGTTTGAACACACACAAGCAAACAATCATACAGTACTGACGCAAATCACAGCCAAATCCAAACAACAACATCCAGTCCAGTGTGGCTTTAATACAGACCTTGACTGTGGTTTTCACTTCCTGGGTTGCACCTGTGTGCCCTCTGGCCAATCAGCAGTGTTTATTTACTCCAGCAGCCAGTTATTTGGCAGCAGGCCAGGAGAGGAGAAGTCTCCCTCTGAGCCAAACACTATTTACAACTGCTTCATAATTCACACACTCTGGATCACTTAGCATTGGTGTGTGTGTATCGGATGGTGGGGGTGGGGGAATAAAAGGAAACAGGGAGGAAAAGAGGAGGAGCGAGCAGGCAGCAGAAGCAGAAAGGAAACAGTGCAGGTTTTTTGCCTGGGGTGACCCAAAACAGCTAATTAGGCCACAAATCACAGACTAGCGGAACCTACAAACCACATCCCTGGATGATTACTACAGTTACTGAAGTGCAGTCTAAAATCCTGCTTCCCCTGTCCAGCCCTGTCCACACCCCATCCCTCCCCCATTATGTTGGTCTAGAAATAAACCAATGACGTGTACACACACATCCTGCTCTGAATCCAGATAAGGGCTGCATTAAAGGGATAGTTCATCCAAATTACATGTGGGTTTATGAAATGATAAGTGCAGTGAAATGTGTTGTTTTGCAGGGTCAGCCATAGTAGTATGGCTGCCCTTGAGCAAATTAGGGTTAAGTGCTCAAGGGCACATCGACAGATTTTTCATTTTGTCAGCTTGGGAATTCAAACAAGCAACCTTTCAGCTACTGGCCTAGTACTCTAACCGCTAGGCTACCTGCCTTCGTGTGGACCAACAAGCTCGGAGACAGCTTTTACCCCAAAGCCATAAGACTATTAAATATTTAATTCAGTGGTTACCTGGACTATCTGCAATGACCATATCTTGCACTGACTCTATGCACACTCAAGACTATACAGTGCAATCGTATAGAATTCTGACCCATTGACATTTTTGACATTTGTGACCCGACTCGGGAAACTAGGTTTATGTCGAAAGTCATGACTTCACAGGAGAGCCATTTGAACGATTGACAAAATAAATCTAAATGGGACCTCCCTCTGCAACTGAATCCTGGACTTTCTGATGGGCTGCCCTCAGGTGGTAAGGGTAGGTGGCAACACACCTGCCATGCTGATCCTCAACACTGGAGCTCCCCAGGGGTGCGTGCTCAGTCCCCTCCTGCACTCCCTGTTCACCCACGACTGCATGGCCAGGCACGACTCCAACACCATCATTAAGTTTTGCAGACGACACAACAGTGGTAGGCCTGATCACCGACAACGACAAGACGGCTTATAAGGAGGACGTCAGAGACCTGGCCGGGTGGTGCCAAAATAACAACCTATCCCTCAACGTAACCAAGACTAAGGAGATGATTGTGGACTACAGGAAAAGGAGGACCGAGCACGCCCCCATTCTCATTGACGGGGCTGTAGTAGAGCAGGTTGAGAGCTTCAAGTTCCTTGGTGTCCACATCAATAACAAACTAGAATGGTCCAAACACACCAAGACAGTCGTGATGAGGGCACAATAGCCTATTCCCTCTCAAGAAACTAAAAAGTTTTGGCATGGGTCCTCAGATCCTCAAAACGTTCTACAGCTGCAACATCGAGAGCTGGTTGCATCACTGCCTGGTACGGCAACTGCAAGGCAAGGCACTACATAGGGTAGTGCGTACGGCCCAGTTTATCACTGGAGCTAAGCTGCCTGCCATCCAGGACCTCTACACCAGGCAGTGTCAGAGGAAGGCCCTAAAAATTGTCAAAGACCCCAGCCACCCCAGTCATAGACTGTTCTCTCTACTACCGCATGGCAAGCGGTGATGCGATGATTTGCATTGTGTGCCCCCCAACCCCTCTTTTTAATGCTGCTGCTACTCTCTGTTTATCATATATGCATAGTCACTTTAACTACCCATTCATGTACATACTACCTCAAGTGGGCCAACCAACCAGTGCTCCCGCACAGTGTCTAACCGAGCTATCTGCATTGTGTCCCACCCACCCCCCGCCAACCGCTCTTTTACGCTACTGCTATTCTCTGTTCATCATATATGCATAGTCACTTTAACCATATCTACATATCTCAATCAGCCTGACTAACCGGTGTCTGTATGTAGCCTGGCTACTGTAAATAGCCTGTCTTTTTACTGCTGTTTTATTTCTTTACCTACCTATTGTTCACCTAATACCTTTTTTGCACTATTGGTTAGAGCCTGTAAGTAAGCATTTCACTGCAATGTCTACACCTGTTGTATTCAGCACACGTGATAAATACACTTTGATTGATGATTTGAAATGCATTTTGTGGCAGAAATGCCTTCACAAACATGTGAACTTTCATGTGCCTTAATAACAAACTTGTTTGCCATCTGTAAATACGAATACAATTGTTAAATTACAAGCCTTGTTGGTTAAGCCACAGAAAAAGTCAGCAACCTTCACACTAGCCATGACTGGCTGAGATAATGAGTGGACTGGACATGCCGAGAGAGGAGTTTGGATTGGTCTACCATATCTGGCTTCTGTCAATTTGAGCTCGTCAGTCTGTGTTGGTAATCATGTCGAACACGGCTTTAAAAAAAAAATGATTGTGTAGTGGAGCTGCATAAGTGTTGCTCTCCACATTCTGGAGGATCAGGTTTTGAAATCAGTGGAATTAGAGTATGATACAATGGTTCCTCCTTTAAAAGTTTTGAGCTTACACCGCGGGACTTAGAGGTACCCAGTGTCACGGCTTCATTGCTCCAGATCACCACAAGGGGGAGTTAGAGCACTCATTATGCATTTGGGTGCCAAGGTTTTTAAATGACCATTCTTTTCGAGTGGTTCCAATGATGAATTTGACACGGGCCACCCGTCCCTGGTGACTTCAGCAAAGATGGCTGACAAAACATTACAGGGAAGGAAATGCATGTAGTTATAATGTCACAACGAGTCAAGCAAAAAAATTACAATTGAGAGGAATATGTTAGTTAATGTAGAGACAAACTATTGTGCATACTTTTTTGTCATAAAGTTAATTTATGAAAATCGCTATTTAGCAAGTTTTTTTTGAGCCATATCCAATACCAGGTGTATCAAACTCATTCATTATAGCAGGTTGGCCAGGTTGCAATTGTAAATGAGAACTTGTTCTCAACTTGCCTACCTGGTTAAATAAAGGTGAAATAAAAAAATAAAAAAGGTTTCGAACCCTCAACATTCTAGCCCGAAGTCCAGCACACTATCGACTGTTCCCAAATGTTTTAATAGGGGTTGTGGCCCGATTGTGGCTAAAAACACTTCATTAATTGGAATCTTTAACGTGAAAAGGGGAAAAATTATTATTGTTAGTTTTTCACAAGCATAGCAGGATGGGCTATTAGCTGAACAATAGAATATTCAACCTTTACTAATTGCCGAGCTAGCTGTGAAAACAAGAGATGAACTGCTACAAAAAAGACCGCTAAAGCTTAAGAACACTCTGTAATGTTTACAACTACATATACTATGAACTCGCGAAAAGTGGGAGATGTGGTCAAGAAACACTGGCAGGTTTTATTTACGCGTTAAATTGGTCCATCCAACGGCTAGCCACAAAAGAAAATCAGCCAGGCTCTTTTATGCCCTCATCCAAATGTTAGCTATAATTGCAGAGGTTGCACCCAGTGCAACAATATGATGTGTGTGAATATTTCTGCCACCCTCATACAGGAAAAGGCTCCAAATAGATTACATTATTACATGCTCCACCACCCATGTTATCTACATTATTAAATGTCAATGTGGGCTGTGCTATGTAGGTAAAATATTTTGTTCTCTCAAACAGAGAATCATTGAACATAAAAGTTCAATTAGGAGAAACGACAGGGATAATCCAGTCGCAATACATTTTAATGACCTAAAACATGACATTTCTACCTTATAGAATTTGTGACATAGAGAAAGTTAAGATATCAGTCAGGGGAGGTGATATAAATAATACACTTTGTAAAAGAGAATGTTTTTAGATTTTCACCCTCCTGACATGATTTCCTAAAGGTCTTAATGATGAAATGACTGTGCACAAGGTCTTAATGATGAAATGCCTATGTATGTTATGTTGTAAATTTGAACATGCGTGAGGCCGATACGTAAAGCTTATTAAAGATCAGTGATACGATCAAGAGCAGTGTGCGGGTTCCTTCTTCTTTTTCTTCACCTTATCCGGCTGTTGCCATGCAAACGCAAAAAAAAAAATAGCTCAGATGTGCGAGTGCCTTTTGAATTTTGAATTTGACTTTACAAACAACAAGAGGGCTTAATTGGAGTCTACTTCTTTGGAGCCTAGACCTATATAAAATAACTTAACTGGCTGAGGTAGGCTATGAGGCTTAACAGCCTAATAGAAGTCTGATTTTTTTTCATTAGGCCTACTTACAATTGCAACTGGTCAAAAATGTAGCATCCTACATGAAACAACCATTTAAAGATAAAAAGTCTGCAACGTTCAAACTAAAACAATGTAACTAAAAAGAAAGCGCACATTTGTAATTCCCAAACTCTAAAAGTAATTGGAAAGGTATGTGTGACATTGTGGTTACAATAAAGAATGTAGCCCATCATGCAAATGATTCCTATTATCAGGACAATAGACTTTTTATAGCCCGGCTAATGTTGTGTTGTGAAAATCCCTCAACTTGCAATGTATTCGATGCTTAAGTACTCTAAAGTACTCATATGCTTAAGTACTCTTTTAGTACTCATACCACTGTAGGTATGGTTCTATTGTCTAAGAATGACTATTATACAGTCTTTGTATTGAAGATTGTTTATTATTTTCGTCTATAAATTATGGCTTCATGTATGAATGTTATTGTGTTAGTCCGTGGAAACACAGAGTGAGAACAACTTGTCAGATGGTGCATTGAAGACTGATGTATTCCTGTCCTGACTTTCCATAATACCATTGCAGATCTACATAAAATACCCAAAAGACAGCCGTGGTGTCGCTCTTCATTTCTTGGTTCTTCTGTGATACATATAAAGATCTCTACAAATTGGTGCCGTGACCCGGATCAACAGATCAGCTGCAGTGGATCACTGGGGGACCCCTAGACGGGAACTGGATCGACATCACACATTTAGAACATTTGAGGGCAAGGTGAACTTTGTATAATATGTTGTGTACACCTCAGTTGTATGAGATTCCAGAACAGGAGATAAAATACGTATTAGATGTTGGTGATAATAATGTACATGGTACTCGGGTTGGTGTTACTGTGAGAGATGCACAAGGTATTACCATTGAGATGGGGCAGGGGGATCAGTTGGCCAGTATGTTTGAACATAGTGCTAGACCTAGTCCTGTTAGATACTCAGCAGTTGATACTAGAGGACCAAGTGTTAGCAGTAGTCAACTAAAGCATCATAACAGTAGCCAACCAGGCAATGATAACAGTAAAGAGTCTCAGAAGCCCATAGGGAGTGAAAATGAGGGCCAAACCCAGTTGCAAGCCCAACAGAGTTAGTCAAACAACTGGGCAGTCTAATAGGAAATCAAGTTGATGAAATCAAGTTGCTGCTAGTCCGGCAGGGACTGCAGTATACCAGAACAGGGATAAATTCTCGGGCCGACTCTTACTCTGAATACATCAATGATGTCGCTCTTGCTGCTGGTGGTTCTCTGATCCACCTCTAAACAGACGACACCATTCAGTATTTTTCTGGCCCTTTTTTGGACACTGTTAAGTGTCTCCTGACCCCTCCTGTCTCAGCCTCCAGTATTTATGCTGCAGTAGTTTGTGTTGGGGGGCTAGGGTCAGTTTGTTATATCTGGAGTACTTCTCCTGTCCTATACGGTGTCCTGTGTGAATTTAAGTATGCTGTCTCTAATTCTCTCTTTCTCTCTCTCGGAGGACCTGAGCCCTAGGACCATGCCTCAGGACTACCTGACATGATGACTCCTTGCTGTCCCCAGTCCACCTGGCCGTGCTGCTGCTCCAGTTTCAACTGTTCTGCCTGTGATTATTATTATTTGACCATGCTGGTCATTGATGAACATTTGAACATCTTGGCCATGTTCTGTTACAATCTCCACCCGACACAGCCAGAAGAGGACTGGCCACCCCACATAGCCTGGTTCCTCTCTAGGTTTCTTCCTAGGTTTTGGCCTTTCTAGGGAGTTTTTCCTAGCCACCGTGCTTCTACACCTGCATTGCTTGCTGTTTGGAGTTTTAGGCTGGGTGTCTGTACAGCACTTTGAGATATCAGCTGATCTACGAAGGGCTATATAAATAAATACATTTGATTTGATGTTAACAAACCTCCAGACGAGCTTCATTGCCATACAACACTCCTTCCATGGCCTCCAACTGCTCCTAAATGCAAGCAAAACTAAATGCATGCTCTTCAACCGATCCCTGTCCACACCCGCCTGCCCGTCTAGCATCACTACTCTGGACGGATCTGACTTAGAATATGTGGACAACTACAAATACGTAGGTGTCTGGTTAGACTGTAAACTCTCCTTCCAGACTCACATTAAGCATCTCCAATCTGAAATTCAATCTAAATTCGGCTTCCTATTTCGCAAAAAAGCATCCTTCACTCATTCTGCCAAACATACCCTCGTAAAACTGACTATCCTACCGATCCTTGACTTAGGCGATGTCATTTTTCAAAATAGCCTCCAACACTCTACTCAGCAAATTGTATGTAGTCTATCACAGTGCCATCCGTTTTGTCACCAAAGCCCCATATACTACCCACCTCAGTGACCTGTATGCTCTCGTTGGCTGGCCCTAGCTTCAGATTTGTCCCCAAACCCACTGGCTCCAGGTCATCTATAAGTCTTTGCTAGGTAAAGCCCCGGCTTGTTTCAGCTCACTGGTCACCATAGCAGCACCCAACCGTAGCACGCACTCCAGCAGATATATTTCACTGGTCACCCCCAAAGCCAACTCCTTTTTGGCCGCCTTTCCTTACAGTTTTCTGCTGCCAATGACTGGAACGAATTGCAAAAATCACTGAAGCTGGAGACTTATATCCCCCTTACTAACTTTTAGCATCAGCTATCAGAGCAGCTTACCGATCTTTGCACCTGTACATAGCCCATCAGTAAATAGCCCACCCAACTACCTCATCCCCATACTGTTATTTCATTTTTTTTTGTTGCTCCTTTGCACCCCAGGATCTCTAATTGCACATTCATCTTCTGCACATCTATCACTCCAGAGTTGAATTACTAAATTGTAATAATTTTGCAACTACGGCCTATTTATTGCCTTAAATCCCTAATCTTACTACATTTGCACAAACTGTATATAGATTTTTCTATTGTGTTATTGACTGTACATTTGTTTATCCCATGTGTAACTCTGTGTTGTTTGTGTCGCACTGCTTTGCTCTATCTTGGCCAGGTCACAGTTGTAAATGAGAACTTGTTCTCAACTGGCCTACCTGGTTAAATAAAGGTGAGATTATTATTTAATTGTTTTATTAAAAAATATACAATATACTGAGGCAGCACTTTGGAGAAGCAAACGCATCCACAATGCCATTAGGATACTGCTATGAAACCTTACCAAGACAGTTTGACTGAAAACACCATGAAAACCGATGCAATTGATCAGAAAATAGACATTAATTACAGCATTTTCTATGTTCCAGTCATAGTGCAAGAAACTGTAGAACTTCAGCTCTGATAGAGCCACTGTCGATGACCTGCATGTTAAGCGAGTCAACTGAAGACACAATTCTGAGATCTAACGTGATAAAACCAGAGTCGAGATTGCCAACTCAAGTAGTTTTTGTAGGTTGTGGGGCAAAAAGGCACAGCCTAAGTATGAACATGACTTGAACATTGATCTTTTAGATTGCAAGATGGCAGTGTCTGTTTTAGTTCTTAGGATCCCGTTCAATCGCTTTAAGAACAGATCAGAGTTCTCCTCCAGTCCCCCTGTTGCCCAGAGACCATATTTGGGCTTATATATCAAATGTCTCTAGGTCTTGATCTAGAATCAGGTCCTTCTTATCCATAACAATCCTCATTCATTTTGATCTTTAGGCAAAACTGCTCTCTGATCAGCACTCCTACTCTTGAGTCGCTCAAAATATACGGACCCGGGTCTTGCTTCTGCAAGCTAAGCGTATATAACAATGGCCGCCTTAGGTTTAGGCAGTGTCCTGCTAATTTAAAACCTAGACTGAAGTCAATAGTTAGTGGTGTAATTCACTTAGCCAGAGATAACAAGGGGAGGAAATCCATTCACTTGACAGGTGTGGCATGTCAAGAAGCTGATTAAACAGCATGATCATTACACAGGAGCACCTTGTGCTGGGGTCAATAAAAGGCCCCTCTAAATAGTGCACTTTTGTCACACAACGGCAAAAAAATATCACGTTTTGAATGAGCGCGAAATTGGCATGCTGACTGCAGGGATGTCCACCAGAGAATTTAATGTAAATTTTTCTAACAAAAGCCGCCTCCAACGTCATTTGAGAGAATGTCAGTACGTCCAACCGGCTTTACAACTGCACACCACGTGTAACCACGTCGGCCCAGGACCTCCACATCCGGCTGATGGAGACGAAAGAGAACACGCTTTGAAGGAAAAATACTACAATTCTGGTGCAGCTACAGCCAACTAGCAAAAATAATTTTGCAATGTTGGCAAAACTATACAATATTTCTCTCCCCATCACTACTTTCTATCCTTTAAACGGACAATCCTGATTTTTGCAGTATTTCCTGGGACTCTTATGATAAATAAACTCAGCAAAAAAACAAACAGTCAACTGCATTTCTTTTCAGCAAACTTAACATGTGTAAATATCTGCATGAACATAACAAGATTCAACAACTGAGACATAAACTGAACAAGTTCCACAGACATGTGACTAACAGAAATGGAATAATGTGTCCCTGAACAAAGGGGGGGGGTCAAAATCAGAAGTAACAGTCAGTATCTTGTGTGCACACCAGCTGCATTAATTATTGCAGTGCATCTCCTCCTCATGGACTGCACCAGATTTGCCAGTTCCTGCTGTGAGATGTTTCCCCACTCTTCAACCAAGGCACCCTGCAAATTCCCAGAAATTACTGGGGGGGGAATGGCCCTAGCCCCCACCCTCCGATCCAACAGGTCCCAGACGTGCTCAATGGGATTGAGGTCCGGGCTCTTCACTGGCCATGGCAGAACACTGACATTCCTGTCTTGCAGGAAATCACGCACAGAACGAGCAGTATGGCTGGTGGCATTGTCATAATGGAGGGTTATGTCTGGATGAGCCTGCAGGAAGGGTAACACATGAGGGAGGAGGATGTCTTCTCTGTAACGCACAGTGTTGAGATTGCCTGCAATGACAACAACCTCAGTCCGATAATGCAGTGACACACCACCCCAGACCATGACGGATCCTCCACCTCCAAATCAACCCCGTTCCAGAGTACAGGCCTCGGTGTAACGCTCATTCCTTCGACGATAAACACGAATCCGACCATCACTGGAGAGACAAAACCGCAACTCGTCAGTGAAGAGGACTTTTTGCCAGTCCAGTCTAGTCCAGCGATGGTGGGTTTGTGCCCATAGGCAACGTTGTTGCCGGTGATGTCTGGTGAGGACCTGCTTTACAACAACAGGCCTACAAGCCCTCAGTCCAGCCTCTCTCAGCCTATTGTGGACAGTCTGAGCACTGATGGAGGGATTGTGCATTCCTGGTGTAACTCGGGCAGTTGTTATTGCCATCCTGTACCTGTCCCGCAAGTGTGATATTCGGATGTACCGATCCTGTGCAGGTGTTGTTACACGTGGTCTGCCACTGCGAGGACGATCAGCTGTCCATCTGGTCTGTAGCGCTGTCTTAGGCGTCTCACAGTACAGACATTTTATTGCCCTGGCCACATCTGCAGTCCTTATGCCTCCTTGCAGCATGACTATGGCACATTCACACAGATGAGCAGGGACCCTGGGCATCTTTCTTTTGGAGTTTTTCAGAGTCAGTGGAAAGGCCTTTTAGTGTCCTAAGTTTTCAAAACTGTGACCTGAATTGCCTACCGTCTATATGCTGTTAGTGTCTTAACGAACGTTCCACAGGTGCATGTTCATTAATTGTTTACGGTTCATTGAACAAGCATGGGAAACAGTGTTTAAACCCTTAACAATGAAGATCTGTGAAGTTATTTGGATTTTTACAAATGCTCTTTGAAAGACAGGGTCCTGAAAAAAGGGACGTTTCTTTTGTTGCTGTGTTTATGAATTATTCATGGTATTGAAGCTATTTTCAGAAAAATATGAATCCCTACTCTACATAAGCAGGTGTGGATGCAATATTGGTTAGGGTATGAAGGTGACTCATACAATGATCAACTGGGATTCAACAAGTTGGACGTTTTGCAGGTGTTGTAAGCCATAGGTTAGTTTAAATAAACTGTACGATCTATAAAGAGAGTTTGCCAAATCTTATTGTGTGCCAGGATTATGCAGCCATTATGCCATGCCACCTCATAAACCAAATGATCATCCACATTTCTTACGATGAAGACATCTCTGTATCATTATGTTCCTCCTTAGGCCTCTAAACACAATAATAACAAATGTTATTTCATCTGACACCCTGCAGTTCAAACCACTGCAGTCACCTCTGGGACAGAGGCTATGTACTCATTACAAAGTAAGTCATCATCATTAGGAGTTTATGAATGTGCTGAGTCTCTCTCTCGCATAACGACATTACAGCAGAGCAGACAGAACCTGTGGGCTCTGGGCTGGCAATCTGAGCCGCATTCTCCTTATTACCCATCCCATCGGGCCAGACATGTCCTCACCTATTAGAATGGAGTAATGGCACCAACAGCTAGTCAGCCACTGACACCTCAATGCCCCAGAGCCAATATACTAATATAGTGGCTGATGCCTCAATGCTCTATATAGCCACTACAGTAAAAAAGCAATAGACTCAGGATCCACATATAACAAGCTCATTACTCAAGTGAAGTTTTAGTTTTTCTGACAGATTATTTGAGTCTAAACTGGTGTTTTCAGCGAGAAAGTGTGTCTGTGCCGATGTGTGCTATTAGCCTATGAGCTGGTCTGGACATTACTGGATGCTAGGTTGGGCAGCCTAGCCCAGAATATCCATCCCAATATTCCCTTGCTGCAACACTGCAATCAATCAGCCACCACAAAAACTCCTTAACACAACATTAGCTCAGTGTCCTCACACACAAATCCCTAATTTATTTACATTCCTAATGTATTTACTCCATCCAAAGAAAGAGGAGACTGTCAGAGGCAGGGAAGCCGAGACGGAAGATGATTTGGAGACTCGATTGTGCACACAAATTGGTTCCTGCCAGGGTGATACATCATGGAGAATTAAGAGGTCTCTGTCTTCACCTCACACACCAAAATCTGGGTGGTCGATGGCCATATTGGCACGGTGGAATACATTTTTTAAAATTAGTGTTCACTTCGAGTGAGCGCACCAAAGTTTATTCTACAGGAAATTAGTGCAGATAGATAGAAGGTACATACAGTTGTGGCCAAAAGTTTTGAGAATGACACATATTAATTTTCACAAAGTCTGCTGCCTCAGTTTGTATGATGGCAATTTGCATATACTCCAGAATGTTATGAAGAGTGATCAGATGAATTGCAATTAATTGCAAAGTCCCTCTTTGCCATGCAAATGAACTGAATCCCCAGAAAAACATTTCCACTGCATTTCAGCCCTGCCACAAAAGTACCAGCTGACATCATGTCAGTGATTCTCTCGTTAACACAGGTGTGAGTGTTGACGAGAACAAGGCTGGAGATTACTCTGTCATGCTGATTGAGTTCAAATAACAGACTGGAAGCTTCAAAAGGATTGTCTCTGCAAACTGGAAACGATTTATCCGGAGGCTGCATTCATTGTAGCTGGGGATTTTAACAAGGCTAATCTGAAAACAAGACTCCCTAAATTTTATCAGCATATCGATTGCGCAACCAGGGGTGGAAAGACCCTGGATCATTGTTACTCTAACTTCCGCGACGCATATAAGGCCCTGCCCCGCCCCCCTTTCGGAAAAGCTGACCACGACTCCATTTTGTTGATCCCTGCCTACAGACAGAAACTAAAACAAGAAGCTCCCACGCTGAGGTCTGTCCAACGCTGGTCCGACCAAGCTGACTCCACACTCCAAGACTGCTTCCATCACGTGGACTGGGAGATGTTTCGTATTGCGTCAGACAACAACATTGACGAATACGCTGATACGGTGTGCGAGTTCATTAGAACGTGCGTTGAAGATGTCGTTCCCATAGCAACGATTAAAACATTCCCTAACCAGAAACCGTGGATTGATGGCAGCATTCGTGTGAAACTGAAGGCACGAACCACTGCTTTTAATCAGGGCAAGGTGTCTGGTAACATGACTGAATACAAACAGTGCAGCTATTCCCTCCGCAAGGCTATCAAACAAGCTAAGCGCCAGTACAGAGACAAAGTAGAATCTCAATTCAACGGCTCAGACACAAGAGGTATGTGGCAGGGTCTACAGTCAATCACGGACTACAGGAAGAAACCCAGCCCAGTCACGGACCAGGATGTCTTGCTCCCAGGCAGACTAAATAACTTTTTTGCCCGCTTTGAGGACAATACAGTGCCACTGACACGGCCTGCAATGGAAACATGCGGTCTCTCTTTCACTGCAGCCGAAGTGAGTAAGACATTTAAACGTGTTAACCCTCGCAAGGCTGCAGGCACAGACGGCATCCCCAGCCGCGCCCTCAGAGCATGCTCAGACCAGCTGGCCGGTGTGTTTACGGACATATTCAATCAATCCCTATACCAGTCTGCTGTTCCCACATGCTTCAAGAGGGCCACCATTGTTCCTGTTCCCAAGAAAGCTAAGGTAACTGAGCTAAACGACTACCGCCCGTAGCACTCACATCCGTCATCATGAAGTGCTTTGAGAGACTAGTCAAGGACCATATCACCTCCACCCTACCTGACACCTTTGACCCACTCCAATTTGCTTACCGCCCAAATAGGTCCACAGACGATGCAATCTCAACCACACTGCACACTGCCCTAACCCATCTGGACAAGAGGAATACCTATGTGAGAATGCTGTTCATCGACTACAGCTCGGCATTCAACACCATAGTACCCTCCAAGCTCGTCATCAAGCTCGAGACCCTGGGTCTCGACCCCGCCCTGTGCAACTGGGTACTGGACTTCCTGACGGGCCGCCCCCAGGTGGTGAGGGTAGGCAACAACATCTCCTCCCCGCTGATCCTCAACACTGGGGCCCCACAAGGGTGCGTTCTGAGCCCTCTCCTGTACTCCCTGTTCACCCACGACTGCGTGGCCATGCACGCCTCCAACTCAATCATCAAGTTTGCGGACGACACAACAGTGGTAGGCTTGATTACCAACAACGACGAGACGGCCTACAGGGAGGAGGTGAGGGCCCTCGGAGTGTGGTGTCAGGAAAATAACCTCACACTCAACGTCAACAAAACTAAGGAGATGATTGTGGACTTCAGGAAACAGCAGAGGGAACACCCCCATCCACATCGATGGAACAGTAGTGGAGAGGGTAGCAAGTTTTAAGTTCCTCGGCATACACATCACAGACAAACTGAATTGGTCCACTCACACAGACAGCATCGTGAGGAAGGCGCAGCAGCGCCTCTTCAACCTCAGGAGGCTGAAGAAATTCGGCTTGTCACCAAAAGCACTCACAAACTTCTACAGATGCACAATCGAGAGCATCCTGGCGGGCTGTATCACCGCCTGGTATGGCAACTGCACCGCCCTCAACCGTAAGGCTCTCCAGAGGGTAGTGAGGTCTGCACAACGCATCACCGGGGGCAAACTACCTGCCCTCCAGGACACCTACACCACCCGATGCTACAGGAAGGCCATAAAGATCATCAAGGACATCAACCACCCGAGCCACTGCCTGTTCACCCCGCTGCCATCCAGAAGGCGAGGTCAGTACAGGTGCATCAAAGCTGGGACCGAGAGACTGAAAAACAGCTTCTATCTCAAGGCCATCAGACTGTTAAACAGCCACCACTAACATTGAGTGGCTACTGCCAACACACTGTCAATGACACTGACTCTACTCCAGCCACTTTAATCATGGGAATTGATGGGAAATGATGTAAATATATCACTAGCCACTTTAAACAATGCTACCTTATATAATGTTACTTACCCTACATTGTTCATCTCATATGCATACGTTGATACTGTACTCTATATCATCGACTGCATCCTTATGTAATACATGTATCACTAGCCACTTTAACTATGCCACTTGGTTTACATACTTATCTCATATGTATATACTGTACTCGATATCATCTACTGTATCTTGCCTATGCTGCTCTGTACCATCACTCATTCATATATCCTTATGTACATATTCTTTATCCCCTTACACTGTGTATGACAGTAGTTTTTTTTGGAATTGTTAGTTAGATTACTTGCTCGTTATTACTGCATTGTCGGAACTAGAAGCACAAGCATTTCGCTACACTCGCATTAACATCTGCTAACCATGTGTATGTGACAAATAAAATTTGATTTGATTTGATTTGAAAAGGAGGGTGGTGCTTGGATTCATTGTTCTTCCTCTGCCAACCATGGTTACCTGCAAGGAAACACATGCCATCATCATTGCTTTGCACAAAAAGGGCTTCACAGGCAAGGATATTGCTGGCAGTAAGATTGCACCTAAATCAACGATATATCGGATCATCAAGAACTTCAAGGAGAGCGGTTCAATTGTTGTGAAGAAGGCTTCAGGGTGCCCAAGAAAATCCAGCAAGTGCCAGGACCGTCTCCTAAAGTTGATTCAGCTGCGGGATCAGGGCACCACCAGTACAGAGCTTGCTCGGGAATGGCAGCAGGCAGGTGTGAGTGCATCTGCACACACAGTGAGGCGAAGACTTTTGGAGGATGGCCTGGTGTCAAGGGCAGCAAAGAAGCCACTTCTCTCCAGGAAAAACATCAGGGACAGACTGATATTCTGCAAAAGGTACAGGGAATGGACTGCTGAGGACTGGAGTTTCCTTTATTACACATGTGGAACCCAAATCACGTTGCATGTTGGTCTGAGTTCGTACGACAATCATGACAAAGGGTCAACACTGCAAATATTGACTCTTTGCATCAACTTCATGTAATTGTCAATAAAAGCCTTTACAAGCATTTCATAAGTGTCAATTATACTTCAGTATTCCATAGTAACATCTGAAAAAAATATCTAAAGACATTGAAGCAGCAAACTTTGTGGAAATTAATATTTGTGTCATTCTCAAAACTTTTGGCCACGACTGTACATGTTAGCATTGCTAACCTTCAGATTACAGAGTATAAGTGGAGTTTAAAAACAGCACCCCTTGAGGTCATTGCCTATATTACAGAATATCCCGGTATCGTAGGGAGACGTGTGTATATGTGCATCTGTGTGTCTGAGCCACAGAGTGTGACCGTAAATGCACATTGGAGCACGTCTGCCACAGCAGCCTCAGCCATGTGAATACATCTTTCCACTCCAGGAAGCTGAGAATTACTTCACTTCAGTCCCCTTCAGACAGAGTACCCTTTCTGACTGGGCTGTCAGGCCTAATCCATGGCAACACAGTTAAGATCCTGAGGCTACCTACTGTACCAAACCACCAATGTTCTCATAGACCAGAGATGGGAGAGAAGAGGTGATGCAATATCGATTTAAAACACTTTCTGCACATAAAACTACTATCTGAGAAATACCGACTGGTCTACGCATCCTGACATCAACACTGGACTATTATGTAGCCATAGCATCAATAAAGACATAGTATGTAACAGTAGCATAGCCACAATTCATTGGTTGGTGGGCCTGCAAACTTCCTGGGGCAAAGAAAAAAATCAGTTTTATAGCGAATTCCCTGAAATTCTACACATTTTGCCATGAGGCTGAGAGAACATTTGTAAAGCTAATTAAGCTAAAATATGTACAAAAAATGTACAAAACATTCGTAACACCTGCTCTTTCCTTGACAGACTGACCAGGTCTGCAAATTAATTACTTAAAAATCATACAATGGGATTTTCTGAATTTTTGTTTTAGATTCCGACTCTCATAGTTGAAGTGTACCTACCTACCTAGGAAAACCTGCAAAATCAGCAGTGTATCAAATACTTGTTCCCCCCACTGTATGCCTCAATGCGGTCATATTCACTGCTTGCTATGAATTCTATATGATAGTGTTTAGGTAAAAAGGCAAATAATGTACTGTTTGGAACACTGACAAGTAGAGAGCATAAAACAAAATCTGACTGGGTGGGCCTGGCTCCCCTGAGGCTGGCCTGGCTCCCCTGAGGCTGGCCTGGCTCCCCTGAGGCTGGCCTGGCTCCCCTGAGGCTGGCCTGGCTCCCCTGAGGCTGGCCTGGCTCCCCTGAGGCTGGCCTGGCTCCCCTGAGGCTGGCCTGGCTCCCCTGAGGCTGGCCTGGCTCCCCTGAGGCTGGCCTGGCTCCCCTGAGGCTGGCCTGGCTCCCCTGAGGCTGGCCTGGCACCCTGAGGCTGGCCTGGCTCCCCAGTGGTATGGCCCACCTGTGCCTACGCGGCTGGTATGTCAAGTGGATGGAATAATACAATACTGGCCTCCTCTTCTCTCATGGCTTAACCAATCAATAAGCTAAGTTGTCGCCATCTTACGAGTTCCAACCCAACTTTGCTAAATCGTGACTTTTATCGTGTTTACTTTTTTTTGGTACAGAAAGTTCATCCTTTTATTACACATGGCCACCAAGGACTTCTGGACATCAGATCGACAGTTACTAACCTTGATTTCGAACTTCAAATAAGACTTCAACTACGAATCATCTGTTCCACTGCTCTATTCCTTTGTTCCATGGGCTACCAAAACGCTGCAGGCGTAGGCACGGGAGATGAGGTGGAGTCATGGTGGAATTGATGCGAAGAGAAACCGAACGGCACACCCCTCTGTTCTATTGGCAAATGTCCAGTTACTCGAGAATAAGCTGGATGAGCTTTGTTCGAGAGTCTCCTATCAGAGATACTTGAAAAGCTGCAACATTATATGTCTTAATAAAATGTGGATGGATAATAAAACGTAGATGGATAATAAAACATGGATGATAATAAAACATGGATGATAATAAAACGTAGATATATAATAAAACGTGGATGGACAAAACGTGGATGGATAATAAAACGTGGATGGATAATAAAACGTAGAAGGATAATAAAACGTGGAAGGATAATAAAACGTGGAAGGATAATAAAACGTGGAAGGATAATAAAACGTGGAAGGATAATAAAACGTGGAAGGATAATAAAACGTGGAAGGATAATAAAACGTGGATGGATAATAAAAAGTGGATGGATAATAAAACGTGGATGGATAATAAAACGTGGATGGATAATAAAACGTGGATGGATAATGGCGCTATGCACGTAGCAATTGGTGGATTCTCCATGCAGCTGCAAGGTCGTACAGCAGCTTTGGAGTTGAAAGGAGATGGAGTGGGTTTTTCTTAAAGAACAAATGGTACGCTACTCTCCATGGCCGACATAGAGCAAAACGTTTAAACAGGTTAACAATCACAAGTCCGCCGGGCCAGACAGAACACCAGGGCTCGTTCTCAAAGCATGCGCAGACCAGCTGGCAAGAGTCTTCACAGACATGTTCAATCTATCCTTGTCCCAGTCTGTAATTCCAACATGTTTCCATCTGACCACAATTGTCCCTGTTCCCAAGAGCTCCAACAACCTTCCTAAACGACTGTCGCCCCGTAAAACTCACATCTGTAATTATGAAGTGCTTCGAAAGGCTCGTCATGACACACATCAACACCATCATCCCAGACCCACTTCAATTTGCATACCGCCCCAACAGTTCCACAGATGACGCAATCTCATTTGCACTGCACACTGCTATCTCCTACCTGGACAAGAGGGTAAATAACTATGTGAGAATGCTGTTCATAGATTACCGCTCGGCTTTCAACACCATAGTCCCCTCCAAGATCATCACCTCTTGGTATGGCAAAAGCACAGCCCTTGACCGCAAAGCGGTCAGAACAACAGGCTCCGAGACAGCTTCTACCCCCAAGCCATAAGACTGCTAAATAGCCAGACCCCTAAATAGTCAATTAATGGTACCCAAACTATCTTGCACTGAGCCTTCGGACACTCAATAGACTACATATACACACACACGCTACATCGACACTCCCCCCACACACACACCAACACAACACAAGTACACATTAAAACTGTAACGGCTTTCTTCCGCTGAAGGAGAGGAGGACCAAAATGCAGCGTGGTTAGTGTTCAACATCTTTAGTAAAGACGAAAAACGAGAACACTACAAAATACAAAACAATAAATGTGAAAACCGAAACAGTCCTATCTGGTGCAATGACACAAAGACAGAAGACAATCACCCATGAAATACCCAAAGAACATGGCTGCCTAAATATGGTTCCCAATCAGAGACAATGACAGACAGCTGCCTCTAATTGAGAACCAATCTAGGCAACCATAGACATACAAAACTACCTAGAAAGGAAACAGCCCCATAAACATACAAAACCCCTAGACGAGAAAGAACACATAAATCCCCCATGTCACACCCTGACCTAACCAAAATAATAAAGAAAACAAAGATAACTAAGGCCAGGGCGTGACAAAAACACACTCACACACACTTTTTACACTCCCCATTTGCTGCTGCTATTTTACTCTTATCATCATTATTAGTGTTATCTATCCTGATGCCTAGTCACTTTACCCCGCCTTCATGTGCATATCTACCTCAAATACCTCGTACCTCGACACATTGATCTGGTACTCCCTCTACATAGCTCCATTCTTGAGTTTTGTGTTTTTTTATTCCCTGTGTTATTTTATTTTTAAACTCTGCATTGTTTGGAAAGGCTCGTAAGCATAAGCAACGCAATTTGATTTGGTCTGGTGACACCTTCCATAGAGCACAATGACATTAGAGTCGAGGTTGTCTAGCATTTTCAATGGAACATCCCTTTAACTAGCCTGGTGAGTCCTTCTATAAAGCACAATGCCTAGTTTTAGAGTCAATCAGGGGGCACGGTGTTTCAACAGAGCAGGTAGCCTGCCTCATCTCTACCCTCTGTTCTGTTCAGCCACATCTTCATTTGTCTTGGCTCAGTGACCACCGCAGAACCACCAAAACGGAAGAGAGGGGGATAAAGGGGGAAGAGCGGAAGGGGGGGATAAAGGAAAGTGAGTGAGTGAGTGAGTGAGTGAGTGAGTGAGTGAGTGAGTGAGTGAGTGAGACAACACACACACAGCAACAGCATGTAATGTCTGTTTTAATCATGGCTAGCATACACATTGGTAAACAAGAGGTTAACACTGAGAAAGACAGTACTCTCTCACTTTGCCTCAGGATTGGGGTGGTAGGGAGGTAGTTGGACATGAGCCATGAGAATAGATGGCTCTATTAGTACTTCATTACCCTTGTGAAAGGTGAGGTAAGGGGTTGCTAACTGTGAGCCACCATCCTTCTCTGGGTCTCCTAGGAGTATAAGATCAGAACTCTACTGTAAGATAAAGGCAGCGGAGGAGCTTGGTGCTCCACTGCACATCTCTCTCCAGAGGCGTGTTGAGGCCCAGTCCCAGCGAGAGCAGAGCGACTCCCCTCCCCTCTCCTCTTTTCAACTTTCCTCCAGTCATTCACTGCTGGTAGCACATTTCCTTACACGGGGTGGGCATGTCAACATCACCCATTCTCCCTTTCCCCTGCTCTCTTCCTCCCTACCCCTCCACCCCGCGCCTCACCCTCAGCAGTGGGGCACGGAGCTGTTAGCGACACACACCACTCCCTCCTCTCACCACCTTCCCCCTGTCTTGGAGTCACCCAATTAGAGGCAGCTGTAGCCAGCAGGGAGCCCCATGCCGAGCCAGGCTACACCCAGCCCTGTGGAGGGAGGAGAGGAGGCCCCTTAGAGGCCTGCCTAGCTGATCCACAGCCTGGGAGAGTATCCTTCAGCCCCACCCTCAGGCCCAGCACACCAAGCTAATCAACCATCTCTCCATCACCATGACGATGCAGTGCCAACACTGACTGGAGACGGTACATCTGAGTGGATCCATCATGCTCCACCGACCGTGACAGACTGACTGCACTGCATGTGTGTTCAAGTGGAACTCTACGTATATCATGGAGTTAAAAGCGCTGTACAGTCGAATTCAGCACAAACTTGAATGAGTGTTAGGCGAATGAGTCATTCGGTTCACATACTAGCTAGCTTTTAAATCAGAATACAATGCCTGGATGCAGACACGGAATATGTGCCCAACAATGTATCTTTGGAACAGATATAATGTCTACTTGAATATGATTTTAATCTCGAATCCAACTGGTTTCGTTCAACTGCAGGGCAATATAAAAGCTCAAAATAAAACAGTAATAACTAGACCCTCACTGCCAGAGAAAAATGTGAAGAACCAAAGAGAGATAGAAGAGGAGGTTAATGAAAAAGCTGCCGAAAGAGAGAAGAAGAAGAAAAAAAATAGACAAACAATGCAGAACTGTGTTCCGGAGGTCTCATTGGTGTTAGATATCATAACTCTTATGAAAAAATGCCTACGTGCGCATACACACACACACACACACACGCCTTGAATAACCTTTCATTATATTCCAGGGTGTGGATTTCTGTGTACCTTATTTAGTGGTTCATAAGTAGAGTATACACACCGCAGGAAAGTGAGACGGTGCCCACCGAGTGTTTCCCAACACTTTTGTACTGCTAATGTGGACGGTTTAGGCTAGATTAAGAAACAGGTTAGGTTATTAACCTTCTCTTAAAGACATGCTCCAGAACTTTGGCGACTACTAAGTTTTTTTTTTTTTAAACCTCCCGCTTTGGACTGGATGTGTCAATGTGTAGTTCATAAATGCATAATATATGAGCAGAATTACTGCCTTACCTCAATTTTCCTCGTAATCCCTACTACTCTCGGCCTGGGCCTCAATTTCAGTGACAGCTAGCAAGATACACACACACACACACACACACACACACACACACAGCAGAGCGAGAGAAATGACGTGACGCACACATCTGCAGATATGTGACGTAGTACACACGAGCGCTACTTTCAGAGCTACTGGCTAAAAAGTATACACAAGTACTAGAGAATCTCTTTAATGTGGTAAAGTGCAGATTAGAATATTCAAATCTGTACTGCATTATCTATTATCTATCAAATATGATCTAGTTGCATCGGCATTAGGCAGTCTCCCAGGCAGAGAAAAAGTCCATAAAAAAAGGGAAATACAGACTTCTGATTGATGCAGTGAAATACTTACACAACACTAGAGAGGTTTATTGAAAGTTTAAAAGCTAAAAAGCAATAGAACCTGAGATCCAGACTGGTAAATAATACAAAAGCCTGTCTCCTGGGGAACTGAGTGGAATATAAGAGGAGGCTCAGATGCACACTGTTGACTCTGGTGGCAGGCGAAATAAATCACAACATATGCCAGAGTACACCATCCGACCCTGCCTCTCAACCTCCGCCGTTCTTCCTCTCTTTCTATTTCTACTATTTTCTTCCATCCTCTCTTTCCCAACATGCTTGTATGCCATCCAGTATGCCATCGAACCATCCAAGCCTACCTCTCAACCTCAAGTTCTCCAGCTTTCTCCTCCTTTCTTGCTTTCACAACACATCCAGTATGCCATCCCGTCTCTCAAGCTCTCGTAGTACATTCCATCTTCCCTGGAATATATACATGAACCATTTCCCATCCTAAGAATGTGGAATAAGCAAAGGCTTTGATTTGTGGTCAAACAGACAGAAAAGGGGTCCTAGAAACAGTATTGGTATTATAAATACATCAAAACACAATCATGTCGAAGTAAATACCTTTGCCAACTAATATCAACACTTATATTTACTTTTGGAGAAATTATTTGCATTGTGCTTTGTAATTCTGTTACCAAAAACCCACATACTGCATATTTAAGATATTTTCGAATTGCTCTTCCCCATGAGGTAACAAGTAAAGGTAGAACTACCTATTAGTTTAGTGTTTTTACTGATACCAAGTTTGTCTATGAGTTATGCAGTAACGGAGTTACGGCAATTTAATTGGCTGAAATGGGATCTCATAGTAGTCACAAACCACAGTTGGGTCACCTGCTTACGGTCCTCCCTTCCACTGGCATACTGTTATGTTCAGCTCATAACTGTTAACTTTCTCTTTCTGTCATCTGGTGGTCAAAGCAAGCCTGTAAAAACAGTCTGGACAACCCTTCCCTGTCTCTCTCTGTCTTTATTTCTCTCTCACTCTCCTTCTTTGTGTCTCTCTCTCTTTCTTTGTCTCTTTCTCTCCCTCTCTTTGTCTCCCTCTCTATCTTTGTCTCTCTCTCTCTTTCTCTCTCTCTCTGTCTCTCTCTCACTCTCACCCACTTTTTCTCTGTCTCCCTCTCTCTTTATTTGTCTCCCCCTCGGTCTGCCTTTCTTTCTTTTTCTTTGTCTCCCTCTTTCTTTCTCTCTTTCGGTCTCCCTTTCTTTCTTTGTATCTCTCTCTTTCCTTGTCTCTCTCTCTCACTTTATTTCTTTGTCTCCCTCTTTCTCGTCTCCCTCTCTCTTTCTTTGTCTCCCTCTTTCTTTGTCTCTGTCACGGTCTGACCATCGTTCGTATGTGTTTTCCTTGTTTTAGTGTTGGTCAGGACGTGAGCTGGGTGGGCATTCTATGTTGTGTGTCTGGTTTGTCTATTTCTATGTTTGGCCTGATATGGTTCTCAATCAGAGGCAGGTGTTAGTCATTGTCTCTGATTGGGAACCATATTTAGGTAGCCTGTTTTGTGTTGGGTTTTGTGGGTGATTGTCCTTAGTGTCCTTGTTCCTGGCTCTGTGTTAGTTTACACAAGTATAGGCTGTTTCGGTTTTTCGTTACGTTCTTTGTTTTGTAGTGTTTATCATTGATTCGTGGTTTACGTTTGTTTATTAAACATGGATTGAAATCTACACGCTGCATTTTGGTCCGACTCTCCTTCACCACAAGAGAACCGTTACGGTCTCCCTCTCTTTCTTTCTTTGTCTCTCTCACTCTTTCTTTCTTTGTCTCTCACTCTTTCTTTCTTTGTCTCTCTCACTCTTTCTTTCTTTGTCTCTCACTCTTTCTTTGTCTCCCCCACTCTCTCTCTTTCCTTCTCATTGTCTCTCTCTTTCCTTCTCTCATTGTCTCTCTTTCCTTGTGTCTCTCTCTTTCCTTGTGTCTCTCTCGTTCCTTGTCTCTTTGTCTCTCTCGTTCCTTGTCTCTTTGTCTCTCTCTTTGTCTCTCTCGTTCCTTGTCTCATTGTCAATTCAATTTGCTTTATTGGCATGACATAATGTACATATTGCCAAAGCTTACTTTCAATGGGGTGTTTTTCCCATTTGATGAAATCTTGTTTTGCAAGTGGACCCCACACCTTTGGTCTCTCTCTCTCTCTCTCTCTCTCACACCCCCAACAACTACCCTCTTACCATTTATTGTAACAAACAACCTCACCCACTGAACACCGACACCGGGCGTTCATGGACATTGAAAAGTAGCTGACATTTGGTAGGGCAACACTTGCCGGACCAAATCTGAACCAATATTCTTTCTGCAGACGTCATTGACTCTAAATTCAAAGCGGATAATTAGCAGACTTTTGGAAAACATGGTGCACACAGTGCTTCTGACTACATATTCACCTAACAATACCAAACACACAGAGGCTAAGGAGCTTTGGCTGTCTGAATCGCTGTAGCTCAGTGACAACACAGGTTCAGTGTCAAAGCACGAAGACAGGGTTGAATAGATAACATGTTACATGAAATGCTCAGAGAACATAGGGAGAGGCCTCGCCGACAGGCTGCAGAGGTTAGGGTATGCTATGTGCAAAGTGCTATGAATACAAAAGCAACTACAGTTGCAGTAAAACTACCTTGACCACATTCTGAAGTACAACATATCCAATAGATTTATTTGAGTGTTTAGGCATATTGCACAAATGAATGTCAGAACGTTGTGTACTAGTGTTGTCACGATACCAGGAAGTAACGAAGCAATGTAAAGAAAAACACGTAGTGGATAACATCTCTTAAGGAAAACGGTCCTAATGTTGGAAAAAGCTGCCTTATGTGGTCACCAAGAGTCACATTTGCAAGCTATAGCACACACTATTTTTTTTTTACAAAAGTAGGTTTTAAAAGGACCATGGAGTTTAGTCTGCTTTGTGTTTTCTTTCTTGCCAAGGAAAAGCTGGTTTTGTACAGCAGTAAATGTAGTTGGTATTATAGGTGCAACTAGTTTCCTGTTCCTCTCCTCTCCAAGGAGATACAGCATCAACGAGAAGGAAAAGTGTACAAAGACTAATTTCATCCTACTTTATGCTTCAGGCGAAACCACATTGGGAATATACCCGTTAAAATCAGCTCATTCAGATCTCTTTCCATTAAGGTAAAATGGAATGTGAAAGAGGTTTTAACAGTTCTCGAATGATCCTTTCCTTTTAAAATCATTTTAAATATGAGTGGTTTTTACAAGACTGCAGGCAGTGCTAAAATTAGTAGGAGGGAGATAGTGAGAGTGAATTTTCAAGGATAATATACAATTCAGGGGCAGAATATCATTAATTTCCATCTCATTTCAGCCTTGTCCTACTCAGACGGCCGAGAGCACTCTCTTCATGTCATTATCTAATGGAAAATTTGCTCAGTTAGTAGATATGAATAGGACCAGGAACACTACTAGCTTTCAAATTAAAATTCAAGCCGCTGATTTTGAGGATCTCAGTGGAGTAGCTGGCTAGCAGCACAATGATTTAAATAAATAAATAAATGCATGTATACTGAAAACACACAAAAAATACAAATGTATGTGGACACCTTTAAATTAGGAGATTCTGACAGTTCAGCCACACCCGTTGCTGACAGGTGTATAAAAATCGAGCACACGGACATGCAATCTCCATAGACAAACATTGGCAGTAGAATGACCTTACTGAAGAGCTCAGTGACTGTCAAAGTGGCACTGTCATAGGATGCCACCTGTCCAACAAGTCAGTTAGTCAATTTCTGCCCAGCTAGATCTGCTCCCCGGTCAACGGTGCTGGTATTGTGAAGTGGAAACGTCTAGGGCTCAGCTGCGATGTGGCAGGCCACACAAACTCACAGGGTCCGCAGAGTGCTGAAGTGCGTAGCACGTCTAAATCATCTGTTCTCGGTTGCAACCCTCACTACCGAGTTACAAACTCAGTTCAAAGCAACGTCAGCACAATAAATGTTCGTCGGGAGCTTTATGAAATGGGTTTTCATGGCCGAGCAGCCGCACACAAGCCTAAGATCACCATGCACAATTCCAAGTGTCGGCTGGAGTGGTGTAAAGCTCGCCGCCATTGGACTCCGGAGCAGTGGAAACGAGTTCTCTGGAGTGATGAATGATGCTCCACCATCTGGCAGTCCAACAGACAAATCTGGGTTTGGCGGACACCAGGAGATCACTACCTAACCCAATGCATAGTGACAACTGTAAGGTTTGGTGGAAGAGGAATAATGGTCTGGGGTTGTTTTTCATGGTTCGGGCTAGAACCCTGAAGGGAAATCTTAACGCTACAGCATACAATGACATTCTAGATTATTCTATGCTCCCAACTTTGTGGCAACAGTGTGGGAAAGGCCCATTTCTGTTTCAGCATGACAATACCACTGTGCAAAAAGCGTCGTGCATAAAGAAATCGTTTGCCGAGATCAGTGTCGGAGAACTTGACAGGCCTGAACAGAGCCCTGAACTGAAACCCATTGAACACCTTTGGGATGAATTGGAATACCGACTGTGTGCCAGGCCTAATCAGCCAACATCAATGCCCGATCCCACTAATATATACAGTGCTAGTTAAAAGTTTGGACACACATACTGATTCAAGGGCTTAATTTTACGAAGTTCTACATTGTAGAATAATTCTGAAGGCATCAAAACTATGAAATAACACATATGAAACCATGTAGTAACCAAAAACTTAAACAAATCAAAATAGATTTTATATTTGAGATTCTTCAAAGTAGCCACCCTGTGACTTGATTGACAGCTCTGCACACTCTTGGCATTCTCTCAACCAGCTTCATGTGGTAGACACCTGGAATGCATTTCAATTAACAGGTGTGCCTTGTTAGAAGTTCATTTGTGGAATTTCTTTCCTTCTTAATGCGTTTGAGCCAATCAGCTGTGTTGTGACAAGGTAGGGGTGGCATACAGAAGATAGCCCTATCTGGTAAAAGACCAAGTCCATATTATGGCAAGAACAACTCAAATAAGCAAAGAGAAACGACAGTCCATCATTAATTTAAGACATGAAAGTCAGTCAATGCGGAAAATTTAAAAAACTTTGGAAGTTTCTTAAAGTGCAGTCGCAGAAACCATCAAGCGCTATGATGAAACCAGCTCTCATGAGGACCACCACAGGAATGGAAGACCCAGAGTTACCTCTGCTGCAGAGGATAAGTTCATTAGAGTTAACAGCACCTCAGATTGCAGCCCTAATAAATGTTTCACAGAGCCCAGACAGACACATCTCAACATCAACTGTTCAGAGGAGACTGTGAATATCAATCTTTCTATTCTGGTTAGTGACTGTTTGTGCTGTTCTGTGAAGGGAGTAGTAAAGAGCGTAGTATGAGATCTTCAGTTTCTTGGCAATTTCTCACATGGAATAGCCTTCATTTCTCAGAACAAGAATAGATTGACGAGTTTCAGAAGAAAGGTCTTTGTTTCTGGACATTTTGAGCCTGTAATGGAACCCACAAATGCGGATGCTCCAGATACTTGAGTAGTCTAAAGAAGGACAGTTTTATTGCTTCTTTAAATCAGAACAGTTTTCATCTGTGCTACATAATTGCAAACGTTCTTTTTAATGATCAATTAGCCTTTTAAAATGATAAACTTGGATTAGCTAACACAACGTGCCATTGGAACACAGGAGTGATGGTTACTGATAATTGGCCTCTGTACACCTATGTAGATATTCAATTTTTAAAAATCAGCCGTTTCCAGCTACAACAGTCATTTACAACAATATCTACACTGTATTTCGGATCAATTTGATGTCATTTTAAAAAACAAGGGAATTTCTAAGTGACCCCAAACTTTTGAACAATAGTGGACATACAATGCATTTGGAAAGTACTCAGACCCCTTGACTTTTTCCACATTTTGTTTCTTTACAGTCTTATTCTAAAATGGATTAAATCATATTTTGTCCTCATTAATCTACACACAATACCCCATAAAGACAATGCAAAAACCGGTGTATATACAGTGCCTTGCAAAAGTATTCGGCCCCCTTGAACTTTGCGACCTTTTGCCACATTTCAGGCTTCAAACAAAGATATAAAACTGTATTTTTTTGTGAAGAATCAACAACAAGTGGGACACAATCATGAAGTGGAACGACATTTATTGGATATTTCAAACTTTTTTAACAAATCAAAAACTGAAAAATTCAGCCCCCTTAAGTTAATACTTTGTAGCGCCACCTTTTGCTGCGATTACAGCTGTAAGTCGCTTGGGGTATGTCTCAATCAGTTTTGCACATTGAGAGACTGAAATTTTTTCCCATTCCTCCTTGCAAAACAGCTCGAGCTCAGTGAGGTTGGATGGAGAGCATTTGTGAACAGCAGTTTTCAGTTCTTTCCACAGATTCTCGATTGGATTCAGGTCTGGACTTTGACTTGGCCATTCTAACACCTGGATATGTTTATTTTTGAACCATTCCATTGTAGATTTTGCTTTATGTTTTGGATCATTGTCTTGTTGGAAGACAAATCTCCGTCCCAGTCTCAGGTCTTTTGCAGACTCCATCAGGTTTTCTTCCAGAATGGTCCTTTATTTGGCTCCATCCATCTTCCCATCAATTTTAACCATCTTCCCTGTCCCTGCTGAAGAAAAGCAGGCCCAAACCATGATGCTGCCACCACCATGTTTGACAGTGGGGATGTTGTGTTCAGGGTGATGAGCTGTGTTGCTTTTACGCCAAACATAACGTTTTGCATTGTTGCCAAAAAGTTCAATTTTGGTTTCATCTGACCAGAGCACCTTCTTCCACATGTTTGGTGTGTCTCCCAGGTGGCTTGTGGCAAACTTTAAACGACACTTTTTATGGATATCTTTAAGAAATGGCTTTCTTCTTGCCACTCTTCCATAAAGGCCAGATTTGTGCACTATACGACTGATTGTTGTCCTATGGACAGAGTCTCCCACCTCAGCTGTAGATCTCTGCAGTTCATCCAGAGTGATCATGGGCCTCTTGGCTGCATCTCTGATCAGTCTTCTCCTTGTATGAGCTGAAAGTTTAGAGGGACGGCCAGGTCTTGGTAGATTTGCAGTGGTCTGATACTCCTTCCATTTCAATATTATCGCTTGCACAGTGCTCCTTGGGATGTTTAAAGCTTGGGAAATCTTTTTGTATCCAAATCCTTCACAAAAATCTTCACAAAAGTATCTCGGACCTGCCTGGTGTGTTCCTTGTTCTTCATGATGCTCTCTGCGCTTTTAACGGACCTCTGAGACTATCACAGTGCAGGTGCATTTATACGGAGACTTGATTACACACAGGTGGATTGTATTTATCATCATTAGTCATGTAGGTCAACATTGGATCATTCAGAGATCCTCACTGAACTTCTGGAGAGAGTTTGCTGCACTGAAAGTAAAGGGGCTGAATAATTTTGCACGCCCAATTTTTCAGTTTTTGATTTGTTAAAAAAGTTTGAAATATCCAATAAATGTCGTTCCACTTCATGATTGTGTCCCACTTGTTGTTGATTCTTCACAAAAAAATACAGTTTTATATCTTTATGTTTGAAGCCTGAAATGTGGCAAAAGGTTGCAAAGTTCAAGGGGGCCGAATACTTTCGCAAGGCACTGTACAAAACTGAAATATGATATTTATATTAAGTATTGAGACCCATTACTCAGTACTTTTTCGAAGCACCTTTGGCAGTGATTACAGCCTCGAGTCTTCTTGGGTATGATGCTACAAGCATGGCACACCTGTATTTGGGGAGTTTCACCTATTCTTCTCTGCAGATCCTCTCGAGCGCTGTCAGGTTGGATGGGGACCGTCACGGCAAAACTATTTTCAGGTCTCTCCGGGTTCAAGTCTGGGCTCTCGCTGGGCCACTCATTGACATTCAGAAACTTGTTTCGAAGCCACTCCTGCATTGTCTTGGCTGTGTGCTTAGGATTGTTGTCCTGTTGAAAGGTGAACCTTCGCCCCACAGTCTGAGGTCCTGAGCGCTCTGGAGCAGGTTTTCATCAAGGATCTCTCTGTACTTTGCTTTGTTCATCTTTCCCTCGATCCTGACTAGTCTCCCAGTCCCTGCCGCTGAAACACACCCCCACAGCATGATGCTGCCACAACCATGCTTCACCATCGGGATGGTGCCAGTTTTACTCCAGATGTGACGTTAGGCATACAGGCCAAAAAATTACATCTGGGTTTCATCAGACCAGAGAATCTTGTTTCTCATGGTCTGAGAGTCTTTAGGTGCCTTTTGGTATCTCCAAGCCGGCTGACATGTGCCTTTTACTGAGGAGTGGCTTCCGTATGGTCATTCTACCATAAAGGCCTGATTGCCTTTGCTGCTACAGAGATGGTTGTCCTTCTGGAAGAATCTCCCATCTCCACAGAGGAACTCTGGAGCTCTTTCAGAGTAACCATCGGGTTCTTGGTCACCTCCCTGACCAAGGCCCTTCTCCCCACGAATGCTCAGTTTTGCCGGGTGGCCAGCTCTAGGAAGAGTCTTGGTGGTTCCAAACTTTTTCCATTTAAGAATGATGGATGCCACTGTTTTTCTGGGGACCTTCAATGCTGCAGAAATGTTTTGGTACCCTTCCCCAGATCTGTGCCTTGACACAATCCTGTCTCGGAGCTCTACGAACAATTCCTTCATCCTCATGGCTTGGTTTTTGCTCTGACATGCATTGTCAACTGTGGGACCTTATATAGACAGGTGTGCGCCTTTCTAAATCATGTCCAATCAATTGAATTTACCACAGGTAAAAGATGATCAATTGAAACAGAATGCACCTGAGCTCAATTTCAAGTCTCCTAGCAAAGGGTCTGAATACTTATGTAAATAAGGTATTGCAGTTTATTTACTTTTTACAAATGTGCAAACATTTATAAAAACCTGTTTTCACTTCATCATTATGGGTTATTGTGTGTAGATTGATGAGGAAAATGTTTTATACATTTTAGAATAAGGCTGTAACGTAACATTGCATATCATAAACATGTCATAAATAATCAAAAGGCACAAAGTAAATGTATGCATGATGAATCATCTAGTACATCTGAAACCTTATTGAAGGCTGCCCAGCAACATACAGTACTCATCATCAGACCTTGTGAAAGAGTGACAGTTTTCTGGGCTCAACTGTAAAATGTGCTAATTTAGCTCTGGCACACTTTAATGTGACCTGATATCTTACAATCATTAGAGGTGAACAGTGCCCTATAGATCATTTTTCCATAATATACAAATGGCTGGGATGTTTCTCGTATAACATGGTATTAAGGATCCACAGCCATTTAGGACATAGATTTTTCCTGGGATACAGTTTCTTCCAGCCAGTGCATCCCTCCAGGACCATCAGTTTAAGTAGTGATTACAAGGTGCACACGTGCATAACAGAAATATAAATATATCTGTTTAAAGATCCTTCTCTGCCACAGGCCCAGTGCTGGAGGAACAGGGTGATAAATGTGGATCTCTGTAGCTGAATGGTGCTCACAGGGACAACACAAGTCCCTACTCTAGCACAGAATCCTCCATAACACACATCCAAAACTACTCCCTGTAGCTACCAGTCAGAGGGAGTGAGGGAAAGAGGGAGAGAGTCAAATAGAAATGGAAGGAGTTGGATTAAAAGCTACATTTGGGAAATAGGGAAGAAGAAGGGAGAAGGGAGAAGAGTTGGGACAGAGAGAGATTGAGAATCAATCAAAGAGGAAGAGAGAGTTACTGTTAAATAATACATGTCTACTGCCACAGTCCAGTTAGGTTTGACCTCTCTAATGATATTGATCAGTGTAGAGCATAGAGTTCGAACCTTAGAGAGGATGTAGGGTTAGAATTTGTGGCACAAGCGGTCAGCCATCTTGCCTGGGGACATAGGTGTATCTCTATGAAGTAGAAGAGGACTCACCGGAATAAGCCCAGTAGGAGTTTCCTCCTGTGGCCCTCCTCTCCCTCACCCCGCCCCCCATGCTCCCATGGTGCTCCTCTCCTACTGACCCCGACTGGCCACCCTGTAGAGCTAAGGAACACAGAAACAGAGGTTAGATAGAATGTTTAGCATAAGTATTTAAAACACTACAATTATATATACACTTTACAAAAATATAAATGCACCATGTAAAGTGTTGGTGAAAATGTTTCATGAGCAGAAATAAAAGACCCCAGAAATGTTTCATGTACACAATAAAGGTATTTCTCTCAGATTTTGTGCACACATTTGTTTACATCCCTTTTAGTAATCATTCCTACTTTGCCAAGATAATCCATCCACTTGACAGGTGTGTCATATCAAGAACTGATTAAACAGCATCATTACACAGGTGCATATAGTGGTGGGGACAAAAGGACATTCTAAAATGCGCAGTTTTGTCACACAACGACACAATGCCACTGATGTGCAATTGGCATGCTGACTACAGGAATGTCCACCAGAGCTGTTCACAGAGAATAAAATGTTCATTTCTCTACCATAAGCCGCCTCCAACATCGATTTAGAGAGTTTGGCAGTACGTCCAAGCGACCATAAAAGCGAAGAATTTCTTCACAAACTGTCAGAAACCATCTCAGGGAACTCATCTGCGTGCTTGTTTTCCTCACCAGGGTCTTGGCATGACTGCAGTTCGGAGTCGTAACGGATTTCAGTGGGCAAACGCTTACCTTCGATGGCCCCTGGCATGCTGGAGAAGTGTGCTTTTCACGGATGAATCCCGGTTTCAACTGTTCCCGGGCAGATGGCAGACAGCATGTATGGTGTTGTGTGGGCGAGTGATTTGCTGATGTCAACGTTGTGAACAGAGTGCCCCATGGTGGCGGTGGGGTTATGGTATGGGCAGGCATAAGCTTTGGACAACAAACACAATTGCATTTTATCGATAGCAATTTGAAAGCTCAGAGACACCGTGATGAGATCCTGAGGCCCATCATCGTGCCATTCATCCGCTGCCATCACCTCATGTTTCAGCATGATAATGCACGGCCCCATGTCGCAAGGATCTGTACACAATTCTGAAAATGCCCCAGTTCTTCCATGGCCTGTATACTCACAAGACATGTCACCCATTGAGCATGTTTGGGAAGCAAATATCCAGCAACTTCGCACAGCCATTGAAGGAGGAGTGGGACAATATTGCATAGGCCACAATCAACAGCCTGATCAATTCCACACGAAGAAGATGTGCCGCAATGCATGAGGCAAATGGTGGTCACACAAGACACTGACTTGATCGACGCACCTACCTTCATTTTTTTACATATCTGTGACCAACAGATGCATATTTGTAATCCCAGTCATGTGAAATCCATAAATTAGGGTCTAATGAATTTATTTCAACTAACTGATTTCCTTATATGAGTTGTAACTCAGCAAAATCTTAAATGTTGTATGTTGCATTTATATTTTTTGTTCAGTGTAAATATACACTGAGTGCATAAAACATTATGAACACATGCTCCTTCCATGATATAGACTGATCAAGTGAATCCAGGTGAAAGCTATAATTCCAATTGATGTCACTTGTTAAATCCACTTCAATCAGTGTAGATTAAGGGGACAGGTTAACCTATCGACAGGTTAAAGAAGGATTTTTAAGCCTTGAGACAATTGAGACATAGATTGTGCATGTGTGCCATTCAGAGGGTGAATGGGCAAGACAAAAAAATGTAAGTGCCTTTGAACGGGGAAATACGTGCCATGCGCACCGGTTTGTGTCAAGAACTGCAACGCTTCTGGGTTTTTCATGCTCAACAGTTTCTTGTGTGTATCAAGAATGGTCCGCCACCCAAAGGACATCCAGCCAACTTGACACAAATGTGAGAAGCATTGGAGTCAACAAGGGCCAGCATCCCCATGGAACACTTTCGACACCTTGTTGAGTCCATGCCCCAATAAATTGAGGCTGTACTTAGGGCAAAAGGGTGGGCAACTCAATTTTAGAAAAGTGTTCTTAATGGGTTTTTTAAACTCAGTGTAGGTGGACAATGACATTGAATACCCCAAATATGGCATTTTATCGTCTAATATTTGCTTGAAGAAAGTCATATGGTAGTTTTGCGGAATACATTATATCAACCAGTCTTTCAGAAAAACTAGTTTTCATTTAAAAAAATGATAATCATTCTAACAGCAAAGCAAAGTAATAAAATACTAAAGTGTTCCAGGTCTTTGTATGTTTAACTCTATGGACAGATGTTGCCGTCTCAGACCGCTGAGTAGGACCTAGAACAGTCTGGGAACACATCGAAGCGATGAAGAGAATGAATAAAGAAAGGAACGATTCTATGAACTTCTAACAGCACAACTTTGAAGAGTGGAAATTTAGATGGGTGTGGGTGGGATAACTCCTGAGAGATCAAAGTTTTTTTTTTTTGGGGGGGGGTTCTGGTGCAACAGAACATGGGTAGGATAGTGTACTTCTTGCATATCATCCACTGACACAAAGATGAATCAAACAAACTGGAAACAATAGAACACTATGAAAACAATTGGGGAAACCAGGCCTAGTAGTCATAGCTGACTTTGAAAAGGCTTTTGATAAAGTACGACTGGAATTAATATATAAATGCCTGGAATATTTCAATTTTGGAGAATCTCTTAAAGTGGGTTAAAGTTATGTATAGTATCCCAAGGTGTACTAATTCTCAGAAAGTATTAAACTGTCAAGAGGAGTAAAACAAGGTTGTCCACTATCGAAATATCTATTTATTATGACAATCGAAATGTTAGCTATTAAAATCAGATTCAACGATAATATCAGATAACAAAAAAATACAACATTTACATTTCCGTGTAGGTTACCAATAAAATGTTCTGACAGTAAAGTGGACATACTCAGTATTTATGACCCGAAAGGAAGAAATTCTCACGAAAATAATTTTTTATAGAAAGTCAACAAAAATAGATAAGATCTTGCTACCATGGAAAGGAAAATACCAATTTATTTGTTGAAAAATCACCCTGATTAACTCTTTGGTCATATCCCAGTTCACCTATTTGCTTATGGCCATGCCTACACCTAATGACCTGTTTTTTTTAAATTATATGAGCAAAAAAGATTCAATTTTATTTGGAATGGCAAGCCAGACAAAATTAAAACGGGCCTACTTAATTCAGAGGTCAGAAATTCTTACATTTTAAAGCATTATACTTTTCACTAAAGCCTTCAGTCATACAAAAGCTATACATAAATCCAAACTGGTTCTCTAGCAGATTAGTAAAACTGTCTCACCTCATATTCAAGAATGGTCTTTTTCCCTTTATTCAGATTACAACCTCTCACTTTTGGTAATTTGAAAAATCTCCAAAATATCACTATTTTTAAACAAGGCTTAGAAAGTTGGTTGCAATTTCAGTTTAATCTACCAGAAAAAAAACAATAAATATTACAACAAGTGTTATGGTTAAACTCAAATACACTAATTAATAATAAAACATTTTTGTAAAAATGTGAAACAAAACAGCACAGTTGAAAAAAATATGGCAAATAGAAATCAAAACCAGATGGTCTTCAGAGATAAAATGGAAGGGGTTAAGGGTAGCTGAAGATAAGTAATGTAAAATATATTGTGTCCGTAAAATGTATACAGTATGTATAAACTGGAAGTAGAAGCCCAAATGGTGTTGTCCATTAGTTTACTCCAATTAGGGGAGGGGTGGTAGGGTTAAGGGGAAATAATAAAAGGAAAATATATTTTTTTAAATTACCAGTTAAAAGTTTGGACACACCTACTCATTCAAGAGTTTTCTTTATTTTTACTACTTCTACATTGTAGAATAATAGTGAAGACATCAAAACTATGAAAGAAGACATATGGAATCATGTAGTAACCCAAAAAATTGTTAAACAAATCAAAATACATTTTATATTATACATTCTTCAAAGAAAGCGACCCTTTGCATTGATGACAGCTTTGTAAACTCTTGGCATTATCTCAACCAGCTTCATGAGGAATTATTTTCCAACAGTCTTGAAGGAGTTACCAGATATGCTGAGCTTTTGTTGGCTGCTTTTCCTTCACTCTGCAGTCCAAGTCACAGCAAACCTTTGGTTTGAGGTCTGGTGATGGTGGGAGGCCAGGTCATCTGAAGCAGCACTCCATCACTTTCCTTCTTGGTCAAATAGCCCTTACACAGCCCGGAGATGTGTTTGAGGTCATTGTCCTGTTGAAAAACAAATGATAGTCCCACTAAACGCAAACCAGATGGGATGGCGTATCGCTGCAGAATGATATGGTAGCCATGCTTGTTAAGTGTGCCTTGAATTCTAAATAAATAACAGACAGTGTCACCAGCAAAGCACCATCACACCTCCTCCTCCATGCTTCACCGTGGGAACCACACATGCGGAAATCATCCGTTCAACTACTCTGAGTCTCACAAAGACACGGCGGTTGGAACCAAAAATCTAAAAGGACAGATTTCCACCGCTCTAATGTCCATTGCTCGTGTTTCTTGGCCAAAGCAAATCTCTTCTTATTGGTGTCTGTAGTAGTGGTTTCTTTCCAGCAATTTGACCATGAAGGCCTGATTAACGCGGTCTCCTCTGAACAGTTGATGTTGAGATGTGTCTATTACTTGAACTCTGTGAAGCATTTATTTGGGTCGCAATCTGAGGTGAACTTGTCCTCTGCAGCAGAGGTAAGTCTGGATCTTACTTTCCTATGGCGGTCCTCATGAGAGCCAGATTCATCATAGCGCTTGATGGTTTTTGCAACTGCACTTGAAGAAACTTTCCAAGTTCTTTATAATGTTCTGCATTGCCTGACCTTCATGTCTTAAAGTAATGATGGATGGTTGTTTCTCTTCACATTTTTTAGCTGTTCTTGCCATAATATGGACCTGGTCTTTTACCAAATAGGGCTAACTTCTGTATATGTCCCCTACCTTGTCACAACACAACTGATTGGCTCAAATGTATTAAGGAAAGAAATTCCACAAATGAACTTTTAACAAGGCCCATCTGTTAATTGAAATTGACTCTAGATGACTACCTCATGAAGCTGGTTGAGAGAATGCCAAGAGTGTGCAAAGCTGTCATCAAGGCAAAGGGTGCTATTTGAAGAATCTCAAATATAAATATATTTTGATTTGTTTAACACTTTTTTGGTCACTACATGATTCCGTATGTCTTATTTCATAGTTGTGATGTCTTCACTATTATACTACATTGTATAAAATAGTAAAATAAATAAAAACCCTTGAATGATAGGCGTGTCCAAATGTTTGACTGATACTGTACAGTTATTTTAAAAAATATATGGGGAATTGGAAATTATGCAGACAATTACATTGATAGAAGCCAGATTGTATTTGCAATACTAAAGATGATCCACCCCCTAAATAAAATAAAAAAACATATTAATCAAATAATATCTACTGTATGCACTTCTTCTGTCACTCCTAGAGCTATGACGAGAAATCCATACCCATAATTTATGTTTCTTGTCCACATCACCCAGCTCAAATCAATTCCCTTTCATCAAGCAACACTGTTTTGCCCTCCATCTTGTAGTGATGGAGGGAAAGTAAGATGGATAGAGAGTTCAGTCTGGGTGTATACGGCCAGAGACCTGGAGTTTGATTGGCTCACAGACCATACCAGCAGCAGCAGGAGAAGACCACCCCCCCATGAGACCCCATACCCCGTACCCACACCCCAGGTGTCATCATCGCTGCAAACAATGTAATCATTTTTACTCCTCATCGCCTCCTGTGTGGACCATCTAACCTACAGTATGTGTCTCGGCCTTAATCAGAAGTAATGAACACCACCATCCGGGTTGATCCAGGGGGGAAGTGAAACAACAACAGGAATGGTTTCACTGAAATCCCTCAGATACGCTAAGCCCGCTCTCACACACACTCACCATCCATCAACTCCATTCAGACGCTGCCTGGCATCCCTGAACAAACTATATTCTGGAAATTGATGAAGAGGCTGCACTGTACGCAGACATATGAACGACAATTTGGTCATTTCCAAATTGTAAAAAACGAGTCCTGCTATAGGATGGAGTGAAAAAGCTTGTTTAGGGAGTTCTAGAGTAATGTTCATTCATTACACCCACTTACGGCTGAGTGAGTCACACACACATAGGTACATTTAGTTGAGTAGTTGTGTTAGCTGCAGTCTGCAGGAGAGAGACGATGTACCCCAACATGCAGAGCCCAGAGACGCTGGGTTCTGCTGGCATAGGCTGTGAATTTGCACCTCAGGAGGTGGTAGCTACAGAGCCTGTAAAATGGTAACAGATTGACGCTGAGACTAAGATCTTTCCCTTTAAAAGTATGCCAAACAAAAACCATTGATTACAAAGTTAACCAAACAAGGACTACTTTTAACAATTTCCACAGGAAGTTTGACAAAAACACATTTCCTAGAGAAGACCAGTGGTGATCTAAAGTTTGTTAACAGAATAATGGTAAAATCTCCCTCCATTCTTTATGTGACCACGTTTTCCAAAAAGTTAAATATCAACTCCGATTTAAGATTCAAAAATGTCTGCAGAAAGAATGGGGTGTCAGCTATGATATGACAGCTTGAGTTTGAAAAATATATATTTTGGAACCACAGTAAGTGAAGTGGATTAACACCAGGTAACAGAACGATGGTAACAGAATGGCATCATGGGTCCCGGATCTGTACTATACAGAAATTCATAATTATGAACATCATTCTCTTCATTCTTTATATGTATCCTGAATAGGTACACAAAGGAAGAAAAATGTAATATCCTCCTTTGCATAATTATTCTAAGCACAGGCTATTATGCTAATGCTCTCGGGCCCCAAAAAAGAACAAATTTGGTTGGTCCGGACCAGATAATAATAAACATCTAAGTTTCAGAAGTTTGAACAGTACAGCACAGCACAGTAAAGTACAGTACAGCAGAGTAGGATAGAACTCAATAAAGTAGAGTAAAGTAGAGTATAGTTCAGTACAGTTCAGTACATTAAGTAAATTATACCATACTCTACTCTAGAGTGCTCTACTATACTGTATTGTACAAAACTCTACTGTATAGTAGGGATGAATATCTTCCAGGAATCTACCAAGTCTCAATACCGGGAATAATTCATATTTATCTCAAGAGTCCAGGGAAATAACGCAAAAATAGGAAGTTTAAAGTGTCTAAAACCAGGATATGATCACTATGCCACGTGTGTCACAATGTAAAGAGATCACAGCAAATTAAACAGATTTTTAGTAATGTAATATATAGTGAATTGTGCGTAGGCCTATCAAATTTGTGACTGTCTGAAGAGTCAGGGAACCTTCTTTTAAAGGCTATACTATAGGGGTTTCCTGTAGTGGTTTTTAACTGTATTTGGGTTGTGTGTGCAGTCCGGCAGTGTCCATTACGTGTGTGCTTTGAATTTATGGTGACCTTGTGTGAAGTAAATACACTAGGCTAAAGGCTTCCATGCGACAACCTGTTTGGATAATGTGCTATTACATGTTGTGTATTTTGTGGAACTTCATTAGTGCCGACATGTTGTACTTTTTTTTGTAATTGTATATATATTTTGGGGGGGAAATAGGAATAGAGTGTTCCCGGGACAGTTTCGGGATCCCGGTTACCCATGTTAATCCCTACTGTACAGTACTAGAGGTATAACGATTTACCGATACGCACCCTGAGTCAAATGTCTAACCCTTTTCACTTGTGGGATTTTGCATTTATGGATAAGGCTAAATTTAATTGTTTCTTACAGAAGAAATATGAAACGCATAAGCATGGTAGCAATTGAAAGGGAACAGTTTGGAGGTTTTGGGAATATTATTAAACCAAAATTGAGGACACAACAGTTCACCTGACACAAGACTGAATCTAAACATTACACTTGATTTTATGTGTATTTTACACTTACTGTACTTTTCGCCGTATTTGTTGGTAACAAAATCAGAGAATATTCTGGACTGCTCAGTTTGGCCGTAAGGCCAGCTCTAGGATGATGGAGGCCACTGTGTTCTTGGGGATCTTCAATGCTGTAAAAATGTTTTGGTACTCTTCCCCAGATCTGTGCCTCGACACAGTCCTGTCTACATCAAGGATGATCAATGGAAACAGGATGCACCTGAGCTCAATTTCGAGTCTCATAGAAAAGGATCTGAATACTTATGTAAATAAGGTATTTCCTTTTTTTATTTTTTCAAAAATCTCTAAAACCTCTTTTCGCTTAGTCATTATGGGGCATTGTCTGTAGATTGAAGAGGGGGGGAATTATGTTATCCATTTTAGAATGAGGTTGTAACGTAACAAAATATGGAAACAGTCAAGGGGTCTGAATACATTCCGAAAGCACTGTATAAATTCCAGTCGTACTTTATCTAAAGCCTTTCAAAGTCAGCTATGAATACCAGGCCTGGTGTGACAGATTTGTTATAGTGTTCTATTGTTTCCAGTACTTGTCTTATATTATCTCCAATGTATCATCCATGTAAAAAACCTATCTGATTAGGATGAATAATATCCGATAATATCTTTTTAATTATATGCGCTATGCATTTTGCTAGAATATTTGCATCACAACACTGAAGTGTAAAGGGCCTCCAATTTTTTAAATGGACTGTATCTTTACATTTAACACCTGGGCCCTGTTTCAGTAATAGTGAATCAGACCGTCTTTTTGAGTACATGATAATCTACCATTTTTATAATTAAAAAATCAAAAAAGGTTTGGTATGCCATCCAGCCCTGGAGTTTCCCCAGTCATAAAGGCTTTAATTGCATCAAGAAGTTCCTCCTCTGTAACTTGGCCTACACATGAGTCTTTCTGTACTTTCTTGACAGGTAAATATTTATAGTTACGTAATATTTAGCTAATGAGTTTCCTAATATCTATTGAATAGTTAGCTTCTTTGGCTACACAACTCTAGCCTCTCTCTTCCAGCTATTCCGGAGCACAATAGGCTTTCCGGACGCAAGACTCTCCGCTATTCCTCTTCTTGTAAAATCCCAGGAAAAACTATAGGCTACAAAATCTCTAGGAGATCATTTTTTTATACTAGGCCTAATATGCTTTTTGTGCAGAGAAGCAGGCTTGCTCTTACTAATTGCTGAATGTAAAATAGGCCTAGACCAAATGAACCTTCGCTCCAGTCTGAGGTCCCTGGCCGCCAGCGATGATGACATTGTTGCACTGATGTATTAAATGGTTGCACAGGACAGACATTGATGAGCACAGTGAAACAGATCCAAATGAATTGACATCCATTAGAAAATGGAAATCACTTGAGCAAGGAGGCAAGCAATGACATGATGGAAAAGATGTGCAGGCTAAACAACGTTTGCTGTTGAATATCTAGATGTCATTTAAATAGAAGTTTCTATATTATATTTTTTCATTAGGCTACATGTAGCCTACATTGAACTATTATTTGCAGTGGTCACTATGACAATGAACACACCCTGAAGCACTGAATGGTCTGTGTTACCACCTTATTAACAGGCCTACAGCGTGCAGTACAATGCTTTGATCAGTTGATTGACAGGTGCAGGCTCCTGTAGAACGATAAACATTCCTCTAGTCTGGATGCTCGCCAACATTTTATAGTTATGTATAATTTATCGTTATAGTTATTGTCCTTGGCCCTTAACGTTTAAATTGGTAAATATCCCCTGCTATTTGGTTTTATTTACCATTTCGGAGGGGGAAGGTTATTTGTTTTTTCCCCTTTCAAACGCTCGAGGAGGGCAGGTAAAAAAATATAGGGAGGGCCATCCATTTTAATTTCAAAGATGTGCAATTACCTCCAGGTATCCCTCAATATAAATAACGTTCACTCCCTAAGCTCCCAGTGACAATTCTCATCTGGCTATACTTGCAGATAGGGGCTTACATTCGATTTTACCATCAGCAATAGTTTTAGTACTTTTGCTTTAAACAATAAGTGTATATGGTAATTTTTTGATATACAGGGTAAAGTTGACAATTTCATAACGAAAACAGCAACCACTTGTGAGCCCCAAGGCATGGTCGAAGAGGGCGGAGAATAGAAGCTCACTTCCAGACAGGACTGAAATCCAAAGTTGGGATATTTATTCAGTGACTATGTCATAGCAAAATTGTTGTTAACTAGTAAGTGATGGGGATTTCAGATCAAAAGTGGGGGGGAGCCTTCATTTGCATAGCCTTATATGGCTCAGCTTCAGGTTCTTACATAGCCCATGGAAATATTTACACAGAATATTTACACAGTTCAGAGAGGACCAGGTCATGAGCTCCATCAGCAACCGATTTTCATTTAGAATGGGAAAAGAATGTGTTTAAGCAACAAAGGTCAGTGCATCTAATCTTATCAAATTGAACCGAAACGCATCGATTCGTTCCTCTAATCAAACCAGATCACACCGAATCGTATTAAGCTAAACGGTATCGTTCCTGTATCGTATCGGAGCCCATGTATCTAGATATGTATCAAATCGTCTTGAAAGGGAACGATGCACATCCCTAATACAGCACTGTACTGTACTGACCTATACTATACTCTACTTTACTGTGCTGTACTGTACTGGACTGTCTAAACTAGAGGTCGACCGATTAATCGGAATGAACGAATAATTAGGGTCAATTTCAAGTTTTCATAACAATCGGAAATCCGTATTTTTGGACGCCGACTTTGCCGATTTAATTATTTATTTATTTATTTACAACTTTATTTAACGAGGCAAGTCAGTTAAGAACACATTCTTATTTTCAATGACGGCCTAGGAATGGTGGGTTAACTGCCTTGTTCAGGGACAGAACAACAGATTTTTACCCTGTCAGCTCAGGGATTCAATCTTGCAACCTTACGGTTAACTAGTCCAACGCTCTAACCACCTGCCTCACGAGGAGCCTGCTTGTTACGCGAATGCAGTAAGAAGCCAAGGTAAGTTGCAAGCTAGCATTAAACTTATCTTATAAAAAACAATCAATCAATCATAATCACTAGTTACAACTACACATGGTTGATGATATTACTAGTTTATCTAGCGTGTCCTGCGTTGCATATAATCGATACGGTGCGCATTCGCGAAAAAGGACTGTCGTTGCTCCAACGTGTACCTAACCATAAACATCAATGCCTTTCTTAAAATGAATACACAAAGTATATATTTTTAAACCTGCATATTTAGCTAAAAGAAAGGTTAGCAGGAAATATTAACCAGGTGAAATTGTGTCACTTCTCTTGCATTCATTGCACGCAGAGTCAGGGTATATGCAACAGTTTGGGCTGCCTGGCTCATTGCGAACTAATTTGCCAGAATCTTACGTAATTATGACATAACATTGAAGGTTGTGCAATGTAACAGCAATATTTAGACTTAGAGATGCCAACCGTTAGATAAAATACGGAACAGAAAGAAAAAACGTTTTGTTTTCGACCATATTAATGACCTACGGCTCGTATTTCTGTGTGTTATTATGTTATAATTAAGTCTATGATTTGATAGAGCAGTCTGACTGAGCGATGGTAGGCACCAGCAGGCTTGTAAGCATTCATTCAAACAGCACTTTTGTGCATTTTGCCAGCAGCTCTTCGCAATGCATCAAGCCTTGCGCTGTTTATGACTTCAAGCCTATCAACTCCCGAGATTAGGCTGGTGTAACCGATGTGAAATGGCTAGCTAGTTAGCGGCGGTGAGCGGCGTTGAAAAATCATAGATCGGTCGACCTCTAGTCCAAACTCGTGAAACAGACGTCCATAATTGGTTCAGTTTTCAGACCAAATTTCAAAACTACTTTTCAACGTCCATGGATGTCTGGTGTCGGCGGTGCTCAGTGGGTGAGAGGGCTGGTTAGAGTCATGGAAAGAGAGGGGGCTCATGGGTAGCTGTCAGTAAGAGCCGGGAGAGGTGACATTAACTAGAGAGGGAGAGAGGAGACAGGAAGAGAAAGAGAGAGGGGGAGGGGTTGTCCAGACCATTTTCACACTATTGCTTTGACCGCCAAGTGACAGAAAGATATAGAAAACCATTATGAGCGGAACATAACAGTATGCCAGTGGAAGGGAGGATGGTAGCAAGTGAATACTAAAAACTCCCATTGTAGCCAATACAGTGGCAGACCTTCTGTTATAGATTTGTTTTGTCATTGTGGTAACATAATAACATGTTTTAATCAGTTAATATATCATAAACCAAATTATTACCAGTAAAAACATTAATTGGTAGGTCTACCTTCACAACTGTGAACGTTCATTACCCTCCCTCGTGAAGGAGAGAAATGTGAAAAATCTGAAGATGTGGGTTTTTGTTCAGCAGGAAGGGATTTTGTCAGTCTGTGACCAAGAGGAAGTGGTCTTGTTTCAATGCTATGAAATGATTTAGTATTTTTTTCATGTTTAAAGCTCTAAATCCGGCTGAGAATATCACAGCGAGATGCAACCACAAATTCGCTAGACTGTCACCTTTCACATGCCGTCTCACAGACTCCGCTGCTCAGAGTGAGAGCAAATCAATTCTTTGTCTGGATAAGACAGAAAATGTGGCACGTCACTCCCTATGCAAATGTGGGGTCTGAAACCTGACACTCTAAGACAACTCTGCTGGGTGAGTGGTAGTGGAGAGCAGACAGATGGGGCTTTCTGGCACTATAAGGCACTGGACCCTACGATGTTCACAGAGCACTTTGTACACCAATACGTCAGTTGGAACCGGTCCAGAACCACGCAAAGAGACGAGCCACAGGGGAAGCTGTCAGTCCCTGCCTTTCAAAGACTAGCCACACAGGTACTGTACAGCCAGCCGTAAGATTACTACATCTCGTCTCCATCTCGCCTCAATCGCCTCATATTAACAGTTCCCTCAGTGAGAGCATGGCCTCTTCTGTAAGATAATTGTTTTCTATCAGCAGTGAAATATTGACTATTTTCTCTGAAAGACTTCCCTGGGTGTGTGTTTCTGTGTTTTATGCTCTCGGACTACTCTCTCCCTCAGCTCAGTAGTACTACAGTAGTGGGGTAGGTGGGCAATATCATCATTCCTCCACGTTACAGTGAATCACTCATCAACATTTAATACACTCATCCATCCTCGCCTGCAACCGTAAATGCGCCAACCTCACGCCAATCAACAGATAACAAAGATCAGCGAAGCCAACACATCAGGGTGAAACTTGGTGGAAAACATTTCCGTCTGCCAAGAACATTTAATGGTAAAATAACGCCAACAATAACAACACCACCCATTCCACTACTACATGGCAGGCTATGTAGGCTACCCAGGACAGGGTTGTGTAAGTCAAATCAAATCAAATGTGATTGGTCACATACACATGGTTAGCAGATGTTAATGCGAGTGTAGCAAAATGCTTGTGCTTCTAGGTCCGACCATGCAGTATTATCTAACAAGTAATCTAACAATTTCACAAGTAATCTAACAATTTCACAGAGCGCTTTGTGTAACCATGCCTACTGATTGAGAATACCCGCACCTCTCCAGTATTGCGTCATTGGGGAGGAGGGGTAACTTTTGCCTGAGGAGTCAGAGGGGGATTCCTTATTATTATTCTACAGCTACCTCGAGAGTGACTCATAGCTTTAGCTTGGCTTAAGGGAAAGGATGGTACATGCACGCAGGTACGCAAACACACAAGCGCACGTATGCGCGCGCGCACACACACACACACCCACGCGCGCACACACCCACACGCGCACACACACACACACACACACACACACACACACCACAGCTGCCTCTTGTCTGCCCAGCTCAGCTCTTACTGATAGTTGCATCATTAGAAGTGGGATTAATTAAGGCACCTCCCCAAGTTGATTCATTCTCTCCTCAGATAGTCTCTGCTCTCTGCTCATTAGCTTCAGGTGGTGCACTATTCTGTTATCATCAAAAAAGGTAGCACTAGCACCACAACACCACAGTCATTTAGTTCAAATTCAATGAATTATCTCGGGAAAGTCAATGATGATATAGGAATAACATTTCTAGCAGCGGGGGAAAAGGATGCTGTACAAGGACTGAGAAGCTCAGTTCTGGTAACTTTAAAACAAGACATTACTAAAATTGGGGGGGAAATTATGCTGAAACAATTTAAAATATAAAAATCCTTACACATATTCCACCTCCAGAAATGAGCAATATGCATTATCACCTGTAGCCCAACTGATGCAGCATAGTGGCTATAAATAAGTAGGCTTAAGCTTGGGGTAGCCTATCTGCATTTACCCTACTGGGCTAATCATTAGCTAGATCCCAAATCCTATTGATGAACTAGTTAACTAGCTAACATTCAATGTATGTCCCCAAAAATCATGCAGCTACCAAAAAATCTGGGTTTAAAATGGTGCAGTTTACACAAATATAGGAGATGAGAAATAAATAAAGTGGGAATGGAAAGCCGGGATCCCTCTCTTTTTAACAAAGGCTATTAAACCTGCTGTTTGTCCCACGATTGCAAAAATGGCAGTGCATTAACTGCTCCTCAGATTGCATTTTTCCGTGTTTTCCAAAAGTGCATGGAGTAACCAGCCAAATAGAAAAAGTAGCCTGCCAGGTGGTTGGGACTTTGAGGGAAGGCGGTAGATTGTAATCTAGTTAGAAAAACTATTCTAGTCTACTCTTTCAATTTAATTTATTGTGGCAAAAACTAAATCTAATCTGCTCTTTCAGTTTAGTTTATTGTGGCAAAAATCTAAGAAAAAAGGTTGTGTTCTGTGAAGTAAACATGGATTCCCTGTTGAGACACAATATAGAATTGCAGGAAAATTGTTTTAAAAATGCTAAATGTTCAGGGGGAGGAGCCCCAGATGCCCCACCAATTTGTGCACCCCCACTTTTATACAAAGTCAGGGGCTCATGAATAGACCTACAGGTATGATTGAAGAATGAAACAAGTGTTAAACATGGGCTTTGCTACACAGAAAGCAGCAGCTGACTACTCCGTTGTCAACACTTTAAAGAGCAACTGCCTTTAAAAAGCAACGAATCACTTTGAAAACAGCCTATGGGAAATCGATACGACTCGAAAACAGTTATTCTTGTCTCAAAATTGACTACAAAGTGTAAATAGGATCATTTTGGTCAAAGTCAGTCTCGTCTTAAACGGTGTTTGGAACATCCGCATGTCACAACTGATAAATGAAGGTTGGGTTTTGATTTGAAGTTGTCCATTTGCCCACTAACATGGGGTGAACAGCTGTGGTGATTGCTTTCTATCCAAAAGCACAGACAGTGAGACAGACCTGCCAAGCAGCTGTGACTTTGTTTGCATAAGACAATGCATTGCACATTTTTTGACTTAAGAAATACTGCACCTTAGTCAGATTTGCGCAACTAAAAAATCTTCGGCAAAAAACTTCAAAATGAAGTACAGATTTCTTGAGTTATCTTTGATTCATTCTGGGGATTTTGAGGAGGTGACCCACGCTTTTGTGTCGACAGTTCTTTATTCAATTTACTTCACCTTTATTTAACCAGGTAGGCCAGTTGAGAACAAGTTCTCACTTACAACTGCGACATGGCCAAGATAAAGCAAAGCAGTGGGAACAAAAACAACAACACAGTTACACATAAACAAAAGAACAGTCAATAACACAATAGAAAAATCTATCTACAGTGTGTGTGAATGTAGAAGAATAGGGAGATAAAGGCAGTAAATAGACCATGGAGGCGAGATATGCTATTTACAGATTGGCTGTGTACAGGTACAGTGATTGTTAAGCTGCTATGACAGCTGATGCTTAAAAGTTAGAGAGGGAGATATAAGACTCCAGCTTCAGTGATTTTGCAATTCGTTCCAGTCATTGGCAGCAGAGAACTGGAAGGAAAAGCGGCCAAAGGAAGTGTTGGCTTTGGGGGTGACCAGTGAAATATACCTGCTGGAGCGCGTGCTACGGGTGGGTGTTGCTATGGTGACCAGAGAGCTGAGAAAAGGTGGGGCTTTACCTAGCATAGACTTATAGATGACCTGGAGCCAGTGGGTCTGGAGAAGAATATGTAGTGAGGGCCAGCCAACGAGAGCATACAGGTCGCAGTGGTGGGTAGTATATTATGGGGCTTTGGTGACAAAACAGATGGCACTGTGTTAGACCACATCCAGTTTGCTGAGTAGAGTGTTGGGGGCTATTTTGTAAATGACATCGCCGAAGTCAAAGATCGGTAGATTAGTCAGTTTTACGAGGATATGTTTGGCAGCATGAGTGAAGGATTCTTTGTTGTGAAATAGGAAACCGATTCTAGTCTAACCAGACACCTAGGTAGTTGTCCACATATTCTAAGTCAGAACCGTCCAAAGTCGTGATGCTAGTTGGGCGTGAGGGTACGGGGAAGCAATCGGTTGAAGAGCATGCACTTTGACCGTGTCTCATGGGGGACAAACATTAACCAAGTGCAGAATCGGTCAGTGAACACACATCCAAGACTGAAATCTATTTGATCTAATGAGCAACAGAAAATAACACACGTACCAATCTGAGTGTTCAGTGGCTCTTTAATCAAATCAGTAGGCCTATATCAATATGTTTAATAATACCAAATATCATGACATTAGCTTTTCTAACCTTCAATCTGTTATCAGTTCAAAAATAGCTGTTTTATGGTGAACAAACCCATCAATAGGCTGCACTGACAAGTCACTTTAGCGGTCACCGAATCCTTGGAAAAATACAAACAAGATTTTTGGTTAGACAGCTTTTATGAACTAGTCAACATTGTTGCTTGGTTGCCAATCAAAGCACAGTAAATAGCCTATGTGCCTGGCTGGCTATAGCAGGCCTATGAAAGGCGAAAGAAAATAAATGAAAGTGCAATAAAAAAAAGAAGTGGATTTCAACTCATCGTCACTCCTTGCATTACATGGCAGTAGGAAGTTCTCTCGTCCATTTATATGCAGATGATACAGTCTTATACTCAGCTGGCCCCTCCCTGAATGTTGTGTTAAACGCTCTACAACAAATCTTTCTTAGTGTCCAACAAGCTTTCTCTGCCCTTAACCTTGTTCTGAACACCTCCAAAACAAAGGTCATGTGGTTTGGTAAGAAGAATGCCCCTCTCCCCACAGGTGTGATTGCTACCTCTGACGGTTTAGAGCTTGAGGTAGTCACCTCATACAAGTACTTGGGAGTATGGCTAGACGGTACACTGTCCTTCTCTCAGCACATATCAAAGCTGCAGGCTGAAGTTAAATCTAGACTTGGTTTCCTGTATCGTAATCGCTCCTCTTTCCCCCCAGCTGCCAAACTAACCCTGATTCAGATAACCATCCTACCCATGCTAGATTACGGAGATATAATTTATAGATCAGCAGGTAAGGGTGCTCTCGAGTAGCTAGATGTTCTTCACAATTCGGCCATCAAATTTGCCACCAATGCTCCTTATAGGACACATCACTGCACTCTATACTCTTCTGTAAACTGGTTATCTCTGTATACCTGTCGCAAGACCCACTGGTTGATGCTTATTTATAAAGCCCTCTTAGGCCTCACTTCCCCCATCTGAGATATCTACTGCAGCCCTCATCCTCCACATACAACACCCTTTCTACCAGTCACATTCTGTTAAAGGTCCCCAAAGCACACACATTCCTGGGTCACTAGTATTTTCAGTTCGCTGCAGCTGGCGACTGGAACGAGCTGCAGCAAACACTCCAACTGGACAGTTTTATCTCAATCTCTTCATTTCAAAAGTCAATCATGGACACTCTTACTGACAGTTGTGGCTGGTTTGCGTGATGTATTGTTGTCTCTACCTTCCTGCCCTTTGTGCTGTTGTCTATGCCCAATCATGTTTGTACCATGTTTTGTGCTGCTACCATGTTGTGTTGTTGTCATGTTGTGTTTCTACCATGCTGTGTTGTCATGTGTTGCTGCCTTTCTATGTTGTTGTCTTAGATCTCTCTTTATGTAGTGTTTTCTTGTCACTCTTGTCGTGATGTGTGTTTTGTCCTATATTTATATGTTTTAATTTTTTAATTTGATTTATTGTTTAATCCCAGCCCAGTCTTTTGCCTTGCGGTAGGCCATCATTGTTAATAAGAATTTGTTCTGAATAACTGACTTGCCTAGTTAAATAAAGGTTCAATAAAAATAAAATAAATAAACAAACATGGGATGTGTAAATTCACTCACAGGAGATGAAGAACCAATATGCTCTCCCTCCTCCGTGACAAGAAATTTAACGGCAGCAAATCAGAGAGCACAACAATAATACAGGTACAGAGAGGCAGGACAGACAGCAGACTGTGTCCCTGTCATCGCTCGCTTTGTGACTGACAGGCGCCTGTCCAATCAATAGATCACTAGAAGATGCGTATCTAGCGGGAGAAGGATATATAGACCTTTCTGACTAGTGAATTGAAACTTTTAAATGAAAGGAAGCCTTGTTAATTAATTAAGTGGAAAAAGTAGAAGACTGACAATGAGTCTGTTATCGGCAATTTAGCTGACGGCCGGCGCTTATGGAAAACACAGCTATGGCACTCGTGACTTGAATGTGCCTCAAGATAAATATTTTATCTCGCATTGAACACACAACAACGAGCCAAATAGGAAAATAGATAAACTATTCTAATAAGATTTTTCTATTCATTACTCGTTTTCGTTGCAAAGGAAAAGTAAACATGGACTGTTCTAGCATCTTTAAAGTCTGTTCCAGCAACTTAAAAAAAGAAAAGAAAAAAGGTCCATATATTTCTGGGCGTGGCGGCAATGATTTTGACGTGGCACTGCGCCACATAATTTACTGCATCGGAAACACAAAATAATTCATGACCAATGTTTAGTTTACATCAGTGAGCATATTAAAGGTATATTTTCTTCACTCTGCGGTCCAACTCATCCCAAACCATCACAATTGGGTTGAGGTCGGGTGATTGTGGAGGCCAGGTCATCTAATGCAGCACACTATCGCTCTCCTTCTTGGTCAAAAAGCCCGTAGACAGAGCCTGGAGGTGTGTTGGGTCAGTGTCCTGTTGAAAATTAAATGATAGTCCTACTAAACGCAAACCTGATGGGATGGTGTATCACTGCAGAATGCTGTGGTAGCCATGATCGTTAAGTGTGCCTTGAATTCTAAATAAATCACTGACAGTGTCACCAGCAAAGCACCCTCGCACCATCACACCTCCTCCTCCATGCTTCACGGTGGGAACCACACATGAGGAGATCATCCGTTCACCTACTCTGTGTCTCACAAAGACACAGTGGTTGGAACCAAAAATCTCAAATTTGGACTCATCAGACCAAAGGACAGATTTCCACCTGTCTAATGTCCATTGCTCGTGTTTCTTGGCCCAAGCCAGTCTCTTCTTCAACATCTTACAGTTGATGCTGAGACGTGTCTATACTTGAACTATGAGAAGCATGTATTTGGGCTGCAATATGAGAGAGATAGCAAGAGAGCACGAGACCAAAAGACATCGCAGAGATAATGGTAAAGAGAGTGAGGGATCGTCTGTGTGGAAGGATGGCACGCAGGCCAAGCAGCAGCAGTGTAACTACTCGTAGGCAACAGGCAGGCAGACAGTGGAACAGAACAGGAGGGTTCCTCCCAGTCAGCCAGTCAGCCATTGATCAGAGAGCAGAGCAGAAGAGACAGCACCATGTCAACAGTTTACACTCATCCTTGTCAGCCTCAGTCGGAGTCGGGAGGGAGTCCCCTGTGGCTCTAGGATTAGAGCAGCCAGCTGAAGTCATAGATCAGAGCAGTGCAGACAACAACACAGGGCTCAGGGCTTAGGCCTAGGGAAGCCTGGGTAGGGCAAGCACTCACAGGCCCTAAACCTTTATAAACCTACTTCAATACCCCTTCCTTACACAGGGCTCGGGTTTATAGGCCTGGAAAAGCATGGTAGAGCATACCTAGGCCCTAAACTTTTATACACCAGAAACAGTACCTACCTATTTTTGGTTTGCACATCTGTCACATCATGCCACTGTTATGAACTTTCTAAAGACATCTCACACCCTAACTAGACCGGCCACATTGTGTTCGCGAGCGATGCAAAACAATTTAACGTGTACATGTTATTCAATCATTTCAACTACACTACTTGATGAGAAGCAGCCTTCTACAAGTCCCGTCTCCATCTTCTCATTGGTTTTGACTACCATACAAACCAACGTGGGTACTTGGTTGATCAACAAGGAATCAACAAATTAATCAAAGATAGTATTAAATAAGTTAACTAGGTTTACTCTTGTATGTACTGACCTCGCCTTCTGGATGATAGCGGGGTGAACAGGCAGTGGCTCAGGTGGTTGTTGTCCTTGATGATCTTTATGGCCTTCCTGTGACATCGGGTGGTGTAGGTGTCCTGGAGGGCAGGTAGTTTGTCCCTGGTGATACGTTGTGCAGACCTCACTACCCTCTGGAGAGCCTTACGGTTGTGGGCGGAGCAGTTGCTGTACCAGGCGGTGATACAGCCCGACAGGATGCTCTCGATTGTGCATCTGTAAAAGTTTGTGAGTGCTTTTGGTGACAAGCCAAATTTCTTCAGCCTCCTGAGGTTGAAGAGGTGCTGCTGTGCCTTCTTCACCACACTGTCTGTGTGGGTGGACCAATTCAGTTTGTCCGTGATGTGTACGCAGAGGAACTTAAAACTTACTACCCTCTCCACTACTGTCCCGTCGATGTGGATAGGGGGGTGCTCCCTCTGCTGTTTCCTGAAGTCCACGATCATCTCCTTTGTTTTGTTGACGTTGAGTGTGAGGTTATTTTCCTGACACCACATTCCGAGGGCCCTCACCTCCTCCCTGTAGGCCGTCTCGTCGTTGTTGGTAATCAAGCCTACCATTGTAGTGTTGTCTGCAAATTTGATGATTGAGTTGGAAGCGTGCATGGCGAAGCAGTTGTGGGTGAACAGGGAGTACAGGAGAGGGCTCAGAACACACCCTTGTGGGGCCCCAGTGTTGAGGATCAGCGGAATGGAGATGTTGTTACCTACCCTCACCACCTGGGGGCGGCCCGTCAGGAAGTCCAGTACCCAGTTGCACAGGGCGGGGTTGAGACCCAGGGTCTCGAGCTTGATGAGGAGTTTGTAGGGTACTATTGTGTTAAATGCTGAGCTGTAGTCGATGAACAGCATTCTCACGTAGGTATTCCTCTTGTCCAGATGGGTTAGGGCAGTGTGCAGTGTGGTTGCAATTACGTCATCTGTAAACCTCTTTGGGCGGTATGCAAATTGGAGTTGGTCTAGGGTGTCAGGTAGGGTGGAGGTGATATGGTCCTTGACTAGTCTCTCAAAGCACTTCATGATGACGGAAGTGAGTGCTTCGGGGCGGTAGTCGTTTAGCTCAGTTACCTTGGCTTTCTTGGGAACAGGAACAATGGTGGTCCTCTTGAAGCATGTGGGAACAGCAGACTGGGATAAGTATTGATTGCATATGTCCATAAACACACCAGCCAGCTGGTCTGCGCATGCTCTGAGAACGCGGCTGGGGATGCCGTCTGGGCCTGCAGCCTTGCGAGGGTTAACACGTTTAAATGTTTTACTCACGTCGGCTGCAGTGAAGGAGAGTACACAGGTTTTGGTAGCGGGCCGTGTCAGTGGCACTGTAATGTCCTCAAAGCGAGCAAAAACGTTCTTTAGTCTGTCTGGGAGCAAGACATCCTGGTCCGCGACGGGGCTGGTTTTCTTTTTGTAATCCGTGATTGACTGTAGACCCTGCCACATACCTCTTGTGTCTGAGCCGATTAATTGCGACTCTACTTTGTCTCTATACTGACTCTTAGCTTGTTTGATTGTCTTGCGGAGGGAATAGCTACACTGTTTGTATTCGGTCATGTTTCCGGTCACCTTGCCTGGGTTAAAAGCAGTGGTTCACGCTTTCAGTTTTGCGCGAATGCTGCCATCAATCCATGGTTTCTGGTTTGAGAATGTTTTAATAGTTGCTGTGAGTACGACATCGCTGATGCATTTGCTAGCTTGCAACAGCTTGCTGTCCATGAATGTTTCATGTGTGTTACGACCTGCCCCAGATTAATATAATTGATTTACAGTTGGTTTTGTTTTTTTAATAAAATGCGTATCATGATCATGTCTGGTGTGCGGATAGTCTGATCAGGGTGTCAGACATAGTGGCTCCCAAAGGTCGAGTGGTGCCCTGTCATTCTAAACTAATTTTTGATTTTTCTAAATTACTCTATAGTGGCTAAGAAATACAATGGCATTACTAATGTAGGCAAATAATTATTAGGAAACAACTGTCATAATTTTGATGTCATCAAATGTACTTTAAAGATATGGCAATGTTGCCATTAGCTAGCAAAGTTTGTCAAAAATAGCTAGCAATGCTAATGTTAGCAAGCTAGAATCTGGTGCGCTACCCTCAATCTTAGCTGCATCTGTTGTCAATCTGACAACATCACAATGATGACAAATGGTTTCCCTACTGAGTATTTGGCTCCTTTTGAAAGGATTATAATGGAATTTAGAAAAAATCTTCATCAGCGCCAACTGGGAATGCTTAGAGTAGAACCAAATACAGTACAGAAACTACTCCCCCAATAGAAATCCCTGATCACACTTGTAGGCGATGTTAGCTAGCATAGCTCATGCGCTAAAACACGTAAATCGGGTCTAACAGTCGATTCATGCCAAATAGAGCTTGTACAGGCCATTAAATAAACAAAAATAAAAGCGTGTCAGTTTGTCACTTCCACAAGGTTTTAATAATGACAGGTTCAGTAACTTAAGATGTTGGCTCGAATCTAGATTTTGCCTTTAGAATCCGAGAAAATTAACAACTAAACACATTTTCACTTCTCCCATTGACTTGCCAAAACTCAAACCGCGGCTGGTCTGTCGAATCTGCTTTGCTGCGCGTTCCCGAGAAGTATTGCGATGTTGCAACTCAGTTTGAAAACTCTGTGGTAGTAAGTTCAGTTGGGCACCAGTTCAAAAGAGAATCTTTATAACAATATTGTGACAACGTGCAACCCATTAAAACACAACTACTTCTGAAAAAAACGTAACTTCTGAAGACCAAAGAGGATCTCTCACATGCACTCATTATTTTTCTCCTATTCCCCGAAACATATCTCCAACTAGCCCTTTCTACTTCCACCTCCACACTGTTCTCCCCGTTGACCTCAGTATTAAAAAACAAGCAGTGTCACCCTGGAGAGAATCACAAATATCTCTGTAAAGCCACCACAGGACCACTACGTCTTCGTTATCTGTAATAGGCCATATTTTCCTTACTGAGCATCTTAACAATGAATATGGTTAGGTATAGCCTAGAGAGCATGGACTTGAGGGGTATGATGGCTATGCTCATGCCTGGTCCACTTCTCACCCCAGATCAAACTCAATTAGTTTGAAACCAACAACGACATTCACACAGTGATAGTGTTACTAAGAAAGCTCTGCTCTCCCCTACAAGTGAAGGGCACTCACAACACTCAGGACCAGGAAGAGAAAAGGTCAGGACAGGAATACAGTACAGAACATTCAGCATGGTGCCTGCTATGAGTAAGCACTTTCTATTGAATACCATGGCAGGGATTATCTCAATAAAGCCAGACTCAATAAGTCACAAATAAAATATCACACACACACACACACAGTACATATGGGACCCGATTCAGGAAACTAGGTGTACGTCACAAGTCAGGACTTCACAGGAGAGCCAATTGAACGTAAAAAAAAAAAAAAAATTTAACAAAATTATTTTTGGGCAGAAATGCCTTCTCAAACCTGAACTTTCATGTGCCTTAATACCAAATGTCTATGCCATCTGTAAATACGAATAAAATTGTTAAATTACGAGCCTTGTTGGTTAAGCCACAAAAAAAAGTCAGCAACCTCCCCACTACTTTAATTATTTATTTTCTATTATTTCTTGTAAATAAAATAAGTTGGCATGTCTATTGACTGGCCAAGTATGTACACATGGCCCTTAAAGAGTGAGTTTTTTTCCCACATGGTAAATTTATGGAAATTGGTTATAGTTGTACAAAAGCAAAACTTTTTTTTTCTCTGTACTGAATGTAATTGCAACTGTTGGCTGAGATAATGAGTGGGCTGGACATACCGAGAGAGGATTGTTCTGTATGGCATTCCTGACAGGGAGACGCGTCCATGATGCATGTTGATGCATGCAGGTAAGATAGCTAGCTACATTTTCACATATTACACGTTTCTAATTTTGACAGAAAGTGGTTTCCTTTCAAGCTAAAATGTACTGTTAGCTAGCTAGCTAGCGGACGGTATTATTCGTTTCCCAGAGCGGTTTGCTTTTCTAGTTAGAGCCTAATGTTAGGCAGTGTTGAAACTTTTTTAATTGTTGTTTAACTGGCTAACATTAGCTGGCTGGCTCATTAACCAACGTTACGTGACGTGTGTACAACACCCACTGAATATGGCCGGGGTCAGTAAACGTCTGCAAAAAAGCATAATGAAATTGATGCCAGCAGAGCTGGTTAGGCTGTTATCGTGTTATCCAGAGGTAAACAAATCATCGGCCAGAGCATCAACTGTACAATCACTGAGCTAAACGAGATGGTTGGGACTAAACTTAAGAGGGTTTGAACTATGCTGAATGGGTGTAGACAAAGAAGAGCTCTTCACTACATACCAAATTCAAAGGCGATTTTCTCAAAAGTGAGTTTACAAGTTGATCAACTTTCAAAGCAGAACTACTTTCCCATTGTTCCTCAAATGCAGTGTATGATATACCATTTTCCAGCTCTGAGTCTCTACTTTTATCTAATGTAAAAAAAAAAATCATGTAGTAACCAAAAAGTGTTAAACAAATCAAAATATGCACCTGGAATGCATTTCAATTAACATGTGGGCCATGTTTAAAGTTCATTTGTGGAATTTCTTTCCCTAATGCATTTGAGCCAATCAATTGTGTTGTGACAAGGTAGGGGAGGAAGATAGAAGATAGCCCTATTTGGTAAAAGACCAAATCCATATTATGGCAAGAACAGCTCAAAAATGCAAAGACAAACAACAGTCCATCATTACTTTGAGACATGAAGATCAGTCAATTCTGGAAATTTCTAGAATTGCTTGAAAAGAAACCACTACTAAAAGACACCAATAATAAGAAGAGACTTGCTTGGGCCAATAAACAAGAGCAATGGACATTAGACCGGTGGAAATCTGTCCTTTGGTTTGATGAGATATTTGGTTCCAACCGCCGTGTCTTTGTGAGACGCAGAGAAAGTGAAAGGATACTCTCTGCATGTGTGGTTCCCACCGTGAAGCATGGAGGTGGTGGGATGGTACTTTGCTGGTGAAACCGTCCGTGATAGGTAAACTTAATCAGCATGACCACCACAGCATTCTGCAGCGATTCACCATCCAATCCGGTTTGCGCTTAGTGGGACTATCATTTGTTTTTCAACAGGACAATGACCAAACACACCTCCAGGAAGTGTAAGGGTTATTTGACCAAGAAGAAGAGTGATGAAGTGCTGTATCAGATGACCTGACCTCCACAAATCCCTCAACCCGATTGAGATGGTTTGGGATGAGTTGTACCGCAGAGTGAAGGAAAAGCAGCCAACAAGTGCTCAGCATATGTGAGAACTCCGTCAAGACTGTTGGAAAAGCATTGCAGGTGAAGCTGGTTGAGAGAATGCCAAAAGCCAAAGGGTGGCTACTTTGAAGAATCTCAAATCTCAAATATATGTTGATTTGTTTAACACTTTTTTGGTTACTACATGATTCCATGTGTGTTATGTCATAGTTTTGATGCCTTCACTATGTCTTCACTATTATGTAGAAAATAGTTCAAGTAAAGAAAAACCCTTGAATGAGTAGTTGTGTCCAAACTTATGACTGGTACTGTATGTGTACAAAACATTAGGAACACCTGCTTTTTACATGACAGACTGACCAGGTGAATCCAGGTGTAAGCTATGATACCTTATTAATGTCACTTCAAACAGTGTAGATGAAGAGGAGGTTAAATATGGATGTTTAAATATGGATTTTTAAGCCTTGAGACACAGATTGTATGTACCATAAAGATGGTTAATGGGCAAGACAAAATATTTGTGCCTTTGAAGGTGGTATGGTTGTAGGTGCCAGGCGCACTGATTTGAGTGTGCCAAGAACTGCAACACTGCTGGGTTTTTCACGCTCAACAGTTTCCAGTTTGTATCAAGAATGTTCTGAAAGAGATACACCGCGAACCAAGGCATTTCCACGTAAATACATTCATGGTTTCTTACTCCAAGTGGCGGCGTTTTGTGTGCAAAGTATAAGTGAGAGTAGTTTCAGAATGTACCAACATTAGTGTCTCTGTCCCGCTCTCTCTCTCGCCATCTCCATGTCTTTTGTAACAAGCCACCATATTGTTGTCCGTCTGCTAGGGACCTGTTTCTAATGTGTTGTGTGTTCATCCTGTGTTACCATTTAGTTACCTAGTAAATAAATAATTACAAATATTTGTGTAGTACTGAATCATAAGTAAGGCTCTGGTTTTTGCAGATGCAAGGAGGATACATTCAGAATGATGATATGATACAAGGTTAAGATTAATAAACTGACTGTTTATGGATGTAATAGGTAAAGACCTTTAGAGTTTAATTTGGGACATGGTAACTCTAACTTTAAAGAACCGGTCTCATGATGCCCCAAATCCTAATGAGTTAATTGTTACATAATTAATTTAAATTGGGTAGCAATTAATCATAGTTTGATTAGATAAATAACCGTCATCAGATTAATGAAAGTAGAGTCACGAAATTGCTACGTGGCAGACCAATCTGAAATCATCTCTCGGCATGTTCAGCCCATCCATTATTTCAGCCAATCATAGCTGGTGGGAAGGTTCCTGTATTTTTCCATGGCTAAACCAACTAGGCTCGTTATTTAACAATTGGATTTGTGTTTACAGATAGTATACAAGTTTGTTATCAAGGCAAATGAAAGTTCAGATGTTCCAGAGGGCATTTCTGCCCAAAAAAACAACATATTTTGATAAACAAAACAAAAAACTACTTTCAAATGCATAGTGACATGTGACATATGCCTAGTTTCTTGAAACGGGTCACAAATGTGTTGCGCACGTTCTAGGCCTATCGATTCTTCTTATCCATCTATGACTACAGCAACATATCAACAATACACATAGGCCCATCTATATCCTTGTCATCATAAACAAGACTCAGTATAAATGAGAGTTGAGTGATCCAAAATAAAAGTAATTTAGCAGACAAATGTTTCAAAGTTGCTCTGATGTTGCTAGCTCGAGTTGCTGAATGAAATGGGAATTGTGGGCGATTTTAGGTTAGGGATTAGGAAAAATTTTCACTTGCTATTGTTGGATCATGTTTTACACTCACTCACGACTAGTGCCAGCATGCTGCTGTGGAGACTGTAAACAATGATATTCACAAAAGCCAGCCATCCGTCTACTGTTAAGTGAAGCTAGCAAGCTATTTACACTAAACAAAAATGTAAATGTGAAACAATAAAGACTTTACTGAGTTACAGGTCAAATAAGGAAATCCGTCAATTTAAATAAAACCAGTCAGTATCTGGTGACCACCTTTTGCCTCATGCAGCGCGACATCCTCACATGGAGTTGATCAGGCTGTTGATTCTGGCATATGAGATGTTGTCCCACTCCTCTTCAGTTGCTGGATATTGGCGGGAACTGGAACAGGTTGTCGTACACGTCGATCCAGAGCATCTCAAAAATGCTCAACGGGTGACATGTCTGGTGAGTATGCAGGCCACGGAAGAACTCGGACATTTTCAGCTCCTAGGAATTGTGTGGAGATCCTTGCGACGTGGGGCCGTGCATTATCATGCTGAAACATGAGGTGATGGTGGCGGATGAAAGGCACGACAATGGGCCTCAGGAGCTCATCACGGAATCACTGTGTATTCAAATTGCCATCGATAAAATGCAGTTGTGTTCATTGGCAGTTGGTTACTCTTGCCCATACCATACCGCCACCGCCACCATGGGGCACTCTGTTCACAATGTTGACATCGGAAAACCGCTCGCCCACGACGCCATACATCTTTGTCTGCCATCTGCCTTGTACAGTTGAAACCGGGATTCATCAATGAAGATCACACTTCGCCAGCATGCCATTGGCCATCAAAGGTGAGCATTTGCCCGCTGATGGCTACGACGTTGAACTGAAGTCAGACCCTGATGAGGACGACGAGCATGCAGATAAGCTTCCCTGAGACGGTTTCTGACAGTTTGTGTAAAAATGATTTGCTTGTGCAAACCCACAGTAAAGAAGCCAGATGTGGAGGTCCTGAGCTGGCGTGGTTGCACGTGGTCTGCATTTGTGAGGCTACCTGGACGTACTGCCAAATTCCGTAAAACTACATTGGAGGCGGCTTATGGTAGAGAAATTAACATTCAATTCTATGACAACAGCTCTGGTTGACATTCCTGCAGTCCGCATGCCAATTGCACGCTCCCTCAAAGCTTGAAAAATCTGTGGCATTGTGTTGTGTGACAAAACTGCACATTTTAGAGGGGCCTTTTATTGTCCCAAGCACAAGGCACACCTGTGTAATGATCATGCTGTTTAATCAGCTTCTTGATATACCACACCTGTTAGGAGGATTGATTATCTTGGCAAAGGAGAAATGCTCACTAACAGGGATGTAAAAAAAAGTGCACTAAATTTGAGAGAAATAAATATTTTGAGCATCTGGAAAATCTGGGATCTTTAATTTCAGCTCATGAAACATTGGACCAACACTTTACATGTTGCATTTATATTTTTGTCCAGTATAGCTATAGTTAAGTTATCTGGCTAGCAAACTGCTGATAGAGCCACACGGGCATTGCTAGCAAAATGTGCATATCGGTAGTGTACAATAGAGACAAATAAATGTTGGAGTTGCTGGAGTTGTTAGCTGGCTAATTGTTTTCTTCTTGAAAGTTGAGTTTTTTAAAATTTATTTAAAAAAAATTTTTTTATTTAACTAGGCAAGTCAGTTAAGAACAAATTCTTATTTTCAATGACGGCCTAGGAACCGTGGGTTAACTACCTGTTCAGAGGCAGAACAACAGATTGGTACCTTGTCAGCTCAGGGATTTGAACTTGCAACCTTCCAGTTACTAGAACAACACTCTAACCACTAGGCTATTGCAACACTTTGATCGCAAATGTATTTAATAATTCAACCCTATAGGGTAGTTTCTTGTGTTTGCACCCCAAGAAGTCAAGCAGTTAACGGCTATATTGTTGCACCACAGTATATTGTAAATTAGAATGACATTTTACTGCTGTAAATGATTTTTTATAACCCAGTAGCCTACATGCTTGTTGTAACTAATGCTGTCTAATACTGGTCAAAGGGTGGCTGACCCAGCAGCCACTTGAGAACTCTCTGATAGAACATATAACATCTTCCCTGGGTTTGTTTACAAAAGTGTAAACAAACCCAGTGTTTTATCTGTGTGACAGTTTGATATTTCATATACACAAATTACGTAAATATGACTTACTGAGTCTGGCTTTAAGGATCAGCCAGGGAGGGGGATCTTGAAGCCATTACTACAAGGCTGTGTCCCAAATGGCACTATTTGTTATAGCAGTACTTTACTAGTGCACTATAAAGGGTATAGGGTGCCATTTGGGATTCACCCGGTAAAAGCTGGGGAAAGCATGAGAGCCTACAGTAAATAATACAACAGAGTTCTGATTTCTGTGCTCTCTGAATCAGCACGGCAAAGAATGGCACAATAATCTGCTTTAGTTACAGTACACAGGTTTACAACAGTAGTGGCTTAGTGGATTGCAGAGTGAATTATGGGGACATGTCAAAAATCTGTTGGTTTCTATTTAGTTGATATCCTGTCGGGTTCAACTCCATTGTCATACGGTTTATTTGATGTTCTAAACATATTGCTCACATTATGTCTGCTTCAGAAAGACAAGCGAGAGCATGAGAAAACAAAACAAGTTCAGTCAGGGAAATAAAAAGTGCTGAAAACATGTTGGCGCACTATTTAAAAAGGAAGATGGTGAACAAACTATTGGATGAAAAATACCCGTTTTGGCACATGTACAGCCGACCCGTGCTAGCTAACTCTACCTTGAGTAGAGAGATATATATATTTATTTTTTTACAAATTGATACTTGGAGTAAAATATTGATATATCGTCTAAAAATAATATTGCGACATGTAACTGTATCGATTCCCTCCCATCACTACCCAATAGTGTTTTAGACAGGCACATGTACGGGTGTTAAGTACACCCAAAGGCAGTTTTCCTTCATTCAAAGCTTTTAAGCTTCTAAGAGGTTCAGTGGTTGTCTGTAGTTATGTTGGATTCTTCTAGTTTCAACCATGATTACATAGCTCCAGTTGAGAACAGCATCTCATTCTCCAGCTATGATGTCATTACATCCCTGATGTTTGAGCCAAATAAAGAGGAAGCGACGGAATCTCCTCCAATGCAAAACCTTTAAAAACACATTACACAATAGCATTCCTAAATAGTCCCTATGTTCTGTTCATAAACATTAGCTTGTGTGTTCAAATAAAGTGTTACCATGGAAATAAGTTTAATGGACTTTCCTGACTTAAGAAATAACTTAAATTCAAACCTACCAACTAAAGACATGTAGCTTACTCCCTACAGAGGCTGCACTGTGAGAACATTGCTAGATGTTTAGTGAAAGCGTCATCAGACTGTGAGAGACTGCTCTTGTGGAATTCCTGGGTGCCATGTGGGGAACAGATGTGCAGTGGACACAGGCTGGCTGGCAGCTGTTGTCTGTATGGCTAGCCACAGTAGGCCGTCTCCAATGATGAATGCCAACTGTGCTGTAAACAACTCACCCACCAACTGCTACATCACATAACATCCAGCTAGCACAGGTTTTCATGACAAAGTTCCCAGTCTCTATTTTTTTCATGGTTAGAGGCTGTCTGCTTGTGTTCGCTGTACTTTGGTACGTGTTTATAAGAGCAAAGGACTATGCTAAATCTCCACAGACAAAACCTCACTGAAACCTAAATACAAAACCTAAACGAGCTGAAAAGTGAGAACATGGTATGAAGGACAGTGAAGAGAGTGAGGACAGAGGGAGAGGAGAACGAGATGCGAAAAGAAGTGTGTGTGTGTGTGTTTTTCTCATTCCTCAGGCTCTTCCTCTCCATCTCCAGCTAGAGGGTGTGTGCGTTGAGGTAGAGGGGGTGTATGTGGTAAGGGAACCCCAAAACTATACCAGCCATAGGCCTGCCAGGAAAAACAAGATTGCTGAGATCAGCCAAAGATGTGGCGATGGGAACACAGCCCCAAGGCTTATACATAAACCACACAGAATGATGATTCAAACAAACACTAAACAGATTTCACAACTAACCTCAATGGAAACAGGTACAATGCTGTAAAGAAACAAGCTGTTTCAGCAAATAGGAATGGCTATTCAAATCCCATCCCAGTATAACAAACAAATATATATTCTTTGTTGTTGGTTTTCAAGCAATCGTCATATAACTTAACATAATTTAATTTATCCTGTTTTCCCTTCATGAGATTGATCATCTGTTTTTGTTTGTGCAAGATAAAGCTTCAGGAGACAACAAGCTTAGTAAACTAGTCAATCACTCTCACCTTAGTGTTACATCTTCCTCTCAATGACACACAGACCTGAGCTGAGTTGTCTGACCAATACCTGACCTAGACATCTGATATCTGACCAATACCTACTAGGGATGCCATCCAAAAGGTATTAACTGCAGGTAAGAAGACACTGACCTGTGCCCGGCTCCTGGTAGAGATGGAACTTAGGCTTGCAAAGGGTTTTAACGATGCATCCTTCAAACAACGGTCGAAGATATAACATGCGTTTCCCATAACACCACACAGAAAAAAAACGTTTGCTAAGTGCGTTGTTGGAAGCATGTGTCAATACTGAAAGGATTGAAAAAGAAAGGCAGCTCTGTGGCCTTCTGAGTGGTGCAGCGGTCTAAGGCAATACATCGCAGTGCTGAGGTGACACTACAGCTTTGGGTTCGATCCCATGCTGTGTCACAGCCGTCCGTGACAGGTAGTCCCATAGAGCGGCGCACAATTGGCGCTGCGTCGTCCGTGTTAGGGGAAGGTTTTGCCGGGGGGCTTTGATTGGCTCATCGCAATCTCGCGACTCCTTGTGGTGGACTGGGCACCTGCAACATAACCTCAGTTGAACGGTGTTTCCTCTGACTCATTGGTGCAGCTGGCTTCCGGGTTAAGAGAGCAGGTGTTAAGAAGCAGCACGACTTGACCTTTGCATCTCCCGAGCCCGTTGGGGAGTTATAGCGATGAGACATGATCGTAACCACCAATTGGATATCACAAAAAGGAGGGTCAAAATAAAAAAAGAAATGCAGGCCTGCTTTTGGATCTGCTTTCTCCATTCACATCTTACATTAACATTATAATTATTCCACAATACTGACAACGGATCAGATCCTATAGATATATTATAACTTATATAGCTCCAAATATTGAGGGGGTAGCCAACACTTAATTGAACTCAATTGAATGAACATGAAATAGACTCAATATGATTGAAATATACAGTGCATTCAGAAAGTATTCAGACCCCTTGACTTTTTCCACATTTTATGTTACAGCCTTACTCTAAAATTGAATCGTTTTTTCCCCTCATCAATCTGCACACAATACCCCATAATGACAAAGCAAAAACATATTATTAGAAATGTTTGCAAATGTATTAAAAATAAAAAACTGAAATATCACATTTACATAAGTATTCAGACCCTTTACTCAGGACTTTGCTGAAGTACCTTTGACAGCGATAAGAGCCTCAAATCGTCCTGGGTATGACGCTACAAGCTTGGCACACCTGTATTTGGGAAGTTTCTCCCATTCTTCTCTGCAGATCCTCTCAAGCTCTGTCAAGTTGGATGGGGAGCGTTGCTGCACAGCTATATTTAGGTCTCTCCAGAGATGTTTGATCAGGTTCAAGTCCGGGCTCTGGCTGGCCCACTCAAGGACATTCAGAGACTTGTCCCGAAGCCACTCCTGCCTTCTATTGGTTGTGAGCTTAGGGTCGTTGTACTGTTGAAAGGTGAACGTTTGCCCCAGTCTGATGTCCTGAGCTCTCTGGAGCAGGTTTTCATCAATGATCTCTTTTTACTTTGCTGCGTTCATCTTTCCCTCGATCCTGACGAATCTCCCAGTCCCTGCCTCTGAAAAACCTTCCACAGTATGATGCTGCGACCTCCAATCTTCACCATAGGGTTGGTGCCAGGTTTCCTCAAGACGTGAAGCTTGGCAATAAATCCAAATAGTTGGTTTCTTGGTTTCATCAGCGGACTAGATAATCTTGTTTCTCATGGTCTGAGAGTCCTTTAGGTGCCTTTTGGAAAACTCCAAGCAGGCGGCCATGAGCCTTTTACTGAAGAGTGGCTTCCGTCTGTCCCCTCTACCATGAAGGCCTGATTGGTGGAGTGGTGCAGTGATGGTTGTCCCATCTCCACAGAGGAACTCTAGAACTCTTGTCAGATTGACCATCGGGTTCTTGGTCACCTCCCTGACCCTTCTCCCCGATTGCTCATTTTGGCCGGGCAGCTTGCTCTTGGGACAGTCTTGGTGGTTGCAAATTTATTCCATTTAAGAATGATAGAGGCCACTGTGTTCTTGGGGACCCTTTTTGGTACCCTTCTACCAGATCTATGCCTTGACACAATCCTGTCTTGGAGCTCTACGGACAAATCCTTCTATATCATGGCTTGTTTTTTTGCTGTGACATGCACTGTGAACCTAATATAGACAGGTGTGTGCCTTTCAAAATCATGTCCAATCAATTGAATTTACCACAGGTGGATTTTAATCAAGTTGTAAAAAATCTCAAGGATGAGCAATGGAAACAGGATACACCTGAGCTCAATTTCGAGTTTCATAGCAAAGGGTCTGAATGCTTATGTAATAATGTATTGTTTTTTTATTTAATAAACTTGCAAAAAAATTTAAAAACCTGTTTTTGCTTTATCGTAATGGGGTATTGTGTGTAGATTGATGAGGATTTTTTAAAAATCCATTTTAGAATAAGGCTGTAACACAACAAAATATTGAAAAAGGGAAGGGTTCTGAATACTTGATAAATGCACAATATAGGACTATGTAGCCTATTATATTTATCTTTAATTCATCTGTTTTCATTTGAAGCATTATTTTATCCTTTGTTTATTTGTAACAATTGCAAAGACGTTGGCAACTTTATATTTGTAGTCAACTTCGTTCTGAAGTTAGCGCCAGTCAGAGTGACAGATAAACGTCTTGATTATATGTTTCGTGGAAATCGTCAGTTTATAAAGTGACGTAGTCGTTAAATATTGAGCGTTTTCAAGTGCAACTTTAGCAACAATGGTTTTGGGACACAAAATGATGCTCCTCCTTATGAGGAACTTAGCCTTAAGATGCTTTTGGGAAACCGGGCAGGGGTCACATATCATTGGGGCTAAGCAGCAGCTTTTTTGGTCTTCAGAAAATCTTAGATCACATCCTCTGGTATTATGCCTGTTTACACAAGACATTTACTCAGAAGATCTCTTTTTGTAAACAATGACCAGATTCAGTACTCTGAAACTACAGTAAATCACTCTGACATGGATCTGATTCACAGCCGGAGCATCAAAAGTCCAGCTATCAGACCCAGTAGACCTGCAACAAAACGTTCTACTGGCATTTATGAGTCTTTCCACATTGACTAGTGTTAAAAGGGAACACCACTCAAAAACGTTATTTTGACACCGTCATTTTGTATCATGATGATGTGGCCAGTGACACTTCACTTCTTGGAAGTCCAATATCTTGAAAACTTGACTTCTGAAATGCAAAACATTTTAGGATTACACTACTTTACCAGAAGTATGTGGACACCTGCCTGTCAAATATCTCATTCCAAAATCATGGCATTAATATGGAGTTCGTCCCCACCCTTTACTGCTATAACAGCCTCCATTCACTCTTCTGGGAAGGCTTTCCACTAGATGTTGGAACCCTGCTGTGTGGACCTGCTTCCATTCAGCCACAAAAGCATTAGTGAGGTCGGGCACTGATGTTGGGTGATTAGGCCTGGCTCGCAGTCAGCGTTCCAATTCATCCCAAAGGTGTTCGATGGGGTTGAGGTCATGGCTCTGTGCAGGCCAGTCAAGTTCTCCCACACCGATCTCGACAAACCATTTCTGTATCGACCTCGCTTTGTGCACGGGGGCATTGTCATGCTGAAACAGGAAAGGGCCTTCCCCAAACATTCGCAGTGTAAACAGAATTGTCTAGTTCAGCCCAACACTCCTACAGTATAAATTGTAATAGCAGAGCAATGTTTTTGAAACAGCTGAAATGTATAGCCATTTTCCTTATATTATAGGCTTGTTTGATTGAGTTTTAATCTGAAATTGCATGAACCTTTTCACGCGTGAGTTCCAAATATCTCTAAGGTTCGCATTATTTTATGCACATGATGTCAGAACGCATTCACTGTTCCAAAATGGGATTGCTACGCAACAGGACAGTTAACCTGTGCTGCCCTCAAACCAAGACACGCTGCCTGCTAATTATCTATAGGCTATGTTTCAAATAGTCCGTTTCAAATTATTTTCTAACACGTTTACATTTCTATCGACAGTTTGAATGTGTTCTGCCTCCTCATTAATTCACATAGAAGTAGTCCATTTCATGATTGCAGAGAATTTATGTTTGAAGCTTTACTGAGCCGGACAAACCTCTCTTCGAGGAAAGCACAAGCACTTCCACAGTGTTTCCGCAGATCAGGTATGCAGACATTTGCTCAGTCTTGAACAAGCTTTTTCCCCCTAGCACATTTTCTGGCTGGCACTCGCATTGCCTTCATTGTTGTTTCCCTTACAAATATTAACTTTGGACATATGTGACATGATTCAGGAAACTAGGCATATTTCGCAAGTCACGACTTCACAGGAGAGCAGTTTGAACAATAAAAAAAATGTTTTATCAAAATGTGTTTTCTGGCAGAAATGTCTTCTCAAACTTTGTGAACTTTCATGTGACTTAAAAACAAACTTGAATGCCATCTGTAAATACAAATAAAGTTGCTAAATTACAAGCCAAGTTGGTTAAGCCAAAGAAAAGGGACCTTCCCGCTAGCCATGATTGGCTGAGATAATGAGTGGGCTGGACATGCCGAGAGATTAGTTTCAGATTGGTCTGCGATGTTGCATCTTGTGCCTATAAAAGGAGCTGCTCGTTATGCAGAGAATGCTTTCTTCTGCAGTTTTTTCTAAATGTATAACATTAGCCATGGAGAACTGCAAATATGTTGCTACTGTTCTCAATAACATTGCTGTCCTGAATTTATCAGGCGCTATTGACAAATTGGGGAAAAGTTGTGATGGACTAGTTTCTGGAGGACGATCGTGCCATGTTGACACTCTCTGACTCTGAAAAGGAATCAGACGATGAGGAAATCCATGATTTAGGTAAAAAAAATATTGAAGAAGACATTGTAGAGTCTTCTGATAACAGTGATGGGGAAGAAACGGCGATCAACAGTGTTGTCACGGAAGAAGTTGACCGAATTTTGAAATCAGTAGAACACAACGGGCCAAACAAACTGTGCAAACTAAATGGAAACAACACAGGACGTCTTATTTAATAAAAGGGGTTGCAGTCTGCCGTGAAGCTTTCATCCATGTATACGGTTCAGAATCTAGCTACAGTTTCAGATATTATATGTTTGTAATTTTGTCAGAAAATTGTTTCCATTGCAAGTTAAAGCTTGCTGTTAGCTAGCCAGCTGGAGATTGATGGTTGGCTTGCTAACATTGAACGTATTTGGTTTAGCTAGCTATGACGATCCGTTTGTATTGCTAGTAACGTTATTCTATGGATTGGGATTATAGTTATTGTTTCAGCTAGATAACGTTAAATGTCTAAACAAAAGACCCCCAGTTAAAGCTTGCCATTTCGCATTGCCAGTTATAGCCTAATGTTAGCTAGCTAACATTGAACCTATTTGGTTAACATTAGCTAGCTATGACAATCAGTTTGTATTGCTAGTTAAAGGTTGTTGTTAGCTAGCCAGCTGATGTTCGATGGCTGGCTAGCTAACATTACTTGTATGAACTGTGCGTTGTGATGTTTCAGAATTAATCTATTATATAATAATGCTAAAATATTTGTATCTGGAATTTATCTTTCAGCATCAGAAGAACACGCCTGAATTCTGATAACTGCAGTGGCCAAAACAAGAACAATTTTGTGCTCTGGTATTGTTCCTGGCGGACCAGGCACAAGATCCACCACAGTCTGGACCTTCACTTCCTGATCACAGGCCACACCAAGTTTGCCCTGGACTGGTGCTTCTTCCTCATCAAGCAGCGCTTCAGAAAGATCAGAGTGAAAACTTTGTCTGAGATTGCTGGTGTTGTGAAGGACAGCACTGTAACGGGTCAATATCCCACAGCTGGTTGGATTGGAGGATGGTACGGTGCTGGTGGAAAGCTATGGCTGGCTACATCTGACTACGTACTTCAGGCACTGCCAGCAGTGCCAGCACTTCAGGTGAAAATACATTTCATTGCATTGTATGAGGTTATTCTTCTTATCTAAACTTGGGAGGTGAATTGATGTTGTGCAAGGTTGTAATGTCTTCTGATGTCCATCTTCTACAGACAAGCTTTTTTCCAGATGCCCCAAACAATCGGAAAGGGGACACATCATAAAAAACACAAAAACAAATTGTGCTGTCAGGTTTAATATAAGGAATTTGACATTATTTATACTTTTACTCAAGTATGACAATTTAGTACTTTTTCCACCACTGGATGTGGCTGGGGGTTCTAGCATTTCTTTCACATGACCTATCAATTTAGACAAGTGTGTAAGTGTCATTTAATATTTATAAATGATTCTTATCTGGACATTTCGTTAACCTGGAATGTTTCCTTATTGTAGGCTATTACCTGTTTTTGTCTTAATCTTTACTACACTACTCACTGTTTAGCATATGACCTCACGTGAATCCTTGAAGAGAAAGGGTTGGCCCTTAAGAGGGTGTGAACAATGCTGAATGGGTGTAGACAAAGGAGAGCCGTCCAGTAGGTACAAAAACATTCAAAGGCCCTTTTCACAAAAGCGAGATTACAAATTTCAAAGCAGAATTACTTTCCCATTGTTCCTCAAAAATGCAGTGTATGATATACCATTTTGTATCTCGGAGTCTCTACTGTTATCCAACGTCAAAAAGCCTTATTTTCTGTATATCGGGATGTCATTTCTACTGTAGCATATAGTATTTATTTATTTTTAACCTTTTTTAACTAGGCAAGTCAGTTAAGAATAAATTCTTATTTACAATGACGGCCTACCCCCGGCCAAATCCAGACAACGATGGGCCAATTGTGCACCTACAGTGGGGCAAAAAAGTATTTAGTCAGCCACCAATTGTGCAAGTTCTCCCACTTAAAAAGATGAGATGCCTGTCATTTTCATCATAGGTACACTTCAACTATGAGAGACAAAATGAGAAGAAGAAAAAAATCCAGAAAATTACATTGTAGGATTTTTAATGAATTTATTTGCAAATTATGGTGGAAAATAAGTATTTGGTCAATAACAAAAGTTTCTCAATACTTTGTTATACACCCTTTGTTGGCAATGACAGAGGTCAAACGTTTTCTGTAAGTCTTCACAAGGTTTCCACACACTGTTGCTGGTATTTTGGCCCATTCCTCCATGCAGATCTCCTCTAGAGCAGTGATGTTTTGGGGCTGTTGCTGGGCAACACGGACTTTCAACTCCCTCCAAAGATTTTCTCCTGGGCTGCAGTCACCTATCCGGACCCGTTTTACTGCCTACGCGGAGCCCCACCGGGCCTTCACAACTGGACTGCCGACGTTATCTACCCGAAGGAGATCCGGCTGGCTCCTCCGTCGCGACGTTACCTGAACGCCCATCTGCGGCCTGCTAACCGTTAGCTGTCTTACCGGCTGCTATCTGAATAGACAATCGGACAATTTATTTATTTTTATTGTTATTATGTTTTCTTCTTGGGCCTCTATAACTATATCTATTATTTTTATTTTTGTTGTTGTTGTGTGATTTGGATTAATCCCCTCTACCACACGGAACCCCACTAATCTACTGACGGAACGCAAGAGGTGGCTAACAACAGACCTCCATCCTATGCTAGCTTGCTACCGATGGCCTGGCTAGCTGTCTAAATCGCCGTGACCCCCAACCAACCTCTCCACTCACCCTTTTGATCACTCGACTAAGCATGCCTCTCCTTAATGTCAATATGTCTTGTCCATTGCTGTTCTGGTTAGTGTTTATTGGCTTATTTCACTGTAGAGCCTCTAGTCCTGCTCACTATACCTTATCCAACCTATTAGTTCCACCACCCACACATGCAATGACATCTCCTGGTTTCAATGATGTTTCTAGAGACATTATCTCAATCTTCATCACTCAATACCTAGGTTTACCTCCACTGTATTCACATACTACCATACCTTTGTCTGTACATTATACCTTGATGCTATTTTACCGCCCCCAGAAACCTCCTTTTACTCTATGTTCCAGACCTGCCTGGTGTGTTCCTTGTTCTTCATGATGCTCTCTGCGCTTTTAACGGACCTCTGAGACTATCACAGTGCAGGTGCATTTATACGGAGACTTGATTACACACAGGTGGATTGTATATATCATCATTAGTCATTTAGGTCAACATTGGATCATTCAGAGATCCTCACTGAACTTCTGGAGAGAGTTTGCCGCACTGAAAGTAAAGGGGCTGAATAATTTTGCACGCCCAATTTTTCAGTTTTTGATTTGTTAATTAAAAAAGTTTGAAATATCCAATAAATGTCGTTCCACTTCATAATTGTGTCCCACTTGTTGTTGATTCTTCACAAAAAAATACAGTTTTATATCTTTATGTTTGAAGCCTGAAATGTGGCAAAAGGTCGCAAAGTTCAAGGGGGCCGAATACTTTCGCAAGGCACTGTAGCTGTGTCTGAATCCTGGCTTAGGAAGACCACCAAAAATTCAGAAATTTTAATTCCAAACTACAACATTTTCAGACAAGATAGAACTGCCAAAGGGGGCGGTGTTGCAATCTACTGCAAAGATAGCCTGCAGAGTTCTGTCCTACTATCCAGGTCTGTACCCAAACAATTTGAACTTCTACTTTTAAAAATCCACCTCTCTAAAAACAAGTCTCTCACCGTTGCCGCCTGCTATAGACCACCCTCTGCCCCCAGCTGTGCTCTGGACACCATATGTGAACTGATTGCCCCCCATCTATCTTCAGAGTTCGTGCTGCTAGGCGACCTAAACTGGAACATGCTTAACACCCCAGCCATCCTACAATGTAAACTTGATGCCCTCAATCTCACACAAATTATCAAGGAACCTACCAGGTACCTCCCCAAAGCCTTAAACACGGGCACCCTCATAGATATCATCCTAACCAACTTCCCCTCTAAATACACCTCTGCTGTCTTCAACCAAGATCTCAGCGATCACTGCCTCATTGCCTGCATCTGTAATGGGTCAGCGGTCAAACGACCTCCACTCATCACTGTAAAACGCTCCCTGAAACACTTCTGCGAGCAGGCCTTTCTAATCGACCTGGCCGGGGTATCCTGGAAGGATATTGATCTCATCCCGTCAGTAGAGGATGCCTGGATATTTTTTTTAAATGCCTTCCTAACCATCTTAAATAAACATGCCCCATTCAAGAAATTTAGAACCAGGAACAGATATAGCCCTTGGTTCTCCCCAGACCTGACTGCCCTTAACCAACACAAAAAACATCCTATGGCGTTCTGCATTAGCATCGAACAGTCCCCGAGATATGCAGCTGTTCAGGGAAGCTAGAAACCATTATACACAGGCAGTTAGAAAAGCCAAGGCTAGCTTTTTCAAGCAGAAATTTGCTTCCTGCAACACTAACTCAAAAAAGTTCTGGGACACTGTAAAGTCCATGGAGAATAAGAACACCTCCTCCCAGCTGCCCACTGCACTGAAGATAGGAAACACTGTCACCACTGATAAATCCACCATAATTGAGAATTTCAATAAGCATTTTTCTACGGCTGGCCATGCTTTCCACCTGGCTACTCCTACCCCGGTCAACAGCACTGCACCCACAACAGCAACTCGCCCAAGCCTTCCCCATTTCTCGTTCTCCCAAATCCATTCAGCTGATGTTCTGAAAGAGCTGCAAAATCTGGACCCCTACAAAATCAGCCGGGCTAGACAATCTGGACCCTTTCTTTCTAAAATTATCTGCCGAAATTGTTGCCACCCCTATTACTAGCCTGTTCAACCTCTCTTTCGTGTCGTCTGAGATTCCCAAAGATTGGAAAGCAGCTGCGGTCATCCCCCTCTTCAAAGGGGGGGACACTCTTGACCCAAACTGCTACAGACCTATATCTATCCTACCGTGCCTTTCTAAGGTCTTCGAAAGCCAAGTCAACAAACAGATTACCGACCATTTCGAATCTCACCATACCTTCTCTGCTATGCAATCTGGTTTCAGAGCTGGTCATGGGTGCACCTCAGCCACGCTCAAGGTCCTAAACGATATCTTAACCGCCATCGATAAGAAACATTACTGTGCAGCCGTATTCATTGATCTGGCCAAGGCTTTCGACTCTGTCAATCACCACATCCTCATCGGCAGACTCGACAGCCTTGGTTTCTCAAATGATTGCCTCGCCTGGTTCACCAACTACTTCTCTGATAGAGTTCAGTGTGTCAAATCGGTGGGTCTGCTGTCCAGACCTCTGGCAGTCTCTATGGGGGTGCCACAGGGTTCAATTCTTGGACCGACTCTCTTCTCTGTATACATCAATGAGGTCGCTCTTGCTGCTGGTGAGTCTCTGATCCACCTCTACGCAGACGACACCATTCTGTATACTTCCGGCCCTTCTTTGGACACTGTGTTAACAACCCTCCAGGCAAGCTTCAATGCCATACAACTCTCCTTCCGTGGCCTCCAATTGCTCTTAAATACAAGTAAAACTAAATGCATGCTCTTCAACCGATCGCTACCTGCACCTAACCGCCTGTCCAACATCACTACTCTGGACGGCTCTGACTTAGAATACGTGGACAACTACAAATACTTAGGTGTCTGGTTAGACTGTAAACTCTCCTTCCAGACCCATATCAAACATCTCCAATCCAAAGTTAAATCTAGAATTGGCTTCCTATTTCGCAACAAAGCATCCTTCACTCATGCTGCCAAACATACCCTTGTAAAACTGACCATCCTACCAATCCTCGACTTTGGCGATGTCATTTACAAAATAGCCTCCAATACCCTACTCAACAAATTGGATGCAGTCTATCACAGTGCAATCTGTTTTGTCACCAAAGCCCCATATACTACCCACCATTGCGACCTGTACACTCTCGTTGGCTGGCCCTCGCTTCATACTCGTCGCCAAACCCACTGGCTCCATGTCATCTACAAGACCCTGCTAGGTAAAGTCCCCCCTTATCTCAGCTCGCTGGTCACCATAGCATCTCCCACCTGTAGCACACGCTCCAGCAGGTATATCTCTCTAGTCACCCCCAAAACCAATTCTTTCTTTGGCCGCCTCTCCTTCCAGTTCTCTGCTGCCAATGACTGGAACGAACTACAAAAATCTCTGAAACTGGAAACACTTATCTCCCTCACTAGCTTTAAGCACCAACTGTCAGAGCAGCTCACAGATTACTGCACCTGTACATAGCCCACCTATAATTTAGCCCAAACAACTACCTCTTTCCCAACTGTATTTAATTTTTATTTATTTATTTATTTTGCTCCTTTGCACCCCATTATTTTTATTTCTACTTTGCACATTCTTCCATTGCAAAACTACCATTCCAGTGTTTTACTTGCTATATTGTATTTACTTTGCCACCATGGCCTTTTTTGCCTTTACCTCCCTTCTCACCTCATTTGCTCACATTGTATATAGACTTGTTTATACTGTATTATTGACTGTATGTTTGTTTAACTCCATGTGTAACTCTGTGTCGTTGTATCTGTCGAACTGCTTTGCTTTATCTTGGCCAGGTCGCAATTGTAAATGAGAACTTGTTCTCAACTTGCCTACCTGGTTAAATAAAGGTAAAATTAAATTTAAAAAATAAATAAAATGGGGTTGAGATCTGGAGACTGGCTAGGCCACTCCAGGACCTTGAAATGCTTCTTACGAAGCCACTCCTTCGTTGCCCGGGCGGTGTGTTTGGGATCATTGTCATGCTGAAAGACCCAGCCACGTTTCATCTTCAATGCCCTTGCTGATGGAAGGAGGTTTTCACTCAAAATCTCACGATACATGGCCCATTCATTCTTTCCTTTACACGGATCTGTCGTCCTGGTCCCTTTGCAGAAAAACAGCCCCAAAGCATGATGTTTCCACCCCCATGCTTCACAGTAGGTATGGTGTTCTTTGGATGCAACTCAGCATTCTTTGTCCTCCAAACATAACGAGTTGAGTTTTTACCAAAAAGTTCTATTTTGGTTTCATCTGACCATATGACATTCTCCCAATCTTCTTCTGGATCATCCAAATGCTCTCTAGCAAACTTCAGACGGGCCTGGACATGTACTGGCTTAAGCAGGGGGACACGTCTGGCACTGCAGGATTTGAGTGCCTGGTGGCGAAGTGTGTTACTGATGGTAGGCTTTGTTACTTTAGTCCCAGCTCTCTGCAGGTCATTCACTAGGTCCCCCCGTGTGGTTCTGGGATTTTTGTTCACCGTTCTTGTGATCATTTTAACCCCACGGGGTGAAATCTTGCGTGGAGCCCCAGATCGAGGGAGATTATCAGTGTTTTTGTATGTCTTCCATTTCCTAATAATTGCTCCCACAGTTGATTTCTTCAAACCAAGCTGCTTACCTATTGTAGATTCAGTCTTCCCAGCCTGGTGCAGGTCTACAATTTTGTTTCTGGTGTCCTTTGACAGCTCTTTGGTCTTGGCCATAGTGGAGTTTGGAGTGTGACTGTTTGAGGATGTGGACAGGTGTCTTTTATACTAATAACAAGTTCAAACAGGTGCCATTAATACAGGTAACGAGTGGAGGACAGAAGAGCCTCTTAAAGAAGAAATTACAGGTCTGTGAGAGCCAGAAATCTTGCTTGTTTGTAGGTGACCAAATACTTATTTTCCACCATAACTTGCAAATACATTCATTAAAAATCCTACAGTGATTTTCTGGATTTTTTTCTTCTAATTGTCTGTCAAAGTTTAAGTGTACCTATGATGAAAATTACAGGCCTCTCTCATCTTTTTAAGTGGGAGAACTTGCACAATTGGTGGCTGACTAAATACTTTTTTTGCCCCACTGTATGTGACTCCCAATCTTGCACTGAGATGCAGTGCCTTAGACCGCTGTGCCACTCGAGAGCCTTGTATGTATGGAGCATAACTTTTTTACAGTTTATTCACATTTCAAGTACTGGTGATAAATCATGCATTCCGATTATTGCATAGATTGTAATGGATACTTATGATGTGTGTAAAATACCTTTTTGAAGGTTGTACTGCTTATGATCAGCTAATGCAAACTATTTGCCATCTATGTGTGCTTTTTGCCACCAAAGCGCACAAACTACCCCTCGTTGGATTACTTTTGATTTTTAGAAAGTGTTTTACTGAATTATTTCGATCAATGGTGAGGTCACCCGTGATGTGATGAATAGTAAATAGTAGCTAATTGATATTGTGGTTTCTGTCAGCTGAGAGTTAGCTAAATATGACAGCTTGTGTTACATCAATCTTTCCTCAGTTAGCGCAAGGACTAATGTAGCCTACATTTTCCAGTTTTGATGATTATGTTATGCTGTCACTACTTCTGTGAATGTCTGAACATTGCATCCAAAAATAAACTGGTCACATTCAGGAAATAACTTTGTACGGCCTGTGTTTGTGCAAAATGTTTCTGTGTGGCCAACTCAAATACTTACTGTTGCATCAATCGAAACTGGATGTTGTAAATAATGATTTGTTGGCATGTGTCAAAGGGTTAAAAGCCGCTTACTCTGAAATTGACCCAGTAGATAAGGGAATATCAAACCTCCGTTATTTGTGGCCTGCTTCAAGAAGTTAGGCATATGTTGCACGTCACAACTTCATAGGAGAGGCAATATAAAAAAAAATTTGTATAATAATAATACAAATGTATTTTTGGGCAGAAATGGCTACTGGAACATGTGAACTTTCATGTGCCTTAATAACAAACTTGTATGCCATCTGAAAAAATGAAACACAACCCTGCCAAGGCGCACTGCTTCTTGACACACTGCTCTCTTAACCTGGAAGCCAGTTGCACCAATGTGTCAGAGGAAACACTGTCCAGCTGGCGACCAAATTCAGCTTGCAGGCGCCCAGCCCATCACAAGGAGTCGCTAGAGCGTTATGGGACAAGGAAATCCCGGCCGGCCAAACCCACATCATGGGTCTCCCGGTCACGGCCGGCTGTGACACAACCTTGGATCGAACCCGGGTCTGTAGTGATGCCTCACCTAATCTAGGCAGTCGGTCACAATTATTTCAATGCAAAATCAGGAACACAAGCATCAACTGCCAAGTGAATTAAGAACTTTTCCAGTCACAATTAGCTTTTTTTCATGGAATGATTTGCATGATATTAATGAAATGAAGCAAGGTAGGACAAAAGGCATTTTAGCTATTATTTTTCTTATGTTGGCTGACGTTAGCATTCAGGTAACTAGCTAGCTAACTTAGCATGTGAGGAGAATGCAGACATTATGTTTAGCTCGCCCTGTATAATATGAATAACACTTTTTGATAACGTTACTGTACTTCCATATTCGTATGAGAGGGCTAAAAGTTTATTTTTTTCATGCTGAAATTACTTGATTAAGAAAACGTTAGCTAACATCAGCTAGCAGCTGTGCCACTTTGGCTGTTTGTCTTGCAGCTACATTTATGTGTATGGATGAGAGAATAAACCATTTAAATGCCCGTACATGCCTGTGAATCGTTGCATTATTCAAGAGTGGAATGGTTGCTTACTTAACATTAGCTAGTTGAATATTTTGCATGTTACCAGTATCTTTGTGCTTAGCATACCGGCTACTGTGACATTTGTGGTACATTTGAGCTACGAAGCAAGAGCGTCACCGAACCCTCTCTCGACTCCTGACATTCCCGTTGCTAATGTGAATTGAAAACTTTATGTACATATTATGTCAATTGAAATGTTGTCCCAATACCTCTCTACATTTACTCTCTTCAGTGGGAATAAGCTCTAAGTCATGTAATGTAGTCTCCAGCATGCCCCCTCTCCCCTCACCACACAGTGTGGTGTAAAAAAACTAACTAACATCCTGGCTTTTCCTCTGTATTAATCATGGTACTGTTGATGACCCATTGTTCCATTGTGTGACTGATGAAAAAACGGTAAGACTTCCTGAGAAGAAGTCAATGTTGAATTAAACAAATTCATATCTAAACTACACACTTAAATGTGTGCTTTAAAAACAGAACAGACTTTAAATATGCACTGTGTATCTCTCTGTATCGTACAGTAAGTGGTCTAATAAGGACCCCACATTTCCGGGTCTTAACTTGCAGTCATAACTTACTAACGATAGACATCAGCCCACCCAGTGGATTCATTCAGCCACAGCTAAACGGCCTGACCATTAAACAGCTTCACAAATCCCATACTGTAGCTTTAATGGTGTGGTCTGCTCAGCTAGGTGATTAAGTGTATCAGGGTGCTTTGGTGAAAACAATAAACCAGATTAGACACACAGCGGGATAATAACAGGTCAAAAACATGACAGGTCAAAAACATCTCCCTGCTTTGATTCACAACAACCACTTCTACCTTCCCACCCAGAACTATATGTACTGACGACTCTACTAGACTGTACTAGAGTTTACTGAAGTCTACTCTACTTTAATGTACTGAACTTAGTATTGGATATCCCAGACCTTGGAGCATTGTAAGCAGCAACATAACAAGGTCTGGAGAGGATGGCTTCTCTCTAGCATTTCAAAAGGTGATCAAATTGGTCCGGTGAGCCTCCTCTTCAGACAGACTACTCTCCCAACAAGTCACGAGTTTGCGTAGTTGAGCTTATCCTTAGCTAAGGCAGCAAGTGGATACAGCAGTGACGCGCTTCACATTTCCAACTTGTCCTCTGTCCTGACTGACGCTGCAATTTGTACAGACGTGTTAAGCTGGAGCATTGATAGTCTGTCTAGAGCAGGGACGGGCAACGGAGGGGCCACAGTTGCTCGTGGGTCTGCAAACCCACATCCTTTCCTCTCCACCTTGCGAGCAAAACATTTTAGCAGCCCCCCGCATGGCAGCAAAGAGAAAATATATTTATATTTCCTGCAATTCTACACATTTTGCCATGCAGCGGAGAAAAGATATTGCACTTTTATAACTCATTTCATGCAATTCTACTCATTTTGCCATGCAGTGGAGAGAGAAGTATAGCAGTTTTACAGCTAGCTAGCAATTCTACACATTTTACTGTAGGGTGGAGGCAAATGTTTGCAGTTTTTAATATGATAACTGGTTACCCCGGTTGGTAATTCGACCATGGTTACTAGAAAAAGAAAATGCTGAAATGTTTCAAATTGTACCTTGTGTATTCGATTATTCTAAATCTCAACAGTAAACTGAGACCCCGACTGAATTACCTTCCTAATTTCTCTTTAAAAAAAATGTAATTTTTTTTTTTTTTTTAATTGGTCCGCGGTTGCCTAGTGAGACTATAATGAACTCTCCAGGGCTTAACTGTACTGCACTAGACTGTACTGTACACTCCCTGCCCTGTTCTGTGTTCCCCATCATCATCACACCAATAGAGGGATACAGTCCATGCTCTTGGGCATACATACACAGTATCACATACTGCCACAGTGAATTTATTGGGAGTAAAGTGACGTTTTTAACGTGTGGCAATTATGGAGCTTAAGTGCTGGGTGCTTCCCAGGTCATTTCTCAGGCCATTATCAGGAGTTACGGGCCCGTGTGTGAATTGTCCAGATATCGATTGAGAAATAAATTCTGCTGTAACGACTAGCCTATAGTGAATAATATCACACATCCACGGCACATCTTTGAGGTGTTCTTCACTCCTGCAGTCTGTGAGAAACCTGGACAATGAAGGTTGGACGACTGACATTAAAGATTAAACTGTAAATACTGTAGGCCTTTGTCCATAAATAAGGAAAATCAATAACACCCACAAGAGGCCCTTGTGTTGGCCAATAACACTTTCATTCTTCATTATCAGAACAACTTTTTTATTAGTCCACTATACCTTAATGTGAATTTGGTCAACTACATGTTCTTTCCTTGTTATATTCATTTAGCAACTTGTAGGTCAGTCTACCCTTTTCCCCAAGTACTCTATACTGCGGCTGGTGATGAGGTACTTAGCCTGGCTGCCAACTGCCCAAATTATTAAATTAAAATTCTGGCCATCAATACTATAATGCAATACTGTAATAGTAGAATAACTCTGCATGCACTCCAACCCCAAACAGTGGGTATGTATGAGACGGCACCATATATTCCCTTCATAGTCCACTCATTTTAACCAGACCTCTATGGGAATAGGATGTGGTTTGGTATGCAGCCAGCCTCTCTCTCACTCTCCACTAAGCCTGCCTGCCCTTGCAGTGCCAAAACCAGCCTGCACTTCCCTTCCTATTCAACTGGCCTTTGATGTTAGTAGAGCATCAATACCGTACTGCCCGTTTCACTAAAATGCTAAGGGATTCGGTTGAAAAATTGACAGAGTTAGGGATGCAAGGACTGCCCATCCATGATATCACATTTTTAACCATGTTGAGGCTATTTAGTGTTTGTTTACATTTCCGTTTAAAACATTTTGGGAATAAAACAAGCTTATATTTTGGGTTCTGATGAGGTGCAACAGTGGACCTAAACTCATGAGGCATTTGTAAGAATCAAAATGGGTATGTATCATTCATTTATACGTTTTTTTAAAAATAAAAAAATGGATGTAGCACCTAAGGAGTCTACCTTTAAGATAATAATATTCACTCTTAAAATAACAGCCAGGATCACAGGCAGGCAGCGCTAGGTAGCTAGCTAAGGGATGTGCAGGAGAGTTGACTCTTAATTAACCAGATTATAACAGGACTATGTATCACTTGGGGGGGGGCTAGCAGTTAAAAGTGTTGTGCTCGAATCCCCGAGCCGGGCAGTGTGGATAAATCTGTCGTTCTGCCCTTGAGCAAGGAATTGAACTCCCAACAACAACTACTCCCTGGTTGCCGTGGACGTCGATTAAGGCAGCCTGGATTAATATATCTCAAAATGTATAGATGAAAGATTCATTCACCATTTGGGTTACTTCAAAATGATAAAAATGAAGGTTTTACGAATTATAAGTACAGAAGCTTGGTGCACAAATTGCAGGTAAGATTTCTCCAGGTAATTATGATGCATATGCCTATTGATAATTTCTGTTCCTCTGATCTATCCAGCAACACATCAAAAATACATAGGCCTGTACTTAGCTATATCCCTCTCATTACAAACAAGCCTCATTATACAGCTGTGAGTATTTCTGAGTAAGTCTCTAAGAGCTTTGCACACCTGGATTGTACAATATTTGCATTATTCTTTTTTAAATTCTACAAGCTCTGTCAAGTTGGTTGTTGATCATTGCTGGACAACCCTTTTCTAGTAGCTTTATGTCAAAACTGTAACTAGGCCACTCAGGAACATTTAATGACGTCTTGGTAAGCAACTCAAGGCCATCAATATGGCCTTGAGTTGTGTTTTTCAGCAGGTTAATGTCCTGCTGAAAGGTGAATTTGTCCCCCAGAGTCCCCCGGAAAGCAGATTGAACCAAGTTTCTCTCGGATTTTGCATTTGGCTAGCTCTATTTTAAAGTCACCATTGGCCTCATGGTAAAATCCCTGAGCAGTTTCCTTCCTCTCCAGCAACTGAGTTAGGAAGGATGCCTGTATCTTTGTAGTTACTGGGTGTATTGATACACCATCCAAAGTGTAATTAATAACTTCAGCATCCTCAAAGGGATATTCAATATCTGCTTTTTTACATTTATTATTCTTCTTTTTTTTTTTTTAAATGTACCCATCTACCAATAGGTACCCTTCTTTGCAAGGCACTGGAAAACCTCCTTGGTCTTTGTGGTTGAGTCTGTGTTGGAAATTCACTGCTCGGCCGAGGGACCTTACAGATAATTGTATGTATACAGAGATGAGATAGTACTTCAGAAATCATGTTAAACACTATTATTGCACACAGTGTGAGTCCATGCAACTTAGAAAGCAAACATTTACTCCTGAACTTATTTATACTTGCCATAACAAAGGGGTTAAATACTTATTGACTCAAGACATTTCAGCTTAATTATTTTTACTAATTTGTAAAAATGACAAAAAACATAATTTCACTTTGATATTATGGGGTGTTGTGTGTAGGCCAGTGACACAATGCCAATTTAATCCACTTTTAATCTGGCTGTAACACAACAAAATGTGGAGAAGATCAAGGGGTGTGAATGCTTTCTGAAGGCACTGTAAATGACAGTTGAGTACTACAGAATAAAAGTGCAATTTCGCTGCCAAATGCATGTTGTATCGGTTAATAATATTGGCTCCTGGCTGTCAGTCCATCTGTGTGTTTGTCTGTCTGTCCGACAACTGATGATGCATAGGAGCGCAGATTTGAAAACACTGGCGGGTCTGTTGTTACAAAGATGCTTTGATGTTGCTAGTTGAGCTTCTGAATGAAAACTGACATTGTGGGTGATTTTCATTCAGTAAGGGATTGAGAATATTTCTCTAGTGCAACCCTGCGAGTTGGACCATATTTTTGACTCCTCAGCATGACCAGTGCCAGCATGCTGGACACTGGATAATAATCATTAGGTGGCCTATATTGCCAATTGTAATACAGTAGAGGAGCCAAGCAAATGAGAACACCAGCTGTCTGATATTGACTGATTGAAGGGTGGCTGGGGCTTTGAGAACACCCAGGTAGATTCTTTCCCAAACCGATTCGTCAAAAGCAATTTGCAGTTATTTGAAGACGGGCAGTTATTTGAAGACGTATAGGTCCATTATAATTTCTACATACTTTCTTTATATTATAGTGTTTTTTTATATTTTTTATAACCAAAATAATCCTTTCCCCTGGGCTGCATTGAATAGGTCCGCGGTATGTTACCCACCCCTGCACTAGGCAGTGGGCACTGTCATCTAAGACGTTCAATAACTTCCATTCCACATTCTCTAAGAGGTGTATTGGACAGTTGAATGGTTTGCGTGTCTGAAGGAAGGACGCCCAAGTTCTCATCCATATCCATTCATTGCTGCACAGACTGTACAGACTCAAAAGGGGTATCGATGAAGGATGTCTACATCAAAAACACATCAATACAGACAAGGTCAGGCTGCATGTTGGACATGAATGCAATACCAAAGTTACTCCATCCATCCATCAAAAAACACACACCACACACACACACACAGAAGACAAACTTGGGAAAATAAAGAAGGGTCTTAGGGAGAGAAGTGCAGCTCTTTGCCTTAGCTGGTAATGCCCTGCCACAATCCCCTAGCCGTCCAGAAAAAAGCTGCTGCAGCTTATATTACTGTTTGACTGTGCGGCAGCACTACTTGGAGTGGAAATGTAATGATATTTTGTTACCAGCCATCTGCTTCCATCAGTTGGGCCACATAATCTCCCTTTTGTGTAATGAAAACATAGGCCTGACCGCACCCCTACACAGACAGGCAAACAGACAGACATAGAGGTGGAGACAGACACAAGCAAACAAAATGTGTCATCACTCATCTGTAGAGTCCAACTGGTATGTTTTTTTGGGGGGCTCAAATACCAATTCCGATTTTTGGGGGGAGCGAAAAAAATGTACCGATACCAATACATCTGCCAATATACTGTTTTACAGAGGGGAATTCTCATAAATTGCCATCGAAAAGAGCAATTGTCCAATAACTATGCTATAAAATGTTGATTACATGCATCGTGACAATATTGACACATCATCAGAATGGCGGCAAGTGCTCATGTCTGATGGCACCATAGAGGTGAATAATAGCTCAGATCATAACAGAGCAGAGGGACAAAAGCTCTGGATCCTCCTGGACCAACTGTGTTCCAGATTAAAAGGTCTGACCTTGCCGTGGGCTGCCCTGAAAACCACAGCCAAAGTAACAGAGACCTCAGTGCTCATGGTTGATGATTATACCTCGACACAAAAGAGGTGTAGGCCTTCATTTCTCTAATAGCAATAATCTCCCCTCCAAGGACAGTGGCAGTGTGAAAGGTAACAACCAACAGCGCCAATGACATAGAAAGAAACCCATTTAATACAGGTCATTCAATACACCTCAGTGAATCACTTCTCAACTACTTATCATGGACATTTGCTGATATCTTTCATTTTTTATGAAATAAGTTTGCTAATAATGGGTGATTGTTAATGAATGGGACAATTGTAAGCTACAACTAATTTTAATGGTAATATAAAAACCAATGTGATCCACATTGTTATAAAACTAATTTATCATTAGTGATAATTCAGTCAATTTATCGTGATACGGTTTTCGTCCATATCGTCCAGCTCTGGTCTAGAATCCACTAGCTAGGTGATTACCAGGCTGCGGAGGGGATAGGTCGTCTCTGCTTTGAGGAACACACGTCACAAGACTGGGGAGTAATCCTGTCAACAACAGACATCCACTGTGTGGATGGAAAGGCAGTGAGCGATGCACAGAGATGTGGCCAAACAACCAGCATGCCTGGTCACCCCATAACCTGGTGTCAGGCTAATTCTGAACTGGATCTGAAGTTAGGATGACAAAAACAGTTTAAGTATTCCACTATTTCACTTCCAGAATCAGGATCCCATTTTTTGTAACGCAACAGCCACTTAGACAATAAATGAGAGCAGTCTTTCGTTGAGAAAAGCCTGAAACAATGTCATTGAAATATGAAAATGTCAGAAGAAAAGGCCATGATATTCAAATGTCTCATTAATTAAGGCTTTGGTACCAGAGGGGGGTGAGATGTTTGTGTTGGGGGAAGTGAAACATTTGCATTATCCCCACAGGGGGTATGTCAACAGCATCGATAGAGCACTAAAATACTGCTCTTTTTGCCTCCAAAACTAACTACCTCAGCACTTCTTCCCCAATAATTTGGACACAACAGAGGCTATTGTCATTTATGGAAATATAATAGCATACTGTGACTTCATCCGTCATGGAAAGTTACACAAAAAGTTTTTAAAAGAGAACTGTAAACCAAGTAAGCGAACGGCGTTGGGTCCAAATCTTCCAGGAAAATGCGTGGTCCATCTAACCGTAGTTACTTCCTGTGATATGATGCCAACATGCTAATGTCATGACATCATGCAAATGCTTCACTGCTTATGTCTCCAGACTTCACCACTGGGATGACTGCCATCTGAAATGTGCCTCTGTAATAGGGATGTGACAAATGATAAGAAAAATGCATAAAATCCCATGTCAAATCACAATATAGAATCTATGGTACAGTATGTATGACAGCTAGTGCCAGGCAATGAAGTTATATCAATCATATTCATATACAGTGCATCCAGAAAGTATTTAGACCCCTTGACTTGTCCCACTTTATTACGTCAGACTTATTCTAAAAATGAATTCAATTGATTTATTTCCCCTCATCAACACACACACATATATATATATTATATATATATAATAATAATAATACATATATATATATGTATATATATATATATATAAAATAATAATAAATATATATATATATATATATATAATGTATATATATATATAAAATAATAATAAATATATATATATAATAATAATATATATATAATAATAATAAATATATATCTATAATAATAATAATAAATATATATATAATAAATATATATATATATTTATATATAATAATATATATAATAATAAATATATATATTTATGTATAATAATATATATATTTATATATAATAATAAATATATATGTATATACACACACACACAAAACCCCATAATGACAGAGCAAAAACAGGTACTTAGACATTTTTATTAATTGATTAGGAAAAAAACTGAAATATGGCATTTTACATAAGTATTCAGACCGCTTATCTAGTACTTTGTTGACGCACCTTTGACAGCGATTACAGCCTTGAGTCTTCTTGGGTGTGACGCTACAAGCTTGGCACACCTGTATTTGGAGAGTTTCTCCCATTCTTCTCTGCAGATCCTCTCAAGCTCTGTCAGCTTGGATGAGGAGCATCGCTGCACAGCTATTATCAGGTCTCACCAGAGATGTTCGATTGGGTTCAAGTCTGGGCTCTGGCTGGGCCACTCAAGAACATTCAGAGACTTGTTCCGAAGCCACTCCTGCGTTGTCTCGGCTGTGTGCTTAGAGTCATTGTCTTGGTGGAAGGTGAACCTTCACCCCAGTCTGTGGTCCTGAGCGCTCTGGAGAAAGATCCTTGATGGAAACTATCTGTACTTTGCTCCGTTCATCTTTGCCTCTATCCTGGCTAGTCTCCCAGTCCCTTCATCTAAAAAACATCCCCACCGCATGATGCTGCCACCACGCTTCACCATAGGGATGGTGCCAGGTGTCCTCCAGACGTGATGCTTGGTATTCAAGCCAAAGATATGAATACTGGTTTAATCAGACCAGAGAATCTTGTTTCTCATGGTCAGAGTCTTTAGGTGCCCTTTGCCAAACTCAAAGCGGGCTGTTATGTGCATTTTACTGAGGAGTGGCTTCCGTCTGGCCACTCTACCATAAAGGCATTTGGATTTTTCTGATTTTATTTCACCTTTATTTAACCAGGTAGGCTTGTTGAGAACATTTACAACTGCGACATGGCCAAGATAAAGCAAAGCAGTGCGACACAAACAACAACACAGAGATACACATGGAACAAACAAACATACAGTCTATAATACAATAGAAAAAGTATATATACAGTGTGTGAAAACGAGGAAGTATAAAGGAGGTAAGGAAATTAATAGGCCATAGTGGCGAAATAATTACAATATGGCAATTAAAACACTGGAGTGATAGCTGTGCAGAAGATGAGTGTGCAAGTAGAGATACTGGGGTGCAAAGCAGCAAAATTTAAAAAATTAAAAACAGTGTGAGGATGAAGTAGTTGGATGGGGTATTTACAGATGGGATATGCACAGGTGCAGTGATCTGTGAGCTGCTATGACAGCTGGTGCTTAAAGCTAGTGAAGGAGATATGAGTCTCCAGCGTCAGTGATTTTTGCAATTAATTCCAGTCATTGGCAGCAGAGAACTGGAATGAAAGGCGGCCGAAATAAAAACTGGCTTTGGGGGTGACCAGTGAAATATACCTGCTGGAGTGTGTGCTATGGGTGGGTACAGCTATGGTGACCAGTGAGCTGAGATAAGGTGAGGCTTTACCTAGCAAAGACTTATAGATGACCTAGAGCCAGTTGGTTTGGCGACGAATATGAAGCGAGCGCCAGCCAACGATAGCATACAGGTCACAGTGGTGGGTAGTATATGGGGCTTTGGTGACAAAATGGCTGGCACTGTGATAGACGGCAGTCAATTTGCTGAGTATAGTGTTGGAGGCTATTTTGTAAATGACATCTCCGAAGTCAAGGACCGGTAGGATAGTCAGTTTTACGAGGGGATGTTTGGCAGCATGAGTGAAGGATGCTTTGTTGCAAAATAGGAAGCCCATTCTAGATTTAATATTGGATTGGAGATGCTTAATGTGAGTCTGTAAGGAGAGTCTACAGTCTAACCAGACACCTAGGTATTTGTAGTTGTCCACATATTCTAAGTCAGAACTGCAGAGAGCAGTGATGCTGGGTGGGCAGGCAGGTGCGGGCAGCGATCGGTTGAAGAGCATAAATTCAGTTTTACTTAAGAGCACTTAAGAGCATTTGGAAGCCACAAAAGGAGAGTTGTATGTCATTGAAGCTCATCTGGAGGTTAGTTAACACAGTGTCCAAATAAGGCCCTAAAGTATACAGAATGGTGTCGTCTGCGTTGAGGTGGATCAGAGGATCACCAGCAGCAAGAACAAACATCATTGATGTATACAGAGAAAAGAGTCGGCCCGAGAATTGAAACCTGTGGCACCCCCATAGAGACTGCCAGAGGTCCGGACAACAGGCCCTTCGATTTGACACACTGAACTCTATCAGAGAAGTAGTTGGTGAATCAGGCAAGGCAGTCATTTGAGAAACCAAGGCTGTTGAGTCTGCCGATAAGAATGTGGTGATTGACAGAGTCGAAAGCCTTGGCCAGGTCGATGAATACAGCTGCACAGTATTGTCTCTTATCAATGGCGGTTATGATATCGTTTAGGAACTTGAGCGTGGCTGAGGTGCACCCATGACCAGCTCGGAAACCAGATTGCATAGCAGAGAGGGTACGGTGGGATTCTAAATGGTCGGTGATCTGTTTCTTAACTTGGCTTTCGAAGACCTAGAAAGGCAGGTTAGAATAGATATAGGTCTGTAGCAGTTTGGGTCTAGAGTGTCTCTCCCTTTGAAGAGGGGGATGACCGCGGCAGCTTTCCAATCTTTGGGGATCTCAGACAATACAAAAGAGAGGTTGAACAGGCTAGTAAAAGGGGTTGCAACAATTTCAGTGGATAATTTTAGAAAGAGAGGTTCCAGATTGTCTAGCCCAGCTGATTTTAGGGGTCCAGATCAGCTATATGGATTTGGGTAATGGAGAAATTGTGGGGGCTTTAGCAAGGAGGAGGTTCTGTTTTTCTCCATGGACTTTACAGTGTCCCAGAAATGTTTGGAGTTTGTGCTACAGGATGAGCATTTCTGTTTGAAAAAGCTAGCCTTAGCTTTCCTAACTGCCTGTGTATATTGGTCACGACCGGGCAGACGAAAATTCCAAATAGTATCCGTAAAGTTCATAGAAACTCCCGGGTGGCGCAGTGGTCTAAGGCACTGCATCTCAGTGCTAGCTGTGCCACCAGAGACTCTGGGTTCGAGCCCAGGCTCTGTCACAGCCGGCTGCGACCAGGAGGTCCATGGGGCGAAGCACAATTGGCCTAGCGCTGTCCGGGTTAGGGAGGATTTGGCTGGTAGGGATATCCTTGTCTCATCACGCACTAGCGACTCCTGTGGCGAGCTGGGCGCAGTGCACGCTGACCAGGTCGCTAGGGGCACGGTGTTTCCTCTGACACATTGGTGCGGCTGGCTTCCAGGTTGGATGCCGCTGTGTTAAGAAGCAGTGCAGCTTGGTTGGGTTGTGTTTCGGAGGACGCATGACTCTCGACCTTCGTCTCTCCCGAGCCCGTACAGGAGTTGTAGCGATGAGACAAGATAGTAGCTACTAAGAACAATTGGATACTATGAAATTGGGGCAAAAAAGGGTGTAAAATTTAGAAAAAAAATGTTTTAGAAACATGTCAAATGTTTTTTATAATCAATCCTCAGGTTGTTTTTACACTATATAAATCGATAATATTTCAACCGGACTGTACATTCTTCAATAGGAGAGAGAGAGAAAATGTCTGCTCCAAAATGTTGCACATGCAAAACGTTGCTGGCACCCAGCCAAAGAATGACGCAATGTGATCTTTCTCGTTCATTTTTCAAAACAAAAGCCTGAAACTATGTTTCTAAAGACTCTTCACAACATGTGGAAGCCATAGGAAAATGAATCTGGTTGATATCCCTTTAAATGGAGTGAAGGCGGGCAATGGAACAGGGAGCTTTCAGGAAAAACAGCACTTCCGGGTTGGATTTTCCTCAGGTTTTCACCTGCAATACCAGTTCTGTTACACAGACAATATTTGGACAGTTTTGGAAACTTTAGAGTTTTTTCTATTCTAATCTGACAATTCAATGCATATTCTAGATTCTGGGCCTGAGAATTAGGCAGTTTTATTTGGGTACGTTTTTCATCCAAACATCAAAATACTGTCCCCTACACTATGAGGGTGCCCGTGTTTACGGTTGTACCTGGTAGGTTCATTGATCATTTGTGTGAGATGGAGGGCATCAAGCTGAGATTGTAGGATGGGCATTAAGCATGTCCCAGTTTAGGTCACCTAACAGCACGAGCTCTGAAGATAGATGGGGGGCAATCAATTCACATATGGTGTCCACAGCACAGCTGGGGGCAGAAGGTGGTCTATAGCAAGCGGCAAAGGTGAGAGACTTGCTTCTGAAAAGGTGGATTTTAAAAGTAGAAACTCGAACTGTTTGGACACAGACCTGGATAGTAAGACAGAACTCTGCAGGCTCTCTGCAGTAGATTGCAACTCCGCCCCCTTTGGTAGTTCTATCTTTTCGGAAAATGTTATAGTTAGGAATGGAAATTTCAGGATTTTTGGTGGCCTTCCTAAATCAGGATGCAGACACGGCTAGGACATCCGGGTTGGCAGAGTGTGCTAAAGCAGTGAATAAAACAAACTTAGGGAGGAGACTTCTAATGTTCACATGCATAAAACCAAGGCTTTTATAATTACAGAAGTCAACAAATGAGAGCGTCTGGGGAATGGGAGTAGAGCTAGGCACTGCAGGGCCTGGATTAACCTCTACATCACCAGAGGAACAGAGGAGGAGTAGGATAAGGGTTCGGCTAAAGGCTATATGAACTGGTTGTCTAGTACATTCGGAACAGAGAGTAAATGGAGCAAGTTTCTGGGCACGGTAGAATAGATTCAAGGCATAATGTACAGACAAAGGTATGGTGGGATGTGAATACAGTGGAGGTAAACCTATTCATTGAGTGACGATGAGAGAGATATTGTCTCTAGAAACATCATTTAAACCAGGTGAGGTCACCGCATGTGTGGGAGGTGGAACTAAAGGGTTAACTAAGGCGTATTGAGCTTGGCTAGAGGCTCTACAGTGAAATAAGGCAATAATTACTAACCAAAACAGCAATAGACAAGGCATATTGACACAAGGGAGCCATGCGTAGCTGAGTGATCATAGGGGTCCAGTGAGTAGCTCGGCGAGCCGGAGACACGGTGATTCAGACAGCTAGCAGGTCAGGGCTAGCAAGCTAGCAGAAGTGCCTTAGAGGGACGTCGCGACGAAAGAAGTCTGTTGTAGCCCCCTAGTGCTGTTACATCGGCAGACCAGTTGTCATGGTTCAGCAGGGCTCCGTGTGGTCAAAGGGTCCAGGCCAATTGGCAAAATAGGTAGAGTGGCCAAAGAATTTGTCCAATGGGCATCTTCAGCTAACAGTCCGATATGCTCTAGACAGTGAGCGGGCCGCGGTTAGCAGGCTAGCAGATGGGCATTCAGGGGACATCACGACGGAGGAGCCAGTTGGAAAACTCCCTGGGCAAATTACGTCGGTAGTCCAGTCGTGACGGGTCGGTGGCGCTCAGTGTCGGCAGTAAAAGAGGTCCAGGCCAAATTGGCAAAATATGTATTGTAGCCCAAGGAGTGGCTGACGGACCTCTTCGTCTAGCCGGGAGATGGGCCTAGCAAAGGCTAGCTCCAGGCTAATTGGTTATTGCGTCGGGACAGAGACGTTAGCCAGGAGTATCCACTCAGATAGCAGCTAGCTAGCTGCGATGGTCCAGGTGAAAAGGTTCAGAGCTTGCGGTAGGAATCAGGAGAAATGGAGGAAAATACGTCCGATTTGCTCTGGTTTGAGTCGCGCTGGGCAGACTTGTGAGAGTTGTCCGGGCTAAAGTTAGCTGATGACCGCTATCAGTGGCTAGCTGGCTACTAACTAGTAGCTAGCTAGCTTCTGTTGGGGGTTCCGGTTCAAAAGTAAAGAAAATAGCAGATCCATACCACATTGGGTCAGGTGGATTGCAGGAGAGTTGAAGTTGACCCCTGTTAGAGATAGGGGGCAGTATTTCCCCTTTGGATGAATTGCATGCCCATAGTGAACTGCATCAAAATCTGTCCTAAATTGCTAATATATGCATATTATTATTAATATTGGATAGAAAACACTCTGAAGTTTCTAAAACCGTTTGAATTATGTTTGTGAGTATAACAGAACTCACAGGGCAGGCAATCTTCCAAACTAGTTTTGAAATCCTGAAAGTTGGGGCAACTTTGACGTCGTCGCCCCCTCCCTTCCCAACAATTTATGGATCTGGAAACACTTCCTATGTCTTCCACTAGATGTCCTCATTCAGTAGAAAGTGTAATGGAGCATTTGCTGTGAACTTTGACCTAATGGGAAGGAAAGTACTAAAGTGTCGCAAAAGATTCAGGTGCTTGAAGGCGCATATGCGCTGGAGTGCTTCGTCTGTTCCAATCAGCCCCAGATGAACATGGATGGCCCGGTTGGAATGCTATTCGATCTGTATGATTATAACATCCTGAAGATTGATTCTGCACTTAGTTTGACCAGTTTCGTTGACCTGTAATTTGGAAGTTTTGATGCATTATTATCCTGGACCAGAAGTCATTTTTTGGGCATTTGAGCTGAAAGTGGTAGCAAATGCTGCTACATGGACACTAGAATTGAACATTATGAAACAAAACAATTTATTGTTGAACTAGGATTCCTTGCACTACATTCTGATGGAAGATCAAAGGTAAGGGAATATTTATGTTGTAATTTTGTATTTCTGTTGACTCCAACATAGCGGAGAAATATTGTTACGTCTGAGCACTGTCTCAGATTATTGCAATGTTAGGCTTTTTCCGTAACGTTAAAAATAAATGTGACACAGCAGTTGCATTAAGAACCAGTGTATCTTTTTAATTATATGTAGAACATGTATCTTTAGTCAAAGTTTATGATGAGTATTTCTGTTATCTGGCGTAGCTTTCTATGATTCCTCCTGACATTTTGGAGAATTTTCTGAACATGGCGTCAATGTAAACCGAGATTTATGGATATTAAATGCATATTATCGAACAAAACATAAATGTACTGTGTAACATGTCATATGACTGTCATCTGATGAAGATTTTCAAGAGGTTAGTGAATTATTATTTTTTTAATCCTGCTTTTGTCATTTTATCTTTTGTTGTACAAAATGGCTACGTTTTTTCTTTGTTTTGGTGGTGGTCTAACATAAATATATGCTGTGTTATCGCCATAAAACATTTTTAAAAATCTGACACGCTGGGTAGATGAACAAGGTGTTTATCTTTCATTTGAGGTATTGGATATGTTAATGTGTGGAGGTTAAGTATTTCTAAGAATATTTTTGCATTCCCTGCGCCACCGTTTCAGCTGAACGGGGGGGGGGGGTGTAGTTCCTGTAGGGGAACCCATAGGCTTAACAAGTTTTAAGAAAAATATATGTGAAGAAAAAAAGATACAAATATATATATATACACGGGACACGATAAGACGAGGACAAAAGACGTCTGACTGCTACGCTATCTTGGAGAGGATGATTGGTGTAGTGCTGCAGATATGGTTGTCCTTCTGGGAGGTTCTCTGGATCTCTATCAGAGGGACCATCGGGTTCTTGGTCACCTCCCTGACCAAGACCTTTCTCCCCTGATTGCTCAGTATGGCCGGGAGGCCAGCTCTAGGAAGGGTTTTTGGTGGTTCCAAACTTTTTCCATTTAAGAATGAAAGGGGATACCTAGTCAGTTGTCCAACTGAATGTATTCAACTTAAATGATGGAGGCCACTGTGTTCTTTGGGACCTTCAATGGTGCAGAAATATTTTTGTACCCTTCCCCAGATCTGTGCCTCAACAAAATCCTGTCGTCTCTGAGCTCTACAGACAATTCCTTCGACATCATGGCTTGGTTTTTGCTCTGATATGCACTGTCAACTGTGGGACCTTATATAGACCGGTGTATCTGTATCTCGCAATGGAATGCAATATTATGCAATTTCTTGGCTTGCAATGTCTCGCAACTTCAGTAAACAGGGCCTATCAATTAATAACACCCAACAGACCGAAATCTGAACACACTCTCGCTTCTTTAACAAAGAGCAAGAGCAGGTGACCCAGCTGCACTGTGATTTCAATTTAGTGGGGGAAAAAAACGTTAAAAAAGTGTTTTTCCATTAGGGATTTGTCTTAACATTAAGATCCCAATTTTGTTTAAATGTTTTAACCTTCACACCCCTACTGTGTAAATGTTCACAAGTGTGTCCACTCAGAGAACGTTTGAGCTGATCACAGTGACTGGTGCAAAGTACGCACAAAAACACAGACATGCACACAAGACAGTAACTAAACACACACACACATAATCCCCAAGGCAGAGTCTCTCAGCCCCGGCAGTACAGCAGGCCCTCAGGGACGGACATGTCTCAAAGCGTTAAAGTGGAAAAAACAAACATCATCACTTCTAGGATTTAATGAGGAGACCGTTCACTCAGACTAAGAGAGGCTGAACTGTCGGAGTGAGACGCTTGGCTGGCTGCACTATGCGCCTAGTAATAGGAAAACAAGGATATCAAATCAACAGAAATCAGCACAGTGTTTTGGCTTGTGTTGTTAAGTGTGTGTGTTCTGTTCCACCCTTCCTTCCAACCTAGACTCAGGGCTAGACTCAACATAGTGAATGCAAATCCAGGACACACCAATTAGTATGATATGTAACGTTTTGTATGGTATGTCTTAATTTGTGGATGTCCATCACCCATTTCGTATTATGTTACAACTTACAATGTTACAATTTGCAATTCGTACAATATGTTACAAATTCCAATTTGTGGTGGCTAACGTTAGCTAGGTGGCTAACGGTAGCTAGGCTTAAGGCTGGGGTTAGGGGTTAAGGTTAGGGTTAAGCAAGGCATTACGGTCCGGTATGGTGTCCCGGCAAAATAAATAGCGGGGGTACGCCATACTGGTAAACCATGAGCCTATCACAATAATTAAAACAAAATGTCAAGAAAACTGTAGGCTGAGGCCTCCCGAGTGGTGCAGCGGTCTAAGGCACTGCATCGCAGTGCTTGAGGCATCACTACAGATCGGGGTTCAATCCCAGGCTGTCACAGCCGGCGCGACTGGGAGACCCATGAGGCGGTGCACAATTGCCCCAGAGTCGTCTGGGTTAGAGGAGGGTTTGGCCGGACAGGATGTACTTGTCCCATCGCGCTCTAGCGACTCCTTGTGGCGGGCCGGGCGCATGCACTCCGACTTCGGTCGCCAGTTGTACGGGGTTTCCTCCGACACATTGGTGCGGCTGGCTTTCGGGTTAAGCGAGCAGTGTGTCAAGAAGTAGTACGGCTTGGCAGGATCGTGTTTCGGAGGATGCATGGCTCTCGACCTTTGCCTCTCCCGAGTCCGTTCGGGAGTTGCAACGATGGGACTTGACTATAACTACCAATTGGATATCACGAAATTGGGGAGAATTATTTTTGTAAAAAGTTTTTTAAAAAGGCTATTACACCATTATTTATCATTACCGCATGTCAGAGGCATGAAAAATGACTGAATGGACTTAAACGGGTGGTATAGCCTATGCTCCAATATGTGATGTGGTTCGACGAGAACACTGACCTTTTTTCAAGTCAGTCAGAGACGAGTGGCCAACACAGAGATGCGTGCAGACAGCAGTGGACGCATAAATTCTCGTTGAGGGACAATTGTCAAATGTCATTACACTTTGTGTTTTGTGTAAAAGATGTCTCTTTCCATTCACCACTGTTTGGAGGCTGGAAATATGTTGCGAGTGGATGAACGTGCACAGTTAGCCTGGCAAAGGAGCCCTTTTAAGTGATTTTTTTGACAATCAGATGAAAACATCATGACTGGTTGTGTTTATGCCACAATAAAATGGTAATACATTTAAACAATTTAATGATAAATCTTTCCAACTACACCCACATAGATCCTGTTGAATTAAAAGGGATTCTATATGAAATGAACAAAAATATAAATGCAAAGTCATGAACTGAAATAAAACATCCCATACACACAAAAAGCTTACTTCTCTCATATGTTGTGCACAAATTTGCTTACATCCATGTTATTGAGCATTTCTCCTTTGCCACGATAATCCATCCACCTGACAGGTGTGGCATATCAAGAAGCTGATTAAACAACATGATCATTAAACAGGTGCACTTTGTGCTGGTGACAATAAAAGGCTATTCTAAAATATGCAGTTGTGTTACACAACAATGCCACAGATGTCGCAAGTTGAGGGAATGTGCCATTGGCGTGCTGAGTGCAGGAATGTCCACCAGAGCGGTTGCCAGAAAACTTTGTTAATTTCTCTACCATAACCCTCCTCTGTTGTTTTAAGATTTTTTGGTCTCACAACCGCAGACCACGTGTAACCATGCCAGCCCAGGACTTCCCCCTCGAGCTTCTTCACCTGCATGATCGTCAGAAACCAGCCACCCGTACAGCTGCCGAAACTGTGTGTTTGCACTATCAAAGAATTTCAGCAAAAACTGTCTCAGCGAAGCTTATCTGCGTGCTTGTTGTTCTCACCAGGGTCTTGACCTGACGGACTTCAGCGGGCAAATTCTCACCTTCAATGGCCACTGGTACGCTGGAGAAGCGTGCTTTTCACGGATGAATCCCAGTTTCAACTGTACCGAGCAGATGGCAGACAGCATGTATGGCGTCGTGTGGGTGATGTCAACGTTGTGAACAGAGTGCCCCATGTTGGCGGTGGGGTTGTGTTATGGGCAGGCATAAGCTACGGACAAGGAACATAATTGCATTTTATCAATGGCATTTTGAATGCACAGAGATACCGTGACGAGATGCTGAGGCCCATTGTCGTGCCATTCATCTGCCACCATCACCTCATGTTTCAGCATGATAATGCACAGCCCCATTGAGCATGTTTGGGATACTCTGGATTGACATGTACGACAGTGTGTCCCAGCCAATATTCAGCAACTTCGCTCAGCCATTGAAGAGGAGTGGGACAACCTTCCACGGGCCACAATCAACAGCCTGATCAACTCTATGCAAAGGAGATGTCGTGCTGCAAGAGGCAAATTGTGGTCACACCAGACACTGACTGGTTCTCTGATCCACACCCCCTACCTTTTTTATAAAGGTATTTGTGACCAAACAGATGTATATCTGTAGCCCCAGTTACATGAAATCCACAGATTAGGGCCTAATTAATTTTTCAATTGACTGATTTCCGTATGAACCGTAACTAAGTCAAATCTTTTAATATTGTTGCATGTTATGTTTATATTTTTGTTCAGTGTAGTTCTATGATTAGGCCCATAAAAAAATGCTGAAAGCATTAACTCAAGAGCATGTACACATATCATGAGTCATATGAGGTCCTGTACCAGGAAGAAATTAAATCTACTTTCAACCCTGGGAGTTGCAAAGTATATACAGTTGAAGTCGGAAGTCTACATACACCTAAGCCAAATACATTTAAACTCAGATTTTCACAATTCCTGACATTTAATCCAAGTAACAATTTCCTGTCTTAGGTCAGTTAGGATCACCACTTTATTTTAAGAATGTGAAATGTCAGAATAATAGTAGAGAGAATGATTTATTTCAGCTTTTATTTCTTTCATCACATTCCCAGTTGGTCAGAAGTTTACATACACTCAATTAGTATTTGGTAGCATTGCTTTTAAATTATTTAACTTCGGTCAAACGACGTTTCGGTTAGCCTTCCACAAGCTTCACACAATAAGTTGGGTGAATTTTGGCCCATTCCTTCTGACAGAGCTGGTGTAACAGAGTCAGGTTTGTAGGCCTCCTTCCTTGCACATGCCTATTCAGTTCTGCCCACAAGTTTTCTATGGGTTTGACTTTGTTGTCCTTAAGCCATTTTGCCACAACTTTCGAAGTATGCTTGGGGTCATTGTCCATTTGGAAGACCCATTTGCGACCAAGCTTTAACTTCCTGACTGATGTCTTGAGATTTTGCTTCAATATATCCACATAGTTTTCCTCCCTCATGATGCCATCTATTTTGTGAAGTGCACCAGTCCCTCATGCAGCAAAGCTCACCCACAACATGATGCTGAGTGCAAGCCTCCCCTGTTTTCCTCCAAACATAATGATAGTCATTATGGCCAAACAGTCATATTTTGTGTTTCATCAGACCAGAGGACATTTCTTTCTCCAAAAGGTATGATCTTTGTCCCCATGTGCAGTTGCAAACCGTAGTCTGGCTTTTTTAATGGCGGTTTTGGAACAGCGGCTTCTTCCTTGCTGAGCGGCCTTTCAAGTTATGTCGATATAGGACTCGTTTTACTGTGGATATAGATACTTTTGTACCTGTTTCCTCCAGCATATTCACCAAGTCCTTTGCTGTTGTTCTGGGATTGATTTTAACTTCTCGCACTAAAATACGTTCAACTCTAGGAGACAGAACGGGTCTCCTTCCTGAGCAGTATGATGACTGCGTGGTCCCAAGATGTTTATACTTGCGTACTATTGTTTGTACGGTTGAACGTGGTACCTTCAGGCATTTTGAAATTGCTCACAGGAATGAACCAGACTTGCGGGGGTCTACAATTTTTTTCCTGAGGTCTTGGCTTATGTCTTTTGATTTTACCATGATGTCAAGCAAATAGGCAGTTGAAATACATCCACAGGTACACCTCCAACTGAATCAAATGATGTCAATTAGCCTATCAGAAGCTTTTAAAGCCATTACATAATTTCCTGGAATTTTCCAAGCTGCTTAAAGTCACAGTCAACTTAGTGTATGTAAACTTCTGACCCACTGGAATTGATACAGTGAATTATAAGTGAAATAATATGTTTGTAAATAATTGTTGGAAAGATTACTTGTGTCATGCACACAGAAGATGTCCTAACCGACTTGCCAAAACTATAGTTTTTTCAACCACTCAAATTTCTTGTTGAGTGGTTGAAAAACAAGTTTTAATGACTCCAACCTAAGTGTATGTAAACTTCCGACTTCAACTGTAAGTAATGGTAAGAAGTTGCTAGTCCATGTTGAGATTCGAACACGCAACCTTTAGGTTGCTAGTAGTTCGTGTTATATGACCAACCACCTTACTTTGTTAGCCTTAACTTCTTAAGGTATAGGGGACGACGCTTGCGTCCCACTTGGCCAAAAGACAGGGAAAATGCAGCGCGGCAAATTCAAATAAAATGATATAAAAATCAAACTCATTAAATCACACATGTAAGATACTAAATTAAAGCTACACTCGTGAATCCAGCCAACACGTCAGATTTTAAAAAGGCTTTTCGGCGAAAGCATAAGAAGCTATTATCTGATGATAGCACAACAGTAAACAAAGAGAGTAGCATATTTCAACCCTGCAGGTGCTACACAAAACGCAGAAATAAAATATAAAACATGCCTTACCTTTGAAGAGCTTCTTTTGTTGGCACTCCAATATGTCCCATAAACATCACAATTGGTCCTTTTGTTTGATTAATTCAGTCCATTTATATGTAAAATGTCCATCTATTTGACGCGTTTGATCCAGAAAAAAACAGCTTCCAATTTGCGCAACGTCACTACAAAATATCTCAGAAGTTGCCTGTAAACTTTGCCAAAACATTTCGAACTACTTTTGCAATACAACTTTAGGTATTTTTAAACGTTAATAAATCGATCAAATTGAAGACGGGTCTATCTGTGTTCAATACAGGAAGACAACAAACCAATGCTACTTTTCAAGTCTTGCGCACTCAACAGTGTTACCCAGTTCCTAGATGGCCGTACTTCTTCATTGCACAAAGGAATAACCTCAACCAAATTCCAAAGACTGGTGACATCCACTGGAAGCGGTAGGAACTGAAAACAAATGCCTAAGAAATATCGTTTCCCAATGAGAACTCACTGAACAGAGACCTCAAAAAAAAAAAACATCTGAACGGTTAGAACTCTGGGTTTTGCCTGCTACATAAGTTCTGTTATACTCACAGACATGATTCAAACAGTTTTAGAAACTCCAGATTGTTTTCTATCCAAATCTAATAGTATGCATATCTTATATTCTTGGCATGAGTAGCAGGAAGTTGAAATTGGGCACGCTATTTATCCAAAAGTGAAAATGCTGCCCCCTCTACCTTAAAAAGTTAAGTAACCCTCAGTCTTATATAACCATACCAAAAGCAACATAACATAGTAAATAGTATGCTAGGTATAGTCGATTCCTTCACGTGCCCTTACTAGTGTGTTTTTACAGTCAGAGACAAGCACATCTTGGGTTCTCAGGATAAGATGTTTACACTCATGACTTGTGTTGATGATGATGGCACTTGTGCTCGATGTGTACTCAATGTTTTTAGCTTCCAATCAGATAATTCCACAGATCTCCACTTCATTCCAACTTGCATCAGTGAAAAGTATATCCCCTCAGGTGACTGTGTGTAATGAGTACCATAACTAATAACCTCATGTTGATCATAATATATGACTTGTGTTGGGGAGGAATGCACTTAGCTACTGAACTGTGTACACTCAATGCTCGTAGCTTCCAGCTAGATCTTTTTACACTCCATTCCAACTCCCTTCTTGCATCATTGTGTGAAAGATACTGTATATCCCCTCAGGTAACCGTGTGGGGTGACTGTCATAACTAATAACCTCATGTTGATCAGAATCTTTAATTCATCCATGTGTTCAGGGACATGTCCGCTGCTGTAGTCAAATTTAGCAAATTAATGAGTAGCCTACAGATACTTTGAGCAATTTGAAGTCTGCTGTTGCATAAGCAATATTTCTTTTAATTCAAATCAAACAAGCATAGTAGGCAGAGTTTTTTTTACTTGTCCAGTTCAGGGGTTCTCATCTGGCTTCAAATACAAGTTGGGTTGACCAAGGCAAGCCAAACTATTTGGGGGTGTTTCTACGAGGACTGTGATATTCTTGAAAAAAGGTGAGCCAAGGTGTCACTAAACTTCATAGCCAGTCTTTGAACAATTCATCTTTCTGGAGGGAACAGAGGGAGTTTTTCCTAGCCACTGTGCTTCTACATCTGCATTGCTTGCTCTTTGGGGTTTTAGGCTGGGTTTCTGTATAATCAATTGTGAGGTCTGCTGATGTAAACAGGGCTTTATAAATCAATTTAATAGAAATTTGATTGTGGTGATTTATGCTAACTAGTCAATCTAGTTCCAAAGACAGGGCTTGTGTGCATCTCTTTGAGCTTCCCACTGATAAAGTATGGTAAATTCTGTTTCAGCATCTCTACTAGAGGTTGACCGATTAATCGGAATGGCCGATTTCAAGTTTTCATAACAATCGGAAATCGTTTTTTTTATACCTTTATTTAATTAGGCAAGTCAGTTAAGAACACATTCTTATTTTCAATGACGGCCTAGGAATGGTGGGTTAACTGCCTTGTTCAGGGGCAGAACGACAAATGTTCACCTTGTCAGCTCGGGGGATCCAATCTTGCAACCGTACAGTTAACTAGTCCAACGCAATAACGACCTGCCTCTCTCGTTGCACTCCACAAGGAGACTGCCTGTTACGCGAATGCAGTAAGCCAAGGTAAGTTGCTAGCTAACATTAAACTTATCTTGTAAAAAACAATCAATCATAATCACTAGTTAACTACACATGGTTGATGATATTACTAGATATTATCTAGCATGTCCTGCGTTGCATATAATCTGACTGAGCATACAAGTATCTGACTGAGCGGAGGTAGACAGAAGCAGGCGCGTAAACATTCATTCAAACAGCACTTTTGTGCGTTTTGCCAGCAGCACTTCGTTGTGCGTCAAGCATTGCGCTGTTTATGACTTCAAGCCTATCAACTCCCGAGATGAGGCTGGTGCAACCGAAGTGAAATGGCTAGCTAGTTAGCGCGCTAACAGCGTTTCAAACGTCACTCGCTCTGAGCTTTCTAGTAGTTGTTCCCCTTGCTCTGCATGGGTAACATAGCTTCGATGGTGGCTGTTGTCGTTGTGTTGCTGGTTCGAGCCCAGGGAGGAGCGAGGAGAGGGACGGAAGCTGTACTGTTACACTGGCAATACTAAAGTGCCTATAAGAACATCCAATAGTCAAAAGGTTAATGAAATACAAATGGTATAGAGGGAAAGAGTCCTATAATTCCTATAATAACTACAACCTAAAACTTCTTACCTGAGAATATTGAAGATTCATGTTAAAAGGAAGCACCAGCTTTCATGTTCTCATGTTCTGAGCAAGGAACTAAAACGTTAGCTTTCTTACATAGCACATATTGCACTTTTACTTTCTTTTCCAACACTTTGTTTTTGCATTATTTAAACCAAATTGAACAGGTTTCATCATTCATTATTTGAGGCTAAATTGATTTTATTGATGAATTAGGTTAAAATAAGTGTTCATTCAGTATTGTTGTAATTGTCATTATTACAACAAAAGAAACACACACACAAAAAAAACACAAAAAATTTGTACGATTAATCGGTATCGGCTTTTTTGGTCCTCCAATAATCAGTATCGGCGTTGAAAAATCATAAATCGGTGGACCTCTAATCTCTACCCATTAGGCTTTTTACGATAGTCAATGCACCCTATTCAAAGTACAGTATCCAACATGTCCCCAATAAAATGTAACATGAGAAAATAACCAACCAATCGCCAATAGAAAAATGTGTATTTTGATCAATGTGTCCAATTACTTTTAATACCTCAGTCTTATTGATCCCCTTGGATTTCAATTAAATGATTAACTACCTCTCAATATGCAGGTCAGGGATAGGAGAGAGAGAGGCAGAGACGGGATGGGAGGAAGAACGATCCCTTTCTGATTTCATTATATTGGCAGCCACTCAATCACTATGGAGCTTAGGCCTCATTAGGCATGAGGGAAGCAACCACTCCAAAGAATGAAATACACATTCATGCATTACACAAACAATGACTGCAGGCTGTATACAAGAGCTTCTTCATTTTAATAAAGGATCAGACCTTTTTTTTTTACATTTTCACCTAAAATGATATACCTAAATCTAACTGCCTTTAGCTCAGGACCTGAAGCAAGAATATGCATATTCTTGATACCATTTGAAAGGAAACTGAAGTTTGTGGAAATGTGAAATTAAATGTAGGAGAATATAACACATTAGATCTGGTAAAAGATAATGAAAACAAAAAAAAACATGTGTTTCAAAAGGGTTCAAACTGTAGAACCCAGTTCCTACATTTGAATGTAAAAATAGATTTTATCACACAAAACTGTTACATTTTTTCTCTGGGACCCTCAGGATGACAAATCAGAGCAAGATTGCTGAATGTAAGTACATCATTTACCTTCAGAGGTGTATCAAACCAGTTACCATGATAAGTTTGTTGTTGTGCATTCTTCTCAAACAATAGCATGGTATTTTTTCACTGTAATAGCTACTGTAAATTGGACAGTGCAGGTAGATTAACAATAATTTAACTTTCTGACCATATAAGACATATCCATGTCCTGTAAAATTTGCTGTTACTTACGTCGTCATCCTAGTCACATTAGCGCACGTTAGCAACAACCGTCCCGGGAATAGGGACACCGATCCCGTAGATCCTTACTGTGTGTGTGTGTGTGTGTGTGTGTGCACAGAGGCTTTTTGCAGTCTATTCTAAGTCTGTCAGACTGACACTTCATATCAAAACACTTTGTATATACAGGTTCAACCTTTTCTCTGTCAGCAACTAATAGGATAGAAAACACAACCATTTAAGGAGAAACACACACACACGGGACGGAGAGCACACGCAGACACGTAGCTGTGCACATACACACAAACACTTCAATGTCTTACACACAGCCAAGACACGAACACGCAATACCAGGTTATTTGATGTATACTATACATTACAAAGCACACTTATTGAATTTCCAAATCTCCTCAAATATCACTTTCTCGTGCGATTTTAAATAAGAAACTCTCATTTAAAAATATAGCAATGGAACACAAACAGAATTCCAATACAAAGAACAATCATGTCATCGGATAGCGGTAAGCGCTATCCGGTATACTTGGGACGTCCCTACCATAAACCCTAACCCCAACCATATTCAATTTAACCTTCAGTGGGGTGGGGACATCAAGGATCCCGGATAACACGGACCATCGGAAAACCCAACAAGACTCCATTTTGTTCTAGTCTTTAAAACAATGAGTGGGAAACAGATTCGGTGTTGAGGGTTACATTATCAGAAAGGCACTTCACTAATTTGGAAGCTTTTAAAACACAGCCAAGGGACTTTTGCATCCCAGGACAAAAATAGGGTAGATCAAATGAACAGGGACAAAACAGTGGTAACCTACCTGACAAAAGCCAAATATAACATGTGCCTTTTTCACTTCAGACATGAAATACAAGTACTGTACATGACTGGCCCCTTGATTTGTATTTGTTTCAGTATTTTGAAAACCTTACTTTTTTGCTTTCTCATCCGTACAGAGAGGAGTTTGGATTACCATGAATACTAAATCCTCCAAATCCTTCAATCACTCCATTGTTTGACGTGAGGGAAAGCAAAACAACTAGTGAAGGACCATAGACATGAGCACTGCCTTGTTAAAATATGGGACAAAATACTGTAGTTTTGTTTCAGCATTGCTATAATAATAAATAGTAATAATAATAAATAATAATAATAGTGAGGAAGATGATACCTTTCAAACCCAAATCAATAGAAGGGTTACTGAGTTAGAATATGTTGATAGAGCAAGAGAAAACAGATTTTGCAGGGGAAGGCAATACAGTAGCAGAAGAAGGGAAAACATCATCACTGACAAGAATGTGCCTCTTTCGGAGTCGGTTTGAAGTGCTGTGTGAGTTCTCCCCATAGCATTCCATCACAACACATCCTGTAAAGTACAGCTGACACACATTGGAAATTAACACATGAACATTACCCATTTGGGATATACCCACAATAACAGGACACAAATGATACGGGCACTGTGAATTTCAAATTCCAAGGGACATCTAGAGTGATTCAATGATGGCAACAAAAGCACATGTAAACATTGTTTTTAAAGGATCAGTCAATAGACAACATGAGGAGACCGAGAAAGGGAAGGACATATATTAGGTAAACCCCTGCCAGAGAATGAACTCTCTATACCTCCCTCTCCCCAGCCCAGACCAGGCTACTGACTCCTCAGCCGTAAGTACAGCTGACTTGACAGCTCATGTCAGGGAGAGATTGTTTAAGAGAAGGATGGCAGGATGGAGGAGGGGATGGAGGGATGGAGGACAGTTATTGATATGGTTGAGTCCTTGAGTGCAGCGGTATTCGTCCTTTGGTGACAGTGCCTTATTGCCTGGACATTCATCACGGTTCTAATAAAGCTACAGGAGGAGAGTGGATGGAACACAGAGTATGTTTTCCTGACTACAGTATGCCTCTACTCTCTCCCCGTCACTGGAGGTCTGAGGGGTATTCTACAAAGCAGGATCAATGGGTTAGCCAGCCAACTTGCCTAAATATTCTTAAATAACTTCATATTCCTTTTGAAAGATAAGCTTGGAATGGGTATGGTCTTATATCCTCAACAAACAAAAAACATATCTAAGTTAAGCTTTCTTAAATGACCCAGACAATTAATGGTTATTTCTGGTTAGTCATTGATCCTCCTTTGTAGTATACCCCTCTGGACCTCTGTAAACTGTACTAGAGTACGAGTGCTGGATGATCTAGGATCAGTTTGGCCTTTTAGATCATCATGAATCAGATTATATGGACTTGGGGATCAGGACTCCTATTCTGAGACACTTTATGAATACTGTATTTGATGTGAAATGTGTCCCAGACAGTACCAGAATAATTCTGTTTTTCTTCCTTATCTCTGTAGCTTGGGTGCTGATTGGACAGGTGATGGGTTGCGGTGCAAACCAGATGTGACCAGGGGGATAAGGTGATCATCATGACCAGGGTTGGGGAGTAATTGATTACATAAAAAATATTAAAATAAATACCAAATCAGTCACATTACCAGCAAAAATATTGTAATCAGATTACAGATAATTATGAAAAACTAGATGATTACTTCTTGGATGGATTTCAGAAAGGATGTTTGCGCAATTAAAAAAAAAAAAAATTCTCAATGACATTCAATCCAGCATTGAAAAAAGTTCAAATTTGGTCCACCTGAGTGAATCTGATCACAAGTCAGAGGCCACCATGATGACACATGTGTAATGGATCAGTTTTGTCTTAATGGGAAAGTAATACAACAAAAATAATGAAGGTAAATAAGATTAAGTTTGGGTAATCAAAATATTATATTGCTTTCCTCACAAAAAGGCTTTATTACGGACAGAAATACTCCTCAGTTTCATCAGCTGTCCGGGTGGCTGGCCTCAGACCATCCCGTAGATGAAGAAGCCAGATGTGGAGGTTCTGGGATAGCATGGTTACACGTGGTCTGCGGTTGTGAGGCCGGTTGGACGTACTGACAAATGATCTAGAACGACATTGGAGGTGGCTTATGGTAGAGAAATTAACATTCAATTCTCTGGCAACAGCTCTGTTGGACATTCCTGCATTCAGCATGCCAATTGCACGCTCCCTCATCTGTGGCATTGTATTGTGTGACAAAACTGCACATTTGAGTGGCATTTATATTCCCCTCAACTTGGTGCACCTGTGTAATGATCATGATATTTAATCAGTTTCTTGATATGCCACACCTGTCAGGTGGATGGATTATTTTGGCAAATAAGAAATGCTCACTAACAGGGTGTAAACAAATTAGTGCACCGAATTTGAGAGAAATAGGCTTTTTGTGCACATGGAGCATTTCTGGGATCTTTTATTGCAGCTCATGAAACATGGGACCAACACTTTATAGATGCGGTAAAGAGATCAATGGTACGCAGACCGTGGGAGCTGGAAGGAGCATGCCAGATTGGCCCACATTCAACAAATCTAATCTAACAAAGTGGATATTCGTCAAATCTGTCATGATTTAAATATTGTAACTGGACCAATTTGAAAATATTTGGTTGTTTTTGCTGCATAACATTTAGAAGTTGTCCCTTTTCAGGTTTAGAAGTGGTAACAAGCTGGTAGCATAGCTAGGATACAGAAATAGGTGGTGGTATTCAAAGTCGTTTTTAACTGTAAAGCAATTGATTGGTGACGATGTCATGAACATGTAATGGGGTTGACCTCCAAACAATAACGATACTCCAATTTTTAACTCAACATAGTTTGAAATACACACATAAACAATAGCCTAAAAATTTAAGAACATTTTTCTGGGGGGCAATTTTTTTTTTAAATTTTTTATTTCACCTTTATTTAACCAGGTAGGCCAGTTGAGAACAAGTTCTCATTTGCAACTGCGACCTGGCCAAGATAAAGCATAGCAGTGTGAGCAGACAACACAGAGTTACACATGGAATAAACAATTAACAAGTCAATAACACAGTAGAAACAAAGGGGGGAGTCTATATACAATGTGTGCAAAAGGCATGAGGAGGTAGGCGAATAATTACAATTTTGCAGATTAACACTGGAGTGATAAATGATCAGATGGTCATGTACAGGTAGAGATATTGGTGTGCAAAAGAGCAAGTAAATAAATAAAAACAGTATGGGGATGAGGTAGGTGAAAATGGGTGGGCTATTTACCAATAGACTATGTACAGCAGCAGCAGAAATAGGTGGTGGTATTCAAAGTTAGCTGCTCAGATAGCTGATGTTTGAAGTTAGCTGCTCAGATAGCTGATGTTTGAAGTTGGTGAGGGAGATAAAAGTCTCCAACTTCAGCGATTTTTGCAATTCGTTCCAGTCACAGGCAGCAGAGTACTGGAACGAAAGGCGGCCAAATGAGGTGTTGGCTTTAGGGATGATCAGTGAGATACACCTGCTGGAGCGTGTGCTACGGATGGGTGTTGCCATCGTGACCAGTGAACTGAGATAAGGCGGAGCTTTACCTAGCATGGACTTGTAGATGACCTGGAGCCAGTGGGTCTGGCGACGAATATGTAATGAGGGCCAGCCGACTAGAGCATACAGGTCGCAGTGGTGGGCGGTATAAGGTGCTTTAGTGACAAAACGGATGGCACTGTGATAGACTGCATCCAGTTTGCTGTGTAGAGTGTTGGAAGCCATTTTGTAGATGACATCGCCGAAGTCGAGGATCGGAAGGATAGTCAGTTTTACTAGGGTAAGCTTGGCGGCGTGAGTGAAGGAGGCTTTGTTGCGGAATAGAAAGCCGACTCTTGATTTGATTTTCGATTGGAGATGTTTGATATGAGTCTGGAAGGAGAGTTTGCAGTCTAGCCAGACACCTAGGTACTTATAGATGTCCACATATTCAAGGTCGGAACCATCCAGGGTGGTGATGCTAGTCGGGCATGCGGGTGCAGGCAGCGATCGGTTGAAAAGCATGCATTTGGTTTTACTAGCGTTTAAGAGCAGTTGGAGGCCACGGAAGGAGTGTTGTATGGCATTGAAGCTTGTTTGGAGGTTAGATAGCACAGTGTCCAATGACGGGCCGAAAGTATATAGAATGGTGTCGTCTGCGTAGAGGTGGATCAGGGAATCGCCCGCAGCAAGAGCAACGTCATTGATATATACAGAGAAAAGAGTCGGCCCGAGAATTGAACCCTGTGGCACCCCCATAGAGACTGCCAGAGGACCGGACAGCATGCCCTCCGATTTGACACACTGAACTCTGTCTGCAAAGTAATTGGTGAACCAGGCAAGGCAGTCATCCGAAAAACCGAGGCTACTGAGTCTGCCGATAAGAATATGGTGATTGACAGAGTCGAAAGCCTTGGCAAGGTCAATGAAGACGGCTGCACAGTACTGTCTTTTATCGATGGCGGTTATGATATCGTTTAGTACCTTGAGTGTTGCTGAGGTGCACCCGTGACCGGCTCGGAAACCAGATTGCACAGCGGAGAAGGTACGGTGGGATTCGAGATGGTCAGTGACCTGTTTGTTGACTTGGCTTTCGAAGACCTTAGATAGGCAGGGCAGGATGGATATAGGTCTGTAACAGTTTGGGTCCAGGGTGTCTCCCCCTTTGAAGAGGGGGATGACTGCGGCAGCTTTCCAATCCTTGGGGATCTCAGACGATATGAAAGAGAGGTTGAACAGGCTGGTAATAGGGGTTGCGACAATGGCAGCGGAAAGTTTCAGAAATAGGGGGCACTGCAATGAGGGGATCCTGGATCTTTTCCCCATGCATTTCCATGGCATTTTCATTGTTAGATCTCTCTCTTTACCGTATGCATCTCTAATCTCTCGGTCTAAGGAACAGCTCCTCTAGGACCCACGCGACAACCACAATGGAAAACTATTACAGGATTGACTATTGAATCTCAATGTGACTGCTACAGAGGACAGCAAAGAGGAGCTGAGTTGAACTCAGAGTTCAGCTGTGCAGAGAACAGATCAATGCATTAATAACATTATTGCAATATTATAACAATGTAGCTAATAAACCGACTTGCATGTTTCATTTTCAGTTCACTTTCCATCAAGGTCATCAGAATGATACACGGTCTAATCTAGAAACCACAAGTTGCAACAATGTAATGTCATGAGTACATCCCCTTGAATTGCTCCATGAAGTGGTTGTGTACAGGAGAATGTTGCTTTTTGAGAACCACCTTTTAACACACCTGTAATTGGTGTGTTAATTGTTTTTGAGAGACTTACCACAACCAGCAAATAATTTCCTCATCCTCGTTGTGCAGTACAGGGGCTCTGAAAAAACATGAAGAAATGTTCCAAAAAAACACCCAAGTAAGTATTTTTATAAACGGAAAAGCTCTCAGTATAGTGATGCAGGTCTTTAGATGTTGTACACGTTAAATTGTGTCATTCCGAACTTTATCCACAACGATATTTTCAATTTTGTTTCTACTTGAGCGATACCTTTCCGTCCATTATAGAAGCAGGCTACACAGTGATGGGGGGGAAGCTCGAGGACGTATTTGAGTGTTTTAGACCATTTGTTCATGTCTTTTCAGAGCCCACGTACCGCACAAAAAGGATGAGGAAGTGAGTCGCTGGTTGGGGTAAATTTCTCAAAAACAAGTGAAATTGCTATAAAAAAAATTGTACCCTTCTATAACATGTCATTTACATCAAAAAAAGAGATTTGGTTGTAAAAAAAAATTAAAAAGCTAACTTCTCCTTTGAAATTTTCCATACGCTTTGTATCATTTCAGCCAATAGTTTTGAAAGTAGCATTCACAAGCAAAAACGTGTCCCTGATAATTGTGCACAAAGTTATCACGTCATTGTGCTTGAGGCTCTGTGGCGTGGGCGCAAAAATAATTCAAAAAGACCTCTGGTGTTTATATGGTGTGGACCTCATTGGACAATACTGGGCCGACCTAATCCTGCCTCCCACTTTAACTTTGCAACCTCAATGGACAGTATTCCGCCTGCCAATCAACATTGTCCATCACAATTGGTTGTTGCAGGTCAGTTCCCGACTTCCCGTAGTTGCATGCATGGTCTCAGACTAGTATGGCAAACGAGCAAGCTAATGTGATAATGTCATTTTTTACAATGGAAAAGTTAGTTATATGTTTGCATCAAATGTCCTACTACCTTGAAAGTTGTGTATTGATTATATATAGCATTTGCCTATGCAATGAATGATGATCTCTGGCAATCAACTGCAGTGTTGGATTATTACCCCATATCATGGAATACCTGTGTGAACATGTATATGGACAAAAGTTGGACACATGGAATTACTTGATTTGGATGGATGGTCAACACAAACAGAAAAGTAGGCCAATATTTTGCATTTCTTGAACACATCAATGTGTGTGTTGTGTCATGATGGGCGATGGACACGCGGCTGGTAAGAAACTTATAGCATACTTTGCAATATATTCCAAAAATTGACCAGCGACACAATTTAGGAGCTAAACGTTGCCAGCGCAGTTTTTCTGATTGGGTTGACAGTTATTTTCTAAATATATTTGTGTGGCTACAACGCCATCTTTAGCGCACAACATTTTCTGTTTTGTAGGGAAATGTATTGAAAAAGAGAAATTAAGTTTCTACCAAGGTCTAATAGCTCTAACTTCTTATTTCGGATACATTCTAACTTCTGATGTATGGATTTGATCCGACGGGTTCAAATATCTTCGCTGTTATCAAAATAGCTAACGTTAAGCGCATGCAGCCACTCAACACACTTGCTTCAGAGGTCACGTTCACTACATGACAGGAACGAGCGCATAATCTCACGCCGTAAATTAAAGTAGGTTATAATGCAAGGATTCTGTGGCTTTTTCCGCTGAGAGAGGACTCTGTAGATCGTTCATTATGCATGTATGAGCCATACATTGACACGTCGAGTCCAAAACGTGAAGTTTAAAAAACAACGAGGTAGGCTAGTTCTTTTAAGGCTATATGCACTCAAACAAGCCATTATTTTGTGTTTTGCACTCAGAATTATAGCCTAGCCTATCAAAGTGCTAGGCTCTGATGATCCATTAAAATCTTGGCTCTGGATGGCCATGCGCAGTGACCGCGAGAATTTCGGAGATGTGATCCCTCCTCCTCTCTGTGGTTTCAGTCCTGCTGTTACATCACTGCATGTCTGTGCATCAGACCTGCCAAAGTACCGGACAGGCACCGCCACCCTGTCACACCTTCTGTAGGCTACATGTGCCAAGCATCCCGCAGATACTGCTCAGTTCCTTTACTGAAACCATTTCATAACCTAATATTTCCCATGGGTGGTTACGACAACATGAATGACTCATTCTTCTACATTGAAACTAAATGTCAATCTTTTCATTGTTGAAATTTCTGCCACTTTTAGCAAAGTCACATTATGAGTGATTCATCCAAAAAAATACCATGATTTGGGGATTTTCACCAAATGTAATCCATAGAATTCCTTTGCAGGGAGGATGGTTAATGATATATATCTGACATTTGAATCTAAAAGCATAATTAAGAAATAATTAATCAAAGTCGGCATATTTATGTCATTTTGGCATTACCCAGGCGTACTTAAGACTGCATAATGTTTCATCTGTAGATGCTACAAATAAAATGTATTGTCATATGAAGCTTTAAAACTTGCTGTGCAATGAGTATTTTTTTTTATTGCAGTTTTCTTTATGAATATTGAAAAATATAAAACATTAATATTGAAAATATACCATTGTTGATTTGGCAAACATTTCAAAATATTGTTGAACATAATATACTCACTCTATGGGCATATGAAAGTTCCAGAATGGGATCTCCGCTAGTTTTAAATTTAGGGCCCATTTTATAGAGTAATTTGCATTGTAGGCAATGTAACCAATCACATCCCTCCATTTACTTGTCTCATTGAACATTCTACCAATCACCAGCAGCTGGAAGACCATTTAAAATCCATTTTCACATTCACTCTGATGGTAATGCTTACAAATTGGATCATAACTCTAAAAGTAGCAGAGATCCCCACTCTGGAACTTTGATATGCCTGTACAACAGGGATCATCAACTAGATTCAGCTGTGGGATGATTATTTCTTGAGCGGATGGTTGGGGGGCCGGAACATAATTACAAATAATTTGTAGACTGCAAATTGACCGCAAGAAACCCAAACAGACATAATGTTTGACTAAAACGTAATCATTTTAAACCTTGCTTACATTTGTATACGATCACGTGTCTCTCTATTAGGCATAGGAATACTTGGAAACAGATTCTTAAATTAAAATCACAAAGAGCTGATTTCCTGGTGCTTTTACAGTCTTACATCCAACAATGAAATTAAATAAGCAAAATCTTGAGGGGCCAAATCAAACCACTTGCGGGCAGAATGCCACCAGTTGGGGAACCCTGCCGTAGAATATATTATGTTTAACAATATATATATTTTTAATTGCCAAATCAAAAAATAGATTTTCATGAATGTAAAAAATAAAGAAGTTATTGAAATCAAAATACTACTCATATTACAGAGCAAGAGGTAAAGCTTCATATGACACCAATGTTTGCTTTGTAGCACCTACAGATGTAGTCTGATTAATCGGGCTGTAATACACAATTCATTGGTATATACAGCCTGAAAGTAATCCCTGCAAAATCCTGTAAATGTTCCTTTCAAGACAAAATGTTGAATAAATTACATTTAAACTTACTCTACTGGTTGGTTGTCTTTGTGGTTCACTGGTAGAGTAATTTGAGACAAAATATCCACAGGAAAGTATTTTTCCCCCAACTATTTAGACACCAGTCCATAATGTTTCATCTGAAGTAGTCTGATTAATCAGGCTGTAATACATAATTAATACACAATTCATTTATGACATATTTATCCAAAATGTAAAAAAATATGGCAATTTGGGAAATTATTTCTCAATTATGCAATTAGATACAAATGTCAAATATATGTCAACACTCCTTGCTGCAAATGACTATGCTATGGATTACATTTCATGAAAAACCCCAAAATCATGGTGGTTTTTTGGCTGGGTTTCGTGAGGAATCACTTATGTATGTTGGATGAATATCTCATCTTCCATGCGGCAGTAGCTAGCAGCAGCAAGTCTTCTCGTCCTGTTATCTTTTCGTGATCAGGGCAAAATTGGAAATGTTATTTCCCTGGTCTTGATTTTAATACAAATATAGATGAACATTGTTGCCTATATAAGCACGACACACACTGCAGTGAACAAATAGTTTACAATATTGCAAACAATGCAACGACTTACCAGGATGACAGTCGGTAAACACGGCCAAGGCTGAACAAATTATGGATAAGGTCCACCAGTGACTCGGTTCCAGTATTCTCCGCATGTCAAAATACTCATCGAGAGCAACAAGAAGGCAACGGGTGACAAAGTTTGAGTCTACAAAATTACATAAACTTGATTGTAGAAAACAGACGTTAGCACATAGGGCGCAAACCCAACTGTAGTGTCAGATGGAGTGTAGTTTGATGGCAATTCACTTGAAGCCAATTAAGCATCTGTTTCAAGGAATATCTATGGCTGTGAACCGCAGAAAAATAGTTTTGTCACAGTCGGCCACATGCATCCAAGCTTTCTTTCTACATTCCCAAAGTGAATCATATAGGTGAAAGTCAACGAGCCCGACTCAATTTCGTCAACTTGAGGAAAAAAATGGTCGAAGAATAGGCTACTGATTATGTTCGTCCATTCAGCGGTGACCCGCGGCGCCACTTATGAATGTAGAGAGAATGTTGCAAAGGCAGTGCTGGAAGCGTTCCATCACAGACTTTCTAAACGTACCGAACGGTCTCTGGTTCCATTCTTCCGTCCAGGAAGTAGCGGCATGCATGTGAGTGTTCTGGCGGACGGTTTAGAATACAGCGAGCTGCATGGGGCGGGAGGTAAAATCTGAGCTCAGGACGCTGGATCCTAGCGCCGAAGGAAAGCTTTAACGCTCTAAAAAGCCTACAGCAGCACCAACACATTGTGTCAAGTTTTTATATTTCACTACAACATAAAACAGCCTCTGTCAGTTGAGTGGGTAATTATATAAATCTACCTTAACAAACATATGCCTGTTTAGGATAATTTCGATTCTGTCCATAAATTGCTTGTTGTCTATGCTACATATCCATAACGGACATGGGGTTGTCAATAGTTTTGAATAAAACAATATTTTTTTTAAACGTTATTTATGGACATCTTTGGCTTTAGGCTAGAATCTGAACACAGTGCGTTATTTATTCCACCTACTAATGTATGCTACTTGTAGACTGCGTTTACCCAGGCAGCCCAATTCTCAGTGGGGTATAGTACTTAAGTTAAAATACTTGAAAGTACTAAGATAGTTTTTTGGGGGTATCTGTACTTTACATTTATATTTTTGAATACTTTTACTTCACTACATTCCTTTAAGAAAATATTGTACTTTTTTCTCCAAACATTTTCATTGACACCCCAAAGTACTCGTTACATTTTGAATGCTTAGCAGGACAGGACAATGGTCCAATTCACGCACTTATCAACAGAACATCCCTGGTCATCCCTACTGCTTCTGATCTGGTGAACTCACTAAACTCCCTAAGTACACATGCTTCGTTTGTAAATTATGTCTGAATATTGGAGTGTGCCCCTAGCTATCTGTAAATTAAAAAAAAAAACATGAAAATGGTGCCGTCTTATTTGCATAATATGGGGAATTTTAAATGGTTTATACTTTTACTTTTGATACTTTAGTATATTTTAGCAATTACATGTACTTTTGATACTTAATTATATTTTATACCAAATACTTTTAGACTTTTACTCAAGTAGAAGTTTCCTGGGTGACTTTCACTTTTACTAGAGTCATTTTCTATTAAGGTATCTTTACTTTTACTCAATTATTATGACAATTGGGTACTTTTTCCACCACTGCCATATCTGATATTTTTTTCACTTCTTGTTTGTTTGACCAATCAGATCAGCTCTGAAAAAGATCTGATGTGAAAACATCTGATGTGATTGCTCAAAAGACCAATTAGTGTAAAATAAAGAAAAGAATTGGGCTGCCTGTGTAAACACAGCCCGACTAAACACACCAAAATGTAGGTCTACCGAATAATGTGCTAACTTTGCCCACTAGAGGGACAATTTATAACAGCTAAACCAGAAGCCATTGGAATGGATGATACACATACTACTGTAGAAGAGAACCATTACATCTCTTGTCAACCCTCAACCAGGAAAGACTGGCATGCAGGTGATGTAAAGCCATAGCAAGATAGTTTTTTCATTAACAATTTATGATCAATAACATCAAAGGCTGCACTGAAATCTAAAAATACAGCTCCAGCTATCATCTTATTATCCATTTATTTTAACCAATCATCAGTCATCTTAGTCAGTGCAGCACAAGTTGAGTGCCCTTCTCTATATACATGCTGAAAGTCAGTGGTTAACTTGTTCTCTGACAAATAGCATTGTATTTGGTCAGACACAATTCTCACCATCAGTTTACTAAGAGGAGGCAGCAAACTGATTGGGCGGCTGTTACAGCCAGCAAAGGATGCTTTACTATTTTTAGGCTGTGGAATTACTTTAGATCCTTCCATGCCTGTGGACACACACACTCCTTTAGGCTTTGTTTAATGATATCGCAAATAGGGGTGGCAATATACTCTGCTACAATTGTCAATAGTTTTACATCAAGGTTGTCTATACCTGGTGGATTATCATTATTGATGGATAACAATAGTTTTTTCACCACTCCCACACTAACTTGACCAAATTCAAAACAGCAATGCTTCTCTTTCATTATTATATATATTTTTCAAAAATATGATTGTTCATGTTTCAATGTTGTCATTTCACTTCTTAGATATTCCACTTTACTAGTGAAATAGTCATTGAAATGATTGGCAATATCAAATGTTTTTTTTTAAATAAATGACTCATCAACTTCAATGAACGATGGAGAGGAATTGGGTTTTCTGCCCATTATTATATAAAGTCTTCTTCCATTGTATTTTGGGTCATTTATCTTGGTTTGGTATTATAATTTATTCTTCTTTGTTATGTTTAGTCATAACATTTCTCAATTTACAGATTGTCGACCAATCTGCTGAGCAGCCTAACTTGTTTGCCACCTCCTTTGCATAATTTCTTTGAACCACACAATTTTTCAATTCATCTCAATCCAGAGGGCTCTAATAGTTCTCACAGTTATTTCTTAACAGGTGCATACTTGTCAATTATTGGCATGAATCATTTTACAAATACTTCCAGTGCTGCATCTGGATTCACAAAAGAGTCCTGAGAATTCCTTTGTATGATCTCTTATAAATTACCTTTGGCGGTTTGGCTTTCGTTGTTATTGCCACTGTGTTATGGTCAATACAGCCAATGGGAACTGATATTGCTTTGGAAGAAAGCTCTGAAGATATGATAAATACAAGTGGATGTCACAGATCCAACACAACAGCCTTGTCTCAGGGTAGTAAGTTGGTTGTTTGAAGATATCCCTCTAGTGGTGTAGGGGCTGTGCTTTGGCAAGGTGGATGGGGTTATATCCCGCCAGTTTGGCCCTGTCCGGGGGTATTGTCGGATGGGGCCACAGTGTCTCCCGACTCCTCCTGTCTCAGCCTCCAGTATTTATGCTGCAAAGGTTTACGTGTCGGGGGCTAGGGTCAGTCTGTTATATCTGGAGTTTTTATCCTGTCTTATCCGGTGTCCTGTGTGAATTTAAGTATGCTCCCTCTAATTCTCTCTCTCTCCCTCTCCCTCTCCCTCCCCCAGGACCTGAGCCCTGGGACCATGCCTCAGGACTACCTGGCCTGATGACTCCTTGCTCTCCCCAGTCCATCTGGTCATGCTGCTGCTCCAGTTTCAACTGTTCTGCCTGTGGCTATGGAACCCTGACCTGTTCACCGGACATGCTACCTCCCAGTCCAGCTGTTTTTGACTCTCTCTCTCTATTGCACCTGCTGTCTCTAACTCTGAATGATCGGCTATGAAAAGCCAACTGACATTTACTCCTGAGGTGCTGACCTGTTGCAGCCTCTACAACTACTGTGATTATTATTATTATTTGACCCTGCTGGTCATCAATGAACATTTGACCATCTCAGAGCCTGGTTCCTCTCTAGGTTTCTTCATCGGTTCCTGCCTTTATAGGGAGTTTTTCCTACCCACCGTGCTACTACATCTGCATTGCTTGCTGTTTGAGGTTTTAGGCTGCGTTTCTGTATAGCACTTTCTGACATCGGCTGATATAAAAAGGGCTTTATAAATACATTTGATTGATTGATTGATTGATGGTTGAGCGATAACCTGGGTCATATTACCGGCATTTGTCACAGTTAGAAGTTTCCTCTTAAGAGGACAGCTAGTTGCTAAAGCGTCAATACATGATTAAGATTGAATCCTACTACACCAGCTCTGACGCTCGTCAGATGTGACAGGGATTGATAACTATTATGGACTACAAAGGGAAACCCAGGTGCGGGCTGCCCAGTGACGCGAGCCTACCAGATGAGCTAAAGGCCTTTTATGCTCGCTTCGAGGCAAGCAACACTGAAGCATGCACGAGAGCACCAGCTGTTCTGGACGACTGTGTGATAATGCTCTCGGTTGCCGATGTGAGCAAGACCTTTAAACAGGTCAACGTTCACAAAGCTGCGGGGCCAGATGGTTTACCAAGACGTGTACTCAAAGCATGCGCGGACTAACTGGCAAGTATCTTCACTGACATTTTCAACCTCTCCCTGACTGAGTCTGTCGTACCTACATGTTTCAAGCAGACCACCATAGTCCCTGTGCCCAAGGAAGTGAAGGTAACCTGCCTAAATGATTACCGTCCCGTAGCATTCACTTCGGTAGCCATGAAGTGCTTTGAAAGGCTGGTCATGGCTCACATCAACAGCATCCTCCCAGATACCCTAGACCCACTCCAATTCGCATACCGCCCCAACAGATCCACAGATGATGCAATCTCAATCGCACGCCACACTGCCCTTTCCCACCTGGACAAAGGGAACACCTATGTGAGAATGCTGTTCATTGACTACAGCTCAGCGTTCAACATTATAGTGCCCATGAAGCTCATCACTCAGCTAAGGACCCTGGGACTAAACACCTCCCTCTGCATCTGGATCCTGGACTTCCTGACGGGCTGCCCCCAGGTGGTAAGGGTAGGCAACAACATGTCTGCCATGCTAATCCTCAATACTGGGGCCCCTCAGGGGTGTGTACTTAGTCCCCTCCTGTACTCCCTGTTCACCCACGACTGCGTAGCCAAACACGACTCCAACACCATCATTAAGTTTGCTGACGACACAACAGTTGAAGGCCTGATCACCGACAATGATGAGACAGCCTATAGGGAGGAGGTCAGAGAACTGGCAGTGTGGTGCCAGGACAACAACCATAGCTTTCACCTCGATTCACCTGGGCAGTCTATGTCATTGGAAAAGCAGGTGTTCTTATCATTTTGTATACTCAGTGTATATGTGATGTTGGGCTGAAGCTACTGACCAGGAAGCTTGGCTCTCTCACTCCTCCCAGTCTTTTGAGAGGGAAGGTGGACAATGTCCGCATGCTCTCTGGCAGCTTTCATAGGTGTGCAAGGTTTTTTCAGACTCTTGCACACAGCTTCAGAGAAGTCCTTGTTTAGGAAGATGTTGGTTCCTCTCAAGTTCTTGGTTCTCTCCAGAACAGCCATCTTGTTCTTGCACCTTAGAAACTTGACCACTATCGACGTAGGTCTGTTACCTGGGCTCGTTACAGGTTTTCCAGACCTGTAGGCACGCTCAACCTCAATCCTCGTGTGATCCATCTGCAGCCTTTTGTGATAATTTTTCTCAACTTTTTCAGGAGACCCTGTCCAGGTCTCAAGTGGAGACTCTGGTATGCCATCCACAACGATATTGTTGTTCCTGGGTTGTCCCACCCCCCAGTCATCTGTAATAATGTTTCACAGACAGTGCTGATGTTATCTCATGTAGACTTACAGTTTGTTTTCATCCTGCTGCAAGTCTTTTTCATCCACCTCACCCTGGGAGAACTGCAAACTGTTCTTAAGGTCTTTGGTCAGATTGTCCATTCTTTTGTTAGTTGAGTCCACCAGTATTTGGACACGTATTGAAGCTATTTTCTTGTTGCTATAATAATTGCTTGTAGACATCTTATTGTTGATTTAAAAGATGACACACCTGTGACAGCGAGACACTGTCCTCTCCATTACTCCAACCTTCTTTGGGCGGAATGATGGTAGCTGGTGAACGCTGGTACTTCACACAATTCCAGCCAGCACAGCTCTCAGGAATGATGGAAACACCAACAAATAGCAGGGATTTAAACAGCTTACAAGCCTGGCTAGCTTGATAGCTAGCAGTTAGACTAGCTGCTTTGCTAAGCATCAGCTCTTCAGAATTTAGGGTTAGGCACATAGTAGCGGTTGCAGCAACTGAGTCTAACCTCGTCGCAGGATCCAAAACAGTTAGGCTACTATCCATTTTTTTTCAAGAATAGTTTTTAAGAAACTTTCAGAAACAACAAACCAAGTTCACTCTTGTTCCAGCGTTCAGCATGCGTCACGCACTATGTACATTTGTAAAAATTGTGTGTTTGTAATTTAGCTGATTGTCAAAATAGTGAGCTAATGGCTACAGCGGTAACAATAAGACCAGGATAATTCATATTGTTGGTTGAACAGATGCACACTCATTTTCCAAATGTGTATATTTAGAACAAAGTGTTCACATGCATAATATGTTTGGCTTCCATCAGAGCTGGTATTATTCTGCCGTCTGTGTCATCTAGTTTGCTTAGTAATGATGTTTGAAATCTTGAAATTAATTCCAAAATCAGTTAAATCGTTGATATCATAATTCATTTACACACTGCAATGCACTTGACCCTGCTGTCTTGCCTGACATGGTCTACACTGTCCTCAATACCAAATTCCTATGGGGATTGATGAATACTGGGTAATTCAAACAGACCTCATTCGTTGTATTACTATACACATAATCATCATTCCTACTGTACTGTTACATCTTGCAGAGAGAGCGTATTGTTTCATGGTGGTGATTTTGTGCTTTTTCCCACCCACCCAGAACCCATTATGAACATGACCCTTGGGAGACCCCATAGTGTGATGGTCCCTTCCTTTCCCAGACTCCCACTGTCAGAGCTGTGAATGGAATACTTTAGCAGCAATTATCACCCTGACTATAATCAGGTATGAGTGGGTATTGATCAGAGAGGTCTGTGAGGCACAGTGTGACACACCCCAACTACACAGCACCACAGACAGAGGCTGTGTCCCAGTTGGTACCATATTTCCTACATAGTGCACTACTTTTGACAAGTGCCCATAGGGAATAGTGTGCAATTTGGGACGCATCCACAGAGACAGAAAAGGTGGAAATCAGCAGGGGTCTGGGAGTACGTATCCAGCTGGACATTTAATTTGAGGAATCCGATTAAATTCCTCATTTAATTACCCTGTTCTCAGCGGGGCTGTTGAGGACTGTCACAAGGGCCCTCTGCTTTTAATGTGGGCCATCTGCCTCCTCCTTTATTAAAAGCATGCCTCCGTGCCTCGGCTCTCACGCGGTACGGCTTCCTCACTCTGCCTCCCAGGCCCTCTTCTCCAAAGCCTGCATCTCACACACACGGTTTCTTCAGTCTGCTCTCTCTTCTCCTTACACTCCTCTGCCTTTGTCTGCCTCTCGTGCCTTCCTCTCCTCTCACACAGCCTCCTCAGGTCCTCCTCTCTTCTCACACTCATCCAAATGTGGAACACCACACCAACACAAACACCATGTGTAGGCAATGACCCATTGCCCTTAGACTGCCTCCTAGGCCCTCCTCTAAAAGCCTGCCTCACACACGGCTTCCTCAGCACTCATCTCCTCATATTCCTCCAGGTTTGTTGGACCACCACACAACATAACACCACTTGTAGCCACTGACCCAGAGCCCTGTAATCCTGTGGGGGATCGTGCTGAGGGATCTAGTGTAATCCTATAAGGCCCCATAACAATCCCGCTCTGGGGTACAGTAGGCCACTACAGTAAGCTACCCAGCCAGTCAGCCAGCCCGCAACCCTGTCTGGGAAAATGTTCTGAACCACTTAGCTAACACCTTGAAGATCAAAGGGGCAATTTCAGGATGCAACTCTGAACTGGTTTGAGATCCAGTTCATGATCCTGTGATATGGTTTGTGATGCTTCTGTAATAATATGCCACATACATTGTGTATACAGTCCTGATTCAAACCCTGCCACTTATACTGTACATCCCCCTGTGATCTTTGAATCCCAGCCTTGTTTTATCTGTGGACTTCTCTTCTCCTTCTCTTCTCTCCCCTATGCCTGCTTCCAGGGGCGCCGTATGGGGGGGAAAAGTTAGGATGATTCTATCGGTCTGAGACTGACAGGGGCCCTAAAAGATTCTTAGAACATTAGGTCAATTTTTTTCTTTATTAAATTATTAACCTATCATCATTAATATAATATTTTATTTACAATGTACTAATAAAACTAACGTTTTCTTTTCTTTTATTGTTTTTAGCAAAAAGTAAACATCAAGAGAGCCTCTGTATTGCCCCCCTACTTTTGCTCCACTAATATTAGTTACTTAGTATCTTCACAGAACATTCTGAGTGTTTACATTTCGCTCCTTTTTTAGCCGACAATCAATCAATGCAGGCAAACTTTTAGCAAGCTATGCATACTAAATCAGTTGTTCCTGCCCCTGCCCGGTGCCAGGGCCCTCCAGATACAGCTTCAGGCTCAGCAGCCCTGCCTCCCCATCCCGATACCCCTGAACCAACCCTACTCCCAACTGAAGAAGGAGGTGAGCAGCATTGTGTTGAATGACATGTCATGTCATTGTCGGTATAATTGCAGTTACTGCAATGCATTGAAGACAGGAATGTGATTCTCCAGTCAGGAAAAATCTCACTTGACACAGTTGCAGCCAATATCAGTGTCACGCCCTGACCATAGAGAGCTGTTTATTCTCTATGTTGGTTAGGTCGGGGTGTGATTAAGGGTGGGTTATCTAGGGGAATTATATTTCTATGTTGGCCTGGTATGGTTCCCAATCAGAGGCAGCTGTTTATTGTTGTCTCTGATTGGGGATCATATTTAGGTAGCCATTTCCCCATTGTGCTTTGTGGGATCTTGTCTAGGTATAGTTGCCTGCGAGCACTATTTTGAGCGGCATGGTTCTGTTGTGCGCTTGATTTGTTTTGTTCTTTGAGTTTTCTCTACGCAAATGGACGTTGCACCTAAATTTAGCAAGGAACACAGCCGCTAGAGGAAAAGGAAGAGATTCCATGATGACACCTATCAAGAGGAGACAGCACAGGACAGTGCAGCAACAGTGTTTCAGAACACAGTGTGTTTTACTGCTATGGACAACATCAGTGACTTGGACACTAGGTTCCACACCACTGCAAAAATTGTAGAATAATTTTCTGCTGTTCTGAAAGTTGGGCAGATTAGTGAGGATAAAGTCCCTTCTGTGTAGGAACCACTGATCATGAAGTATTCCAGAGATCTTACACCTGAGTTTCCAAATGAAGTAAGACACCTGAACACTGTATATGCTGCAACTTTCCCCCCTAACTTGTCTCCTCTTAGTCTCCTGAATGCAATTTGTAAAATGCAGCTGCAAGGCATTTTTGGAGAATTGTGCATTGCTTTACCTATATTTTGCACACTGCCTGTGACTGTTGCTAGTGGCGAGAGAGCTTTTAGTAAGCTAAAACGAATAAAAAACTATTTGAGGTCCACTATGTCCCAGGACAGGCTTTGCAGTCTTGCCATACTGTCCATTGAAAGTCAGTTAGCTAGAAAGCTGGACTTCAGAGACTTGATCAGTTACTTTTCTAGCATGAAGGCTCGGCGCTGGGCTCTTGGTGAGTAAGGCTGAGCAAGGGCCAGTGATAACTGTTAAATGGCATGGATATGGTTATTGGATCACTACACACATGATGCCCACAGGCTGAGAACAAGACTGAGAACAGACTGAGAACAAGATATATCTCAAAGTAATGGCTGGATTGCCATAATATTTGTTGTGCACAATCAAGACCCCAAGTGGAAGAAACCTATTGATTTGTTTCCTATAGCGCCACCATCAGGCCGTTTCATTTCCATTTCCATTTTGTTTTCCATTTTTCATTTCCACTTTTACAGCTGCTTATTTTCTAGTTGGTAATCTGCTGCTGATTTTATTATTTTGTTTGTTATATCATTCTATAGATGATAATGTTAATTTATTTTAATTGAAGAGGCTAATGTATATTTAAGTTATATTTATTTAAGTTATTCATTCATGTTAAGAGAATTTTCCATTCAAGAATTTTAACATTAAAATTACATTTGGACTGTAAAAGATGGCCTTAAGCACATTTCCTATAGAGGGTATCAGTCTTGCATCAAATAGTGAATTCCACTGTATGCAGAATGTTGCATGCATGTCTGCACAGTGTTATATTTTCACAGCTCACTGTCAGTAAATATCATACAGTAACTATTGGACTACAAGAGAGTTGCAAGCCTGCAAACGTAGAGTTATTTAAAGCTTTGAATGGGTCGATTCGGTTCTGGAGGTGTGTGGTTACAGCAATTGCGCAGGGTTGGTGTGGCCTGTGGTGGTGGGGGCCAATGTGATATCTTTTCATGGGGCCCAAAATCCCTGGCGGCGCCCCTACCTGTTTCCGCTTCTCTAAGACTGGGTGCCAATGATCAAGTTTTTACATCAGTGCTAGGGGAGTTTATTTTTATCTACGAAATCTCTTTCTCTTTTCCTCGCTCTCTCTCTTCCACCCTTCCTCCCTCATTCATTCACCTCTCTCTCATCTACCTTGTAGCCATATACAGTACCAGTCAAAAGTTTGGACACACCTACTCATTCAAGGGTTTTTCTTTTTTTATACTATTTTCTAAATTGAAGAATAATAGTGAAGACATCAAAACTATGAAAAACAAATATGGAATCATGTAGTAACCAAAAAAGTGTAAAACAAATCTAAATATATTTTATATTTGAGTTTCTTCAAAGTAGCCCCCCTTTGCCTTGATGACAGCTTTGCACACTCTTGGCATTCTCTCAGCTTCAAGAGGTAGTCACCTGGAACACAATTCAATTAACAGGTGTGCCTTGTTAAAAGTTATTTTGTGGAATTTGTTTCCTTCTTGATGCTTTTGAGCCAATCAGTTATGTTGTGACAAGGTAGGGGAGGTATACAGAAGATAGACAGATTTGGTAAAGATCAAGTCCATATTATGGCAAGAACAGCTCAAATAAGCAAAGAGAAACGACAGTCCATCATTACTTTAAGACATGAAGGTCAGTCAATCTGGAAAATTTCAAGAACTTTTAGAGTTTCTTCAGGTGCAGTCGCAGAAACCATGAAGTGTATGATGACACTGGCGCTCACTAGGACTGCCACAGGAAAGGAAGACCCAGAGTTACCTCTACTGCAGAGGATAAGTTCATTAGAGTTAACTGCAGATTGCAGCCCAAATAAATGCTTCCCAGAGTTCAAGTAACAGACACATCTCGACATCAACTGTTCGGAGGACACTGCATGAATCAGGCCTCCATGGTTGAAATTCTGCAAAGAACCACTGCTAAAGGACATCAATAATAATAATAGACTTGCTTGGGCCAAGAAACACGAGCAATGGACATTTGACCTGTGGAAATCTGTCCTTTGGTCTGAGGAGTCCAGATTTGAGATTTTTGGTTCCAACCGCTGTGTCTTTGTGAGACGCAGAGTAGGTGATTTCCACATGATTTCCACATGTGTGGTTCCCACCGTGAAGCATGGAGGAGGAGGTGTTATGGTGTGGGGGGTGCTTTGCTGGTGACACTGTCTGTGATTTAGTTAGAATTCAAGGCACACTTAACCAGCATGGCTACCACAGCATTCTGCAGCGATACGCCATCCCATCTGGTTTGCGCTTAGTGGGACTATCATTTGTTTTTCAACAGGACAATGACCCAAAACACACCTACATCTAATTTATTTATACAGCCCTTCTTACATCAGCTGATATATCAAAGTGCTGTACAGAAACCCAGCCTAAAACCCCAAACAACCCCAAACAAACCCCAAAAAGCCCTTACACAGACCTACAGTCTGTGTAAGGGCTATTTGACCATGGAGAGTGATGGAGTGCTGCATCAGATGACCTGTCCTCCACAATTCCTGACCTCAACCTAATTGAGATGGTTTGGGATGAGTTGTACCGCATAGTGCAGGAAAAGCAGTCAACAAATGCTCCGCGTATGTGGGAACTCCTTCAAGACTGTTATGAAAAGCATTCCTCGTGAAGCTGATTGAAAGAATGCCAAGAGTGTGCAAAGCTGTCATCAGGGCAAAGGGTGGCTACTTTGACGAATCTCAAATATAAAACATATTTGGATTTGTTTAACACTTTTTTATATTCCATATATGTTATTTCATAGTTTTGATGTCTTCACTATTATTCTACAATGTAGAAAATAGTCAAAATAAAGAAAAACCCTTGAATGAGCAGGTGTGTCAACTTTTGACTGGTATTGTGTAGTACGTCTTAATTATTCTTTTAAACTATTTCATGTTGACGGTTTTTATATAATTTACGACTGAGTGCATCAATTATGTTCCATTTATTCAGGCTATGGGTAAATGTTGCTTTGAAAATGTTTTCACATTTGAATCCTATTTCTTCCAAACTTTCAGCACACATGTCTTCCAACATATATCTGAGAGTGCAAACATTAGGAACACCTGCTCTTTCCATGACATAGGTAAAAGCTATGATCCCTTATTGATGTCATTTGTTAAATCCACTTAAATCAGTATAGATTAAGGGGAGGAGACAGATTAAAGAAGGATTTTATTCCTTGAGACAATTGAGAGATGGATTCAGAGGGTGAATGGGCAAGACAAAATATTTAAGTGCCTTTGAACAAGATATGATAGTAGGTGCCAGGCGCACCGGTTTGAGTGTGTGAAGAACTACAACGCTGCTGGGTTTTTCAATCTCAACAGTTTCCCGTGTGTATCAAGAATGGTCCATCACCCAAAGGACATCCAGCCAACTTGACACAACTGTGGGAGGCATTGGCCAGCATCCCTGGAGAATGCTTTTGACACCTTGTAGAGTCCGTACCTTAGGAATTGAGGCTGTTCTGAGGGCAAAAGGGAGTGCAACTCAATAGTAGGAAAATGTTCCTAATGTTCTGCAAACTCATTGTATATACTACTCACCCACTTGATTTGTATTGCTTATTTGAAATATTTACCTGAATTCCTTACCACCCCACTAAATTTGTCACTACTGAAACAGTGAAAAAGCTGGAATAAAGTTAGAACCATGCACAGTGGTGATCATTTTGATTAACAATCTATAACAATATAATTTTAGAAATATTATTGCCGATACCATTAATTCAGGCTATGACTATAAATAATTTATTTGATTCACTCAATCCTTAGCATTATTTACCGGAGGGATATATTTTATCCCTAACGTTCTCAAAATATATTCCTGTTTCTATAATTTGTAAACAAATTTGTGCACAACATTTGAGATAAATTATTTTTGTGCGTATGGAACATTTCTGGGATCTTTTATTTCAGCTCATGAAACATGTTGCATTTATATTTTTGTTCAGTAAAATAAAAATATCAACAATGGCATTATTTTCAATTACCTCTGCAACTCTTCCAACTATTGACTTATTTCACAACTAACACTAGTTTGAGGCCAAAACATTGACAGCAAATACATATTGGCATTGTAGAATAAATAAAATTGTGTATCATAAATATATAAAGGATTTGTAATACTGAAACCCTCACATTAAACACCAATGGTGTTCACTAAGTTGATGGTTTAAATTTAGGATAATGTTTTACAGCTTTGTCATTCTATTTTATATTTTACAATGAAGTACCCAAAAAGGCATTAGATGTCATCTTACAAAATTCTAAATAAACCATGAAAGTTACCGAAAGGCTGGTAGTTTACTGGTAAACTTCAGAAAGACTCCAGTAATGTACCCTCCCTTTGCAACCCCAACTATAGTACAATACAGTACAGCAACAAAGACAACATAGAGGCAACAATTAGGACACTAAGTTCAAGGAAATATTTCTCAGCACACTACAACGCTCAGTAAATCATCACAAATTGAGATTTTGATTTACAGCGAAATGGCTGACTAGTCAAAACAGCAATGTTGGTCTAGTCCATCAATATGGAAATGTGTGTACATAAATCACACTCACAGCTTACAGGGAAACAGTCCTGCTAATGTTGTATTGATTACATGCAAAACAGTCCATTGTCTGGTAAACAATCTGTCTTTTCCTCCAAGCTAATCCTTTATAGTGTTCACTGTACTCTGTTTACATACAGTATTACTGGAAGCTGTATCAGCACTATATGTAAATAAAATACATGTAACGTAAGACATTTGCAATATTTTAGACATACAGTTTGCGTGTAATAATGCACACATTACTTGAAATATAATTCAAGAGTTCAGCTTGTTGCAGTAAAGCCACAGTGTATAAGGTTGTTCATGTAAAGTTGAACCAACACGTTTCTTCCTGAAATGAAGAGGAAGAAGAGGGTCCAGACTTATGTCAAGGCCTTGTTTAAGACCCCTGAAGCTGACTGAAGTTTATTGTAGCCTACACAGTATGTTGTATTAGTGTATAGTAGTCATTGATTCATTGCTTTATGGCATCTTCACTCCGTTCTCTAGAAAAAAAAACAGTGATTCACTAGGCAATAGTTTGCTACAGTATGTAGCCTATTGTAAAAATGCTATTGAAGAAAACATTACTGTTTTGAGATTTGCCTAAACGATAACAGAATGAATTCAGAATGGAACGTCCTTGGGGACATTTAATGGTCCATTGTATGTTTCTTGCTGCATTCATCTGCTGTACTGTGCTTTATTCACTTTTTTTATCGCAATACCTTTTTCTATTTTCTCCTTAATGGAAAAAGTGTTAGCGATGATAAAGAGGGAGATGACTGCCTGAAACCAGTGAAATGGTTGGGAAATCCTTGACACCTTTATGACAGGTAATTTAAACTCAGTCAAAAATTATTAAACACGGAATGCCAGACAGCAGAAAACACTGCTTTTTACATTTTAGCTATTGGTGCAAATTGTAGGACCCAGACTTGAGGGCTGCAGGTTATCATGTAAAATGGCTGGATAAATTAGGTTTTTAGAAAGAGAGGAATCATTAGCATTAGCGTTGTATCTTTTAAACTCCATGTCTGTCCCGATGAGTCTGTGGTCATATAGGTGCAGTTCCTGCAGCACTGTTATTATCTTTCACCTTGACTTGCCAAAAGGACGCAGCTACAGATTGAACATGTCTAACTTAAACCACCTTAGAGAGTTCTCTACCCTCCGTGGTTTATCTGCCTCTTTATCCTCAGTAACATTATATCAGGGACTTTATGACTCAGGTCCTATACATCTACAGTATATCATTCCAACATCCAATGCATTTTAGATCTTTGCCCTGCTCTCTATGATTTGGACATATTTGTACAATAGTATAGTACTGTATTTGGACATTTTGCATAATGCAGTAACTTCTGCAATTCTTCAAGTCTCTCACCCCCAGCTGTGCCCTGGACACCATATGTGAATTGATCGCCCCCCATCTATCTTCAGAGTTCGTACTGTTAGGTGACCTAAACTGGGACATGCTTAACACCTCGGCCATCCTACAATCTAAGCTAGGTTCCCTCAATCTCACACAAACTATCAAGGAACCTACCAGGTACAACCCTAAACCCATAACCATGGGCACCCTCTTAGATATCATCCTGACCAACCTGCCCTCTAAATACACCTATGTCGTCTTCAACCAGGATCTCAGTGATCACTGCCTCATTGCCTGCGTCCATAATGGGTCTGCGGTCAAACAACCACCCCTCATCACTGTCAAATGCTCCCAAAAACACTTCAGCGAGCAGGCCTTTCTAATTGACCTGGCCGGGGTATCCTGAAAGGATATTGACCTCATCCCATCAGTAGAGGATGCCTGGTTGCTCTTCAAAAGTGCTTTCCTCTCCATCTTAAATAAGCATGCCCCGTTCAAAAAATGTAGAACTAAGAACAGATATAGCCCTTGGTTCACTCCAGACATGACTGCCCTTGACCAGCACAAAACATCCTGTGGAGTTCTGCATTAGCATCGAACAACCCCCACGATATGCAACTTTTCAGGAACCAATATACTCAGTTAAGAAAGCTAAGGCTAGCTTTTTCAAACAGAAATTTGCTTCCTGTAGCACTAATTCCAAAAGGTTTTGGGACACTGTAAAGTCCATGGAGAAAAAGAGCACCTCCTCCCAGCTGCCCACTGCACTGAGGCTAGGAAACACTGTCACCACCGATAAATCTACGATAATTGATCATTTCAACAGGCATTGTTATATGACTGACCATGCTTTCCACACCTGGATACCTCTACCCCGACCAACAACTCAGCACCCCCTGCAGCAACTTGCCCAACACCCCCCGCTTCTCCTTCACCCAAATCCAGACAGCTGATGTTCTGAAAGAGCTGCAAAATCTGGATCACTACAAATCAGCTGGGCTAGACAATCTGCACCCTCTCTTTCTAAAATGATCAGCCAAAATTGTTGCAACCCCTATTGCTAGCCTATTCAACCTCTCTTTCGTACCATCTGAGATCCATCAAGATTGGAAAGCTGTCACGGTCATCCCACTCTTCAAAGGGGGCGACACTCTAGACCCAAACTGTTATAGACATATATTCATCCTGCCCTGCCTTTCTAAAATCTTCAAAGCCCAGTTAATAAACAGATCACCGACCATTTCGAATCTCACCGTACCTTCTCCACTATGCAGTCTGGTATCCGAGCTGGTCATGGGTCCTAAACAATATCATAACCGCCATCGATAAAAGACAGTACTGTGCAGCCGTCTTCATCAACCTGGCCAAGGCTTTCGACTCTGTCAATCACCTCATTCTTATCGGCAGACTCAATAGCCTTAACTTCTCAAATGACTGCCTCGCCTGGTTCACCAACTACTTCTCAGACAGAGTTCAGTGTGTCAGATTGGAGGGCCTGTTGTCCGGCCCTCTGGCAGTCTCTATGGGGGTGCCACAGGGTTCAATTCTCGGGCCGACTCTTTTCTCTGTATATATCAATGATGTTGTTCTTGCTGCTGGTGATTCTCTGATTCACCTCTATGCAGACGACACCATTCTGTATACTTCTGGCCCTTCTTTGGACACTGTGCTAACAAACCTCCAAACGAGCTTAATCGCCATACAACACTCCTTATGTGGCCTCCAACTGCTTTTAAATGCTGGTAAAACTAAGTGCATGCTCTTCAACCGATTTCTGCCCGATTAGACTGTAAAACTCTCCTTTCAGACTCACATTAAGCATCTCCAAATGAAACCTAGAATCGGATTCCTATTTCGCAACAAAGCCTCCTTCACTCATGCCACCAAATATACACCTTTAAAACTGACTATCCTACCGATCCTTGACTTCGGCGATGTAATTTACAAAATAGCCCCCAACACTATACTCAGCAAACTGGATGTAGTCTATCACAGTGCCATCTGTTTTGTCATCAAAGCCCCATATACTACCCACCACTGCGACCTGTATGCTCTCGTTGGTTGGCCCTCCCTACCTATCTGTCGCCAAACCCACTGGCTCCAAGTCATTTCTAAGTCTATGCTAGGTAAAGCCCCGCCTTATCTCAGCTCACTGGTCACCATAGCAACACCCACCCGTAGCACGCGCTCCAGCAGCTATATTGCACTGGTCATCCCCAAAGCCAACACTTACTTTGGCCGCCTTTCCTTCCAGTTCTCTGCCGTCAATGACTGGAACGAATTAAAAAAATCTCTGAAGCTGGAGTCTTATATCTCCCTCTTTATCGTTTAGCATCAGCTGTCAGAGCAGCTTACCGATTACTGTACCTGTACATAGCCAATCTGTAAATAGCACACCCAACTATCTAATCCCCATATTATTACTTACCCTCTTGCTCTTTTGCACTCCAATATCTCTACTTGCACATCATCATCTGCACATCTATCACTCCAGTGTTAATGCTAATTTGTCATTATTCTGGCCTCTATGGCCTATTTATTGCCTACCTCCCTACTCTTCTACATTTGCACACACTGTACATAGATTTTTCTATTGTGTTATTGACTGTATGTTTGTTTATGTGTAACTCTGTGTTGTTCTCAACTGGCCTACCTGGTTAAATGAAGGTGAAATATTTATATATATATATATACACTGAATATATACTGTTTATATTGTAACATTAGACCAGAAAAGCTATAGCTTTTAATATCCAGAGGAGACCGTTTCCTCTAGTGTTGAGGAAGGTAAACGCCATACGCACTTGGCACAGACGTCAGTTCATTGTCTAGTATTGATTTGATTGAGTTGACGAGAATCAAAACGGGAATTCAACGTGAAATCAACAAAAAATGTCACCATGTCATTGGATTTAGGTTCAAATGTGGGTCAAATTCCGTTAAGTTGATGACTTTTTTTCAAATCCAATCAGCTTTCCACATTGATTCAGTGCAATCATATTGAATTTATTGTTTGAAATGATGTGGAAACAACGTTGATTCAACCAGTGTTTGCCCAGTGGGTAGTGTGAAGCTACAGTAATCTTGTTGCCAACCACTACGCTACATCTGCCATTGCCACAAAAATCACTTGTGATATGTCACACACATACAGAATAAAAACATCTCCCCAAATTACATAGGGTCTCACAAAACTATAATTTTTCAAAGTAATCAGCCAGGAAGGCTATTGCCTGAGCTGAGATCTGCTGTGCTGCCAAAGTAGAGCTTAGTTTTACATTTTGTGTCAATGCCTGTCTTAAGGCAATCTGAGTTAGGCATTTGAAAGAGCTGATTAATTTGCTGTAATAACAAGACATTATGGGAAGACAAGGCAAAATCAAGGTTTAGAGGTGAGATGGTTTCCCTTTAAAATGTTCATGTGGTACAGCAGACTGGTAAGATCTATTTTTAAGTGAGTCTAACATGGTGGTGGACAAAATGGCATCCTATGTATGGGGGTGTCACACGAGAATTCGCTTTGGCTCCCCCTTCTGTCCAGCTCAGGCATTCGGCGTCACCGGCCTTCTAGCTGCTGCCGGACCTGCTGCTGGCTAACACCATTCACTCATCAACCATTGTCTCGTCATCAATACACACACCTGGTTCCAATCCCCACTCGTCACTGTATATACAGTTGAAAGTCGGAAGTTTACATACACTTAGGTTACACTTAAGTTGGAGTCAATAAAACTTGTTTTTCAACCACTCCACACATTTCTTGTTTACAAACTATAGTTTTTGCAATTCGGTTAGGACATCTACATTGTGGTCTTACATTGTATCACAATTTCAGTGGGTCAGAAGTTTACATACACTAACTTGACTGTGCCTTTAAACAGCTTGGAAAATTCCAGAAAATGATGTCATGGCTTTAGAAGCTTTTGACAGGCTAATTGACATAATTTGAGTCAATTGGAGGTGTACCTGTGGATGTATTTCAAGGCCTATCTTCAAACTCAGTGCCTCTTTGCTTGACATCATGGGAAAATCAAAAGAAATCAGCCAAGACCTCAGAAAAAAAATTGTAGACCTCCACAAGTCTGGTTCATCCTCTTCAGCAGTTTCCAAACACCTAAAGGTACCACGTTCATCTGTACAAACAATAGTACGCAAGTATAAACACCATGGGAACATGCAGCCGTCATACCGCTCAGGAAGGAGACGTATTCTGTCTCCTGGAGATGAACGTACTTTGGTGCGAAAAGTGCAAATCAATCCCAGAACAACAGCAAAGGACCCTGTGAAGAATCTGTAGGAAACAGGTACAAAAGTATCTTTATCCACAGTAAAACGAGTCCTATATCGGCATATGCTGAAAGGCTGCTCAGCAAGGAAGAAGCCACTGCTCAAAAAACGGCCATAAAAAAGCCAGACTACGGTTTGCAACTGCAAATGGGGACAAAGATCGTACTTTTTGGAGAAAGATCTAATGATCTAAGATCTAAAGATCTGATCTAATGAAACAATTTTTATTTTTTATTTTTGGCCATAATGACCATTGTTACATTTGGAGGAAAAAGGGGGAGGCTTGCAAGCTGAAGCACACCACCCCAACCGTGAAGCGTGGGGGTGGCAGCATCATGTTGTGGGGATACTTTACTGCATGAGGAACTGGTGCACTTCACAAAATAGATGGCATCATGTGGGAAATTATGTGGATATATTGAAGCAACATCTCAAGACATCAGTCAGGAAGTTAAAGCTTGGTCGCAAATGGGTCTTCCAAATGGACAATGACCCCAAGCATACTTCCAAAGTTGTGGCAAAATGGCTTAAGGACAACAAAGTCAAGGTATTGAAGTGACCATCACAAAGCCCTTACCTCAATCCTATAGAACATTTGTGGGCAGAACTGAAAAAGCGTGTGATCCTAACTGACCTAAGACAGGGAATTTTCACTAGGATTAAATGTTAGGAATTGTGAAAAACTGAGTTTAAATGTATTTAGCTAAGGTGAATGTAAACTTCCTACTTCAACTGTGTGTATATATATATATATATATATATATATGTATATATATATAGTGCTTTAATAAATTCAGTAGTTCTAAACCTGCGACTACTTTCTACACTGTGACAGGGCTTTAGTCAAAAGTAGTGCACTTTATAGGGAATACGGTGCCATTTGGAATACACTCTAAATAACTTTGATGAATAATGGAGAACAAAGCATTGCTCCATAAATGTTAAATCCTCTGAAGAGAACTGGCAGTTTTCTCTCTAAATTCATTAGTTACTCAACTGTTAATGTTGACCCATTCTGAATGATTAATATCAAACAAATGAATGGAGAGGACACTGGACATTGACCCAAGAGTTTCCACTGACAGCAGCATTCACTCTAAGGCCAGTTTAATTAAGCAATTTGGAATTAGTGCAAAATTTGACTGAAGCTTGGCTCGGCCTCTCAATTTGGCCTTCTACTGTATGTGTGTCTGTGTGGGCCTACTATAGCTATGATGATGGTAGTTTTGTCATTGACAGGTGGTCTGTCGTCCACTGGTGACACCATTTAAGGCCAATAGAGGAGGATCTGTAGGACTGCAGGCCTGTGTCAGTCAGTGCAGCATTAGAAGCTCTCTGTCACACACGCACGCAAGCGTGCACATACACACAAGCCCAAATAACTTTAACCAAACTTTGCCTTAACCAAAACTTTTCCATGTAATTGATACCCCTGCTTAGTTCCTGCATCACCTGGGATATTTTCAGCAAAGCTAAGGGACCAATTTCAATCTCTCACTAACAGCGTGTTGCTATGCAGTCACTGAGGAATAAAAATGTATCAACACTTCAGCACGAGACAAACACTTAAAACTGCTAAAGGAAGCATAAACAGAGTGGAATTCATGAATGCTGCATAGTACACAGCGTTGGACCACCAGCCAAAAGGTTGCAAGTTCGAATCCCTGAGCTGACAAGGTATAAATCTGTCATTCTACCCCTGAACAAGGCAGTTAACCCACTGTTCCTAGGCCCTCATTGAAAATAAGAATTTGTTCTTAACTGACTTGCCTAGTTAAATAAAGGTCAAATAAATCAAAATAAACACATGAAATGGAAATATTACAAAACATTATGAACATATTGTACTCAAAAACTGATACTTGAATGAAGAATCATAATCTCTTGGTATTGTTTTACATTTTATACCGATCTTGTGTCTTGTCACTATAAGTTCTGGTATTAAGCAGGGTTGTTTACTAGGGTGGAGATCAGCTTCTTACCGACATGAAATTAAGTCATAATGTAGTTTACAAAAGTTCTATCAGAAATGCTGGTCTGAATGCTCGTTTAACTTCATCCAGTAAGCATAACATAATGCACTTTGTTTCCTAATCTACGGGCATAGTGGGAATGAATACAAACATACCAACATAGCGTCTTGTTTCTTCTCTTTTCTATTAGCCAGCAGCCCCGCTTGGGGCTACCTGCCATCACATCATATGGCTCCGAGGATCTTCCCTCGGAGACAAGGCCATTCCCTAAACTATTTCAGAAAATGTAAAATTGCATATCGTCTTTGTTGTTAATTCAATTAAGCCTGTACTCGATTGAATTCAGTCTCCTATCCTCCTCTGTATTATGAATTGGTTGTCCAATTCAGTAGTTCAGTAGCCAGCCATGCTTTCACACTCTATGGTTTTGTTTTATCATCATTAATGTTTAGTGACTAAGACTACTCATTACTTCTAAATAGAAATGTGTTATAAGGATACTACAAGGTTGCCAACATGTTAATCATAGTGAGTCTTTTGTATATGAATCATTAAAATCCACCACAGCTATCATAACTCCAGTCTGGGATGAAAATACGTTTCTAATTCAATTTTTTATATACTGTAGTTATTTCCAGCTCGATGTGTTTTTTCGTCTTCCAATGAGATAAAGAATTCGATCAGAACCAAAGCTCCCCAACATACCACATTAATTAAAAGTAGAAGAACTCAATAACATTGTGAAGAGAAATAACTATGTCTTGTTTTATTCTCTGAGGATCTACCTACCCTGAGGGTGTATTCTGGAGTGCATTTATTCCACCCAACCCAACTCACGGGAGAAGAAGGAGAAAAAAGCACAGCCAAAGCTCCAAAGTTATCCTAGCACCGAACAGAACCAACCCACCAGACGTTTGTGAGTGATATAACATTTATGAGATCTGCAAAGGGATGCAAATGTATGCAACCCTGGGGGGAGAAACATACAGCAATGCAATTATTAAAATGAAGTTATGCACATTAACAAGTTGGATGGTTATTGAAAAATGTGTCGTTGTCCTCTCTCCTTGCTGTGCACACTAAAAGGGAAACAAAGAAACCTGTTCAAACTCCAGAGTTATTTGTGTTTGTGTTTATAATGCAGTCTGTGTTTATAGCCTCACGGCTATAAAACTGGTTCTTTTGACGGTATGTGATTTGTTTTATGTTCCATTTGTGTCTATGATCACTGTGGCTTGATGACCGGAAACGGAGAGACTAGAAACGTTGACAGAAAATATGAAACGTTATCTAGAATGGTTGGACTCCAGACCATGGTATGGACAGACCATTTTCTATTATAATATTTGAGGTTGTTTCAATATTGTCCTTCAAAACCCAACATACTGTATGTCTATTAGGCAAATACTGTCATGTGGCTTTTGGGGGCCCTAAACGAGATGTGGTTCATTTTTTAATTTCCATAATAATACTCCACAATGGCTTTTCAAGTAGCATCATGTGAGGTATAGTAGGCAGTGCTTGCTTGGTCTTAGTGTCTACAGGCAGCACCAAGGTCATTGTGCACTGATGCATTAGTCTCAATTAGATTATCCTATCTATGCTATTCCTCAGTGCCCAGTCGTGCCCCGTGGTCCTGATATCAAATATTAGAACACAGGATTGCATTAACAACATCTTCCATCTTTACCTTTTTCTCCAGGTAGCTCCGTAGCGCTTTATTGTGCAAGCTCCTCTTCCTTCAATTTCAACATCAATAGGCTATACTGTAGGGCATTTAGAATATTGAAGTGGAGGACTAATCTAAGACACTTTAATTTGTGTTCTATGGACGTATCCTTGTCTGCCCTCTAATAGCTGAATACCTTGAATCCAAATAGTAAGAAAAGGCCTTGAGATGCCCTTAGGGATCTCTTCAGAAATGTTCATAGGTGTAAAATATTAATTGCATGTATTCAGGTTTGTTATTTTTTGGGCTTGAGGAATTAACTCTATTCGTGTGATAACATTTCCAGGGATGTAATGGGTATTTGTGTGGACCTGTAAAGCAATGTTCATTATGCATGATGCTGGTCTTCTAGGCAGAGTTGCAAAGAAAAAGCCATATCTCAGACTAGCCAATAAGAAGAAAGGATTAAGATGGGCAAAATAACACAGACACTGGACAGTAGTACTCTGCCTAGAAGGCCAGCATCCCGGAGTTGCCTCTTGACAGTTGGCGTTGAGACTGGTGTTTTGTGGGTACTATTTAATGAAACTGCCAGTTGATGACTTATGACACATCTGTTTCTCAAACTAGACACTCTAATGTACTTGTCCTCTTGCTCAGTTGTGCACTAGGGCCTCCCACTCCTCTTTCTATTCCGGTTAGAGCCAGTTTGTGCTGTTCTGAGAAGGGAGTAGTACACAGCGTTTCATCAACCCTTCACCCAATTTCTCACATGGAATAGCCTTAATTTCTCAGAACAAGAATAGACTGACGAGTTTCAGAATAAAGTTATTTGTTTGTTGCCATTTTGAGCCTGCAATCGAACCCACAAATGCAGATGCTCCAGATACTCAACTAGTCAAAAGAAGGCCAGTTTTATTGCTTCTTTAATCAGTACAACAGTTTTCCGCTGTGCTAACATACTTGCAAAAGGGTTTTCTAATGATCAATTAGCCTTTTAAAATGATAAACTTGGATTAGCTAACACAACACAGGAGTGATGATTGCTGATAATGGGTGTCTGCATCATGCTGTGGGGATGTTTTCAGTGGCAGGGACTGGGAGACTAGTCAGGATGGAGGCAAAGATGAACGGAGAGAAGTACAGAGAGATCCTTGATGAAAACCTGCACCAGAGAACTCAGGACCTCGGACTGGGGCGAAGGTTCACCTTACAACAGCCAAGACAATGCAGACGTGGCTTCGGGACAAGTCTCTGAATGTCCTTGAGTGGCCCAGCCAGAGCCCGGACTTGAACCCGATCAAACATATTTGGAGAGACCTGGAAAGAAAATAGCTGTGCAGTGAAGCTCCCCGTCCAACCTAACAGCTTGAGAGGATCTGCAGAGAAGAATGGGAGAAAATCTCCACATACAGGTGTGCTGAGCTAACATCATGCCCAAAAAGGCTAAAGGCAGTAACCGCTTCCAACGATGCTTCATAAAAGTACTGAGTAAAGGGTCTGAACACTTAGGTAAATGTGATATTTCAGTTGTTGTTTTTTATACACTTACAAAAATGTCTAAAAGCTTGTTTTTGCTCTGTCATTATGGGGTGTTGTGTGTAGATTGATGAGAAAAAAAATGATTGAAACCATTTTAGAATAAGGCTGTAACGTAACAAAATGAGGCTGTAAAGTAACAAAAAGTGGTCTGAATACTTTTCGAATGCACTGTATATGAAATTGTTTTAAGAAGTTCATACCAAGGATCATTTAGCTGTTTGATCTTGAATTTTAAGACCCCTTGAAGTATCATGTAAAAAACTAAACAAATGTTTCATGATAAAACATTCACTTAGCCCATACCAACGCATTGAATAACAGTTTCACTACATGGAACAACAGATATTCCCCCCAAAATATCAAAAGGAAGTTTCTCTCCTATATCTGATAGATATAAGAACAGGAAAACAGGAAACAGGAAAAGGTTTTATTTATTTAACTCTATATAATAATAATACTTTTTTCTACTGGTACTGGGGAACCTTCAGACATGTCTTGTGAGGCTTTTGGAGGCCTAGAGCTAAACAACCAACATGTACATGTTCGTGAGAGTCTCACCTTTGCACAAAGTGTGTAGACTAAGCAGTTCAGACGCTACAGACCGAAGTTGGCAGATTGGTTGTACCGACGTCAGACGAGTCTCCTGACACTTGTGGATGTCGTAGAGCGAAGTGGAGAACACAACCGTTTGGACGCTACTGACCATTTTATGAGAATGCCGATTTTCGGGATTTCTCATGGTCTGACATACACAGATCTAGCTCTGTCCCCTTTCTCTGCAGATGCGGAAGTGTGACATAGGCAGATGCGGTGAATTGAGATGCATCCAATGCAAAACCCCCCCCAGATATCTCTAGCTTATACTGACAGGTTTTTATGTGGATTTTTGTATTATGCTAATTAGATTTCCACGCGTACACGACATCGACCTTAGGGGGTTAACAAGTAGTTTACTTCATATAACTGAGAGCAGTTTTTCTGGCTATGCACAGCTGTGTATAAAGAGTTGAGGTTTGGGTATTCAGAGATCAAGCGCTGTGTGCTTTGTGAAGACTTGGCAGACTTCCTCCAGCTGAGCGATCTCTGGTTTAATTCTAACTGGAGATTATTTTCTGGGCTTGTTTGTGTGTGTGTGTGTTGTGGCATCTGTCCAGCCTGTGTCTCTTAGCTTATTGTTTTAGGGCCCGGCGGAAAGATCGACCCAAAACAAATGTAGGACAGAGAAATAGAGAAAATCGTTCACTTGATTGTCACTGCCAGCATCCTGGTTTGAATCCCGCTAAACTACGGAATCGTCTGTATAGAACAGATTAGGAAAATCTGTCTTTCTGTTTTAAAGAAGAGAAAAGAGATATATATCCCATGCAGAGATCCGTGGACCCAAAACACATCAGATGGAAACCAAACTAAAAAGACAAACTGAGTTTAGATTGTTTGGAAACTTTAGATGAAACATGTTGCTGTACTGATCAAATCAAATGTGAAGGCTGGAATCCCTGTGGGGATATGTGCTGTTTGCCAAAATGTCTGTGTTTTGCTAACTTTTGCAGCACATCTTTTTATATCATCGTGGAAGAATATAAATAGTTTGCTTATGTGTGGTCTGTCTGATCAGTGGAAAAACTGGACAAGCAGATAATGTAGGCTATCCCTCCACTGGCCTATCCTATTTGGTCTCTCTGATTCTGTTCTCATCATAACAGGCTATCTTTCCCTTGCATCTCTCTCAGGCATAGACACATCTATTGTATGCAAGCTAGGCTCTGTGGACACTTTCAGTACTGACTGCAGGATCTTTTATGTTTGCAGTCCCACACTAAATTACAATACTTCGCTTCCTCACCTCACCACATCACATACAGTGCCTTGCGAAAGTATTTGGCCCCCTTGAACTTTGCGACCTTTTGCCACATTTCAGGCTTCAAACATAAAGATATAAAACTGTATTTTTTTGTGAAGAATCAACAACAAGTGGGACACAATCATGAAGTGGAACGACATTTATTGGATATTTAAAACTTTTTTAACAAATCAGAAACTGAAAACTTGGGTGTGCAAAATTATTCAGCCCCTTTACTTTCAGTGCAGCAAACTCTCTCCAGAAGTTCAGTGAGGATCTCTGAATGATCCAATGTTGACCTAAATGACTAATGATGAGAAATACAATCCACCTGTGTGTAATCAAGTCTCCGTATAAATGCACCTGCACTGTGATAGTCTCAGAGGTCCGTTAAAAGCGCAGAGAGCATCATGAAGAACAAGGAACACACCAGGCAGGTCCGAGATACTGTTGTGAAGAAGTTTAAAGCCGGATTTGGATACAAAAAGATTTCCCAAGCTTTAAACATCCCAATGAGCACTGTGCAAGCGATAATATTGAAATGGAAGGAGTATCAGACCACTGCAAATCTACCAAGACCTGGCCGTCCCGCTAAACTTTTAGCTCATACAAGGAGAAGACTGATCAGAGATGCAGCCAAGAGGCCCATGATCACTCTGGATGAACTGCAGAGATCTACAGCTGAGGTGGGAGACTCTGTCCATAGGACAACAATCAGTCGTATATTGCACAAATCTGGCCTTTATGGAAGAGTGGCAAGAAGAAAGACATTTCTTAAAGATGTCAATCAAAAGTGTTGTTTAAAGTTTGCCACAAGCCACCTGGGAGACACACCAAACATGTGGAAGAAGGTGCTCTGGTCAGATGAAACCAAAATTGAACTTTTTGGCAACAATGCAAAACGTTATGTTTGGCGTAAAAGCAACACAGCTCATGACCCTGAACACACCATCCCCACTGTCAAACATGGTGGTGGCAGCATCATGGTTTGGGCCTACTTTTCTTCAGCAGGGACAGGGAAGATGGTTAAAATTGATGGGAAGATGGATGGAGCCAAATACAGGACCATTCTGGAAGAAAACCTGATGGAGTCTGCAAAAGACCTGAGACTGGGACGGAGATTTGTCTTCCAACAAGACAATGATCCAAAACATAAAGCAAAATCTACAATGGAATGGTTCAAAAATAAACATATCCAGGTGTTAGAATGGCCAAGTCAAAGTCCAGACCTGAATCCAATCGAGAATCTGTGGAAAAAACTGAAAACTGCTGTTCACAAATGCTCTCCATCCAACCTCAAATCAAATCAAATCAAATCAAATTGTATTTGTCACATACACATGGTTAGCAGATGTTAATGCGAGTGTAGCGAAATGCTTGTGCTTCTAGTTCCGACAATGCAGTAATAACGAACAAGTAATCTAACTAACAATTCCAAAAAAAACTACTGTCTTATACACAGTGTAAGGGGATAAAGAATATGTACATAAGGATATATGAATGAGTGATGGTACAGAGCAGCATAGGCAAGATACAGTAGATGATATCGAGTACAGTATATACATATGAGATAAGTATGTAAACCAAGTGGCATAGTTAAAGTGGCTAGTGATACATGTATTACATAAGGATGCAGTCGATGATATAGAGTACAGTATCAACGTATGCATATGAGATGAATAATGTAGGGTAAGTAACATTATATAAGGTAGCATTGTTTAAAGTGGCTAGTGATATATTTACATCATTTCCCATCAATTCCCATGATTAAAGTGGCTGGAGTAGAGTCAGTGTCATTGACAGTGTGTTGGCAGTAGCCACTCAATGTTAGTGGTGGCTGTTTAACAGTCTGATGGCCTTGAGATAGAAGCTGTTTTTCAGTCTCTCGGTCCCAGCTTTGATGCACCTGTACTGACCTCGCCTTCTGGATGACAGCGGGGTGAACAGGCAGTGGCTCGGGTGGTTGATGTCCTTGATGATCTTTATGGCCATCCTGTAGCATCGGGTGGTGTAGGTGTCCTGGAGGGCAGGTAGTTTGCCCCCGGTGATGCGTTGTGCAGACCTCACTACCCTCTGGAGAGCCTTACGGTTGAGGGCGGTGCAGTTGCCATACCAGGCGGTGATACAGCCCGCCAGGATGCTCTCGATTGTGCATCTGTAGAAGTTTGTGAGTGCTTTTGGTGACAAGCCGAATTTCTTCAGCCTCCTGAGGTTGAAGAGGCGCTGCTGCGCCTTCCTCACGATGCTGTCTGTGTGAGTGGACCAATTCAGTTTGTCTGTGATGTGTATGCCGAGGAACTTAAAACTTGCTACCCTCTCCACTACTGTTCCATCGATGTGGATGGGGGTGTTCCCTCTGCTGTTTCCTGAAGTCCACAATCATCTCCTTAGTTTTGTTGACGTTGAGTGTGAGGTTATTTTCCTGACACCACACTCCGAGGGCCCTCACCTCCTCCCTGTAGGCCGTCTCGTCGTTGTTGGTAATCAAGCCTACCACTGTTGTGTCGTCCGCAAACTTGATGATTGAGTTGGAGGCGTGCATGGCCACGCAGTCGTGGGTGAACAGGGAGTACAGGAGAGGGCTCAGAACGCACCCTTGTGGGGCCCCAGTGTTGAGGATCAGCGGGGAGGAGATGTTGTTGCCTACCCTCACCACCTGGGGGCGGCCCGTCAGGAAGTCCAGTACCCAGTTGCACAGGGCGGGGTCGAGACCCAGGGTCTCGAGCTTGATGACGAGCTTGGAGGGTACTATGGTGTTGAATGCCGAGCTGTAGTCGATGAACAGCATTCTCACATAGGTATTCCTCTTGTCCAGATGGGTTAGGGCAGTGTGCAGTGTGGTTGAGATTGCATCGTCTGTGGACCTATTTGGGCGGTAAGCAAATTGGAGTGGGTCTAGGGTGTCAGGTAGGGTGGAGGTGATATGGTCCTTGACTAGTCTCTCAAAGCACTTCATGATGACGGATGTGAGTGCTACGGGGCGGTAGTCGTTTAGCTCAGTTACCTTAGCTTTCTTGGGAACAGGAACAATGGTGGCCCTCTTGAAGCATGTGGGAACAGCAGACTGGTATAGGGATTGATTGAATATGTCCGTAAACACACCGGCCAGCTGGTCTGCGCATGCTCTGAGGGCGCGGCTGGGGATGCCGTCTGGGCCTGCAGCCTTGCGAGGGTTAACACGTTTAAATGTCTTACTCACTTCGGCTGCAGTGAAGGAGAGACCGCATGTTTCCGTTGCAGGCCGTGTCAGTGGCACTGTATTGTCCTCAAAGCGGGCAAAAAAGTTATTTAGTCTGCCTGGGAGCAAGACATCCTGGTCCGTGACTGGGCTGGGTTTCTTCCTGTAGTCCGTGATTGACTGTAGACCCTGCCACATGCCTCTTGTGTCTGAGCCGTTGAATTGAGATTCTACTTTGTCTCTGTACTGGCGCTTAGCTTGTTTGATAGCCTTGCGGAGGGAATAGCTGCACTGTTTGTATTCAGTCATGTTACCAGACACCTTGCCCTGATTAAAAGCAGTGGTTCGTGCCTTCAGTTTCACACAAATGCTGCCATCAATCCACGGTTTCTGGTTAGGGAATGTTTTAATCGTTGCTATGGGAACGACATCTTCAACGCACGTTCTAATGAACTCGCACACCGTATCAGCGTATTCATCAATGTTGTTGTCTGACGCAATATGAAACATCTCCCAGTCCACGTGATGGAAGCAGTCTTGGAGTGTGGAGTCAGCTTGGTCAGACCAGCGTTGGACAGACCTCAGCGTGGGAGCTTCTTGTTTTAGTTTCTGTCTGTAGGCAGGGATCAACAAAATGGAGTCGTGGTCAGCTTTTCCGAAAGGGGGCGGGGCAGGGCCTTATATGCGTCGCGGAAGTTAGAGTAACAATGATCCAGGGTCTTTCCACCCCTGGTTGCGCAATCGATATGCTGATAAAATTTAGGGAGTCTTGTTTTCAGATTAGCCCTGTTAAAATCCCCAGCTACAATGAATGCAGCCTCCGGATAAATCGTTTCCAGTTTGCAGAGAGTTAAATAAAGTTCGTTCAGAGCCATCGATGTGTCTGCTTGGGGGGATATATACGGCTGTGATTATAATCGAAGAGAATTCTCTTGGTAGATAATGCGGTCTACATTTGATTGTGAGGAATTCTAAATCAGGTGAACAGAAGGATTTGAGTTCCTGTATGTTTCTTTCATCACACCATGTCACGTTGGCCATAAGGCATACGCCCCCGCCCGTCTTCTTACCAGAAAGATGTTTGTTTCTGTCGGCGCGATGCGTGGAGAAACCCGCTGGCTGCACCGCTTCGGATTGCGTCTCTCCAGTTAGCCATGTTTCCGTGAAGCAGAGAACGTTACAGTCTCTGATGTCCCTCTGGAATGCTACCCTTGCTCGGATTTCGTCAACCTTGTTGTCAAGAGACTGGACATTGGCAAGAAGAATGCTAGGGAGTGGTGCACGATGTGCCCGTCTCCGGAGTCTGACCAGAAGACCGCTTCGTTTCCCTCTTTTTCTGAGTCGTTTTTTTTTTTTTTGGTCGCTGCATGTGATCCACTCCGTTACACTGGTTGTAAGGCAGAACACAGGATCCGCATCGCGAAAAACATATTCTTGGTCGTACTGATGGTGAGTTGACGCTGATCTTATATTCAGTAGTTCTTCTCGGCTGTATGTAATGAAACCTAAGATGACCTGGGGTACTAGTGTAAGAAATAACACGTAAAAAAACAAAAAACTGCATAGTTTCCTTGGAACGCGAAGCGAGGCGGCCATCTCTGTCGGCGCCGGAAGTTCTTACTGAGCTCGAGCTGTTTTGCAAGGAGGAATGGGAAAAAATGTCAGTCTCTCGATGTGCAAAACTGATAGAGACATACCCCAAGCGACTTACAGCTGTAATCGCAGCAAAAGGTGGCGCTACAAAGTATTAACTTAAGGGGGCTGAATAATTTTGCACGCCCAATTTTTCAGTTTTTGATTTGTTAAAAAAGTTTTAAAATCCAATAAATGTCGTTCCACTTCATGATTGTGTCCCACTTGTTGTTGATTCTTCACAAAAAAATACAGTTTTATATCTTTATGTTTGAAGCCTGAAATGTGGCAAAAGGTCGCAAAGTTCAAGGGGGCCGAATACTTTCGCAAGGCACTGTACATCCCAGCCATAACCACACCCCTTTACCCCCCATCCCCACCGCTGAACTCCTATAGGTAGGTGGTCCATACCTCTAGTACCCCCCTCTACTCCCCTACCCCTCGACCCCCCCACTGCCAATATCCATAGAGGTGGTCCTGTTCATATGTACAGTATCAGTATGATGAAAATGCATGGAGCAGATGCAATCTCCCTGGCCTCAGCAGAACAGAGCATCACTCAGGGGACAGGCAGACCTTTATGAGAGCTAATGACCCATGGCTTTTAGTGTCTCGCAAGCATCAGCATAATTAGCTTCAACCAAGGGGCTCTGTGTGTGTGTTTGTGTATGTGTGTTCTGTTCCACCCGTCTTACATGTGCCCTTGAAAGCAAAGAAGCCTATTGCTATTGACAAATGGAGTGGGGAGGCAGATGGAGTTGAGGGGAGGCTGGGAGTGTATGTACTCCGGGTCGGATGATGTAGCTTGTAGCCACCTACCATACTTAAAAGGCAAGTGCGTGTGCGTGTGTCCCTTGATCGGATCCGCCAGAAACATACTGTAAGTTTTATTTGAACCATAACTCTCAGTCTCCATGTTGTTTTAAAGGTATGTCATTCATGCCAAACTGTAGACAGTAAAGATTTAGGACAGGAGTGTAATACATGATAATAATGTACAGTACATGTATGTAATTTAAGTTTTAATGATGCTGTTACCTCTTCCAATGGGTGAAGGGTTGATGACTTCAGAGATGTAGCCAGAGACGTATAACACAATAACAGTAGATACACAACCAAGTAAGTACAGACTGGGTTCAACCCTACTGTACCAAAGATGATCAATATTGCTCTGATGTAGGGGGGGGGGGCTCAACAGCATTTACAAGAGACTTCCCACATAGAACTCATGAAGCCTGTATAATGCTTTATAACTTTTTATAAGACTGAATGAGCTTCAATAATGTCTTAATAATGTAGGAGCTCAACAGCATTTAGAAACCTCACATATGCAACTAGAGGTGGACTGGCCATCTGGTATTTCGGCCAATGCCAGATGGGCTGGTCGATTTTTAGGCCAGTGGGCCTGTCTAACTTTTTACTGTGAAATGATATTTATCTGGCTAATAATGGGGGCCTCAAGGGACAAAATGGTCCAGTGTGTTAGAAATGCCAGGGACAATTTCTAGTCCAAGTCCACCCCAGTATGTAACTCATGGTAACACTTTACTTATAGCCTGCATGGATAATGCTTTATAACTTGTTCTGAGTATGCATGAGCCTTTATAATGTCTTATAATAACTATTTATGAGGCTTATAACATGTTATGTCTCTCTACGTATCAAAAGGCATATTATGTGGTGTTTATTTTCCAATTTCTTTCTTTTTTTATAAATATTGTCACATACACCATGTCTGCAGATGTCTCAGAATGGGAATAGATAGTGTCGTAATGCACTCTGAGGTCATAGCAAGTACAATCACAGTTCTGTTGTATGTCATGAAAATCTTTGATGTTATTGTGCAGGAGACTGTGAAAACTCAATTGCACCGAACATTACGTTATTCATGCAGCGAGCAAAGTTATAGACAGAACAGAGTTAATACACTGCATGCAGCCTGTTTGGTGGCGGAATTATTTTTATTCTAATACATTATAATGTCTCTCTCCCAAAATGCACCCTATTCCCGATATAGTGTGCCACTTTTGACTAGGACCCTGGACCATGATCAAAGGTAGTGCAATATGCAGGGAATAGGATGCCAGTTGAGACTGACACCAAGGCTGCATACTGCATAGGCACAATTTTGCCCAGATCGAAAAGAAATAATGAATAATGGATTGTGCTCCTTTGCGTTTGTTGCAAAAGATAACAACAATTAACACCTCATATTAAACCTGAGAGTTAAAAAGCAGTAAGAGATTCTAACAATTGACAATGAATTATTTCCCCGTTTGCTTGACAAAATGATATAAAAAGATTGACCAATTTACTCCTACCTCTTCTATCTCAGGGAAAACATCACTCATTAACAAGACAAAAGGTGGGAGACAGGTAGTCACTGAATAGGCATATTCTGTTGTGTATACTGTAAGTATACAGATGTAGGATCTTAATTTGAGCCAGTTTAATACAGCAGGAAAATAATCCTGCAGCAACAGGAAATATGAATTATTATGTGGATTATAATTAATTAATAGTTTTGTAGGAGTTGATACATTTTTCGTAAGTGAAATTCAAATTACAAACTTCCAGAAGCTTCTGTTCCCCGGGCGCCGAAGACATGGATGTCAATTATGGCAGCCCTCCACACCTCTCTGATTCAGAGGGGTTGGGTTAAATACGGAAGACACATTTCAGTTGAATGCATTCAGTTGTACAACTGACTAGGTATCCCCCTTTCCCTTTCCTGTTTTTTAAACCCCAAATATACTACACGTTTCACTTTTCTGCATTGCAGGAAAGCTCTCCTTCAACCGCATGATCAAATTAAGATCCTACAACTGTATATGGGCTGGTGGAAGTACCCCATATAACATATTACAATAACATCATGTTTATTCATCATCTAGCTACAATGTTTGCAAACTTGGGTCATGGGAGAATAATTGTTCTTACTGAAGGACACACATAAACAAACCTTGAGAAACCTCAACAAAAACAGAACTTTAAATGTTTTACAGTGTTGTGACTAGCGTTCTGTTCTACAGTGCGATCTGCTGCGGGTGAGGGGTAACATCACAGGGGATGATTCGAACAGGCTGAACAAAATCAGAAAGAAGGCAGGATCTGCCATATGTATCCACCTGGGCCCTATACTATGTATCTGGTTTGAGGACTTAGCAAGGTAACTTTGATCAACTCTTGAGTTCAACTTGGGATAACCAGTAGCACTAAAGTGGCTCATCTTTAAGCCAGGTACATTTCTATGGCAATGGATCCTTCAGAACTACCCTACTCAGGGGAAGGCTAACTCAGGGCTAACTCCATTAATCGTGAATTAAGAGTCGAGGACCAATGAAATCTAAGCGGCATGGCGTGCTGTAAAACCCCCGCCAATCCTTTCTTTGGATCAGTAGATACATCTCATTATTTTAATACTTTTTGGATATTCAATGAGGGTTGTTGACGTTAACTGCCTGTATTCAATGGAAACAACTCTGATATAAAGTGCTTTGTCTCAAAGTTGCGGGGATGTCATGTCTAAGCATTATGAAACTTGTATTCAATCAAATAAACCTCATGTAGCAAATAAGCCATACATCTCTTTCTTGGCCAAATTCGACTCTCTCATTGACCTCCATACAAAAAGTAATTGCTTGGTGGGCGAAGAAAATGGCACCTGCTACAGGGAGAAAGATTTTCATGCGGGGTTGGGCGTAACTCTTTACGTCTTCCTCTCAGATGAAATCAGATTCCCTCCCTTGCGCAAAGATTGCATCATCATCCCATTCATTCGAGGAAGACGACTGATTAAATATTTTATTAATCAAAATGTTGTTTTTGTGTGTAAAAAAAATTGTAATGTAAAAATACGTGTCACATTACACATTTAGTAATGACAGAATGCATTTGAAACTTCACACACAGTAAAACTTTTGTATGACTTCATAAAATGATTTTGTCAATAGTGGGGACAAAAGTGCTTGTACGTTGATAACACATCAAAGCACACAAAAGACGACTTTAGCGATAAGTAATACAATTAAGACGTCACTTCAACAAACCTATTTCACGCCATAGCCTGCTGAATTTACACGATAACTTTTCTTTCATTTGATTTCGGCACAAAATGAAAATGTGGCACTAACTCGCTACATGTATTGATGTTTCAGCATTGTCTCAATGAAGAGTTAAGCATTCGACTAGCCATGTGCGACATGCACATACAATTACAAGCCTCCTAGAGTTAGCGGCAGGTGTACGAGGAGTATCGACTGTCATAATACGGATGAAGCCTGAGCTGGAATGTGAAGCTAACTGAAGCTGGCTGGCTTATAAAAGCCTGAGTAGATCTAGCTTGCACCGTGGTATAACCCTCAGGACAAGCTAGAGCCCATACTGAATAAGCTGATCAACCACATCCAGTCTAACACTAGCTACCCCCTCCACAGTATCTGCTTGGAGCATCGCAGTGCGATGGCAGACACACTTATTTTTACCTAGGTGCAAAACATCACTTTTGCACAGATCCTTTTTAACTATGCAGTTTTTTAACACAAACACTTATTCTTATAGAATGATTGATGATGTTCTGCTTTTAGTGTCCGTTGTTGGGCTTTTATTGTTTATTTATTGGTGTTATTTGATTTGGCTGATGCAATCAAATTTCCCATGAATAAAGTACTATCTTATGTTATGTTATCTTACCATAATAGCATGTTTGTGGTTCTTGCACATGTCATCATACAATTTCAGGTCATTGAGCCACTGTAGGTCAATCAATGTTGTCACACAAGCAATTGCATGCATTTTTTTTTAACCTTTATTTAACCTTTATTTAACCTTTATTTAACCTTTATTTAACCTTTATTTAACCTTTATTTAACCAGGCAAGTCAGTTAAGAACAAATTCTTATTTTCAATGACGGCCTAGGAACAGTGGGTTAACTGCCTGTTTTGTACCTTGTCAGCTCGGGGCTTTGAACTTGCAACCTTCCGGTTACTAGTCCAACGCTCTAACCACTAGGCTACCCTGCCGCCCCATGCTGTTACCTTTTCGATGTGCATTAAGCACTAACGTCTTTTCTAATCTTCCCGTTTTAATAAGACCTTTTTATAGGGTTTTTGTACATGCTGCAAATCATTTACTAACCACTTCCAAACTTCTCATTGTTGTCATTGATAATACCTTTAATAATGGGCCTAAATGATTGTTTTCACCACTGTTTCTTTGTGTTTTTTTTTATTTATTTCACAACCTTCAGCCAGCACTGTCAAATAATACGTTTCCTGCTATGGTGGGTGACAGCATGGCACTCAGTTGTTATCAGTTCAAAGCTGGATTCAATTGGAGAAGCTGACAGTCTGTCATTGTAATGCAGCTACTAATGAGTCCTATACCACTATGGGTATTCTAAAAAACACACACACACACACACACACACACACACACACACACACACACACACACACACACACACACACACACACACACACACACACACACACACACACACACACACACATGCAAACCTGGGAACATTGTCTTTAAAGCTGCATTGTCTACATGAGAAATCTTATGGAATCCCGGTTTAACCACATTCCCCTTCATTTGAAAACTTTACTGACAATTAGAGTGAAGAAGTTTCTCAATAGGAAAGGTAGGTTGCATTCCAAATGGCACTCTGTTCCCTACATAGTGCACTACTTTTGACATAGGGACCCTGGTCAAAATTAGTGCACTATATTGTGATTTGGGTGCCATTTGGGACCGAGATATAGCCATTCAATTTCACTTTTCCAACAGATTCCCTCCATATAGGATCATCAGCAGGCAGCAGGCTACCAACCCAGAAAAATTGATTTATTTTGACAATCGACCCCACTCCCTCACTCATACTTTTTCTTTTTGGTTAAACCTTTTATTTTTTCAATATTTTCCAGTATTACAAAGTGAAAACTGTCTGTGCTTGTTTGTGATGTACATAGAGGTCCTACTAACCTTTTACAGCACTGGGATAAATCAGGGTCACACAGAGTGTTTCTTGGTAGCCTTAAACAAATATACTTTGAAACAGAAGTATACAGCTAACACACATGGTTATGAGCAACAACAAAAAAAGAAGACACATGTACCGTGTCAGATATAGAGTTGAAATATATTACATTTTGAGTTTGCATCCCAATATTACACTTTATATACATCACAAAACCATTTGGCATAGAAACACTGTATTCCCACCCCAATTTGTTTTTGGTGTGTTTATTAATTATGAAATTATGAAAAATATGAATAACATTCCACCCATGAGGCCACTAGGTCATTTGACGCAGGAAAGTGCTACATTTTCAATTATATGGCAATGTCCATGTCCATGAATTAACACAAACAAAGCCACGTCTGACTGCTGAAGAATGTTTGGAACATAGAATTAGAATGACATAGATTTAGGATTCTAGTTCTATGGTTGGAATATGTAGGCCTATCCCCCAGTGAGACATGGACACAGTGAGACAGAGAGAGAGAGAGAGAGAGAGACTGCCTACAGCTGCAGCACTACCATATCAGATTGATGCCCCACACTAGCATCCATGTTTCCATGTTGTGTTTGTTATTATCTTGAAGATGGGATGCATGAAACAATTAATCCAAACCATTACTTCTGTGATGTATTTCTTCCCAGTGGTGTCCTCCCACCACTGCTAACGTTCCTGCACCATGTTTGTGTCCGAAATGGCACGCTATTACCTACATAGTGCACTACTTTTGACTAGAGCCCTATGGCCCAAAATTAGTGCACTATAAAGGGGATAGGGTGCCATTTAAGATGCATGCCATATTTCATATGCACAGCCACATGATTAACTACCCTTGACATTGAAATATAAAATCGTCCTTCATGCAAATATACAGTACAGCCATAACCATGGTTTGTAATTGAATGCAAGGGAGGGCAAAGAATTAGACTTGCAAAACATCATCCCAGATACAAGGAAATTACATTGAAATAATGCTTCGCTGTCAGTACAGAACAAGGATCTGAATACACAACTGGGTGCAAATCTCTTGATAGCTCGTCAATGGTTTGAAGAGAGTGACAAGGTTCATGGACAGCACCCACATCCTAGGCATCTGATTCAGTTCCGCAGACTATTCAGCACCATGGACAAAACCCAAAACATCAACCATTCAGTTCAGAACCATGCTCAGCACACAGCCAGCATCATAGGCAGAGCTGAGAATCCATAACCAATAGGTGAAGGTCTCTGAATACTTTAAATAAAATATACATTTTCTCTGCTGATCTGCTGGCATCCACAACTCAATCAGTTAATTCAGTACAATGGACAATTCAACACCATGGACAGAGCTGAGAATTCAGCTCTACATATTACAGTATCTGCTACCGTTGAACCTTTAGTTACTGAAAATGAAGACTCTATAAGAGATAGGTGGAGATGTTTTGAAGATTATCCTTTTGAGTATTTTTATTTCTCTCTGTTTAATTTGGTTGTGGATGCTTTTTTGAATCTGATCTTCCATGAGATATTTGGGGTGCGCGCTCTCTCTCTTACTTTAGACACCAGTTAACTCTAATCAGATCTTCTGACACTAATGCCTCTGCGTGCGCTGTGCGCTGACACTATGTGTGGCAGTCGTGATTTATGGGTACACTGTAATTGGATCTCAGGTTTAGCCTTATCTTTATGAAAGGTCTTTGTAGGGAATGACTAATTGTTATTGTCAAGGTGCTGCATGCTGGCAGAGTTAATGAAGTTAATGACTTAAGTGTTGGGCTTATGAGAGGAAAGTTACTGGCTATACCTCTGTCTGTAGAAATCAGATCTGATTTTAGACCTGTTTGAGAGAGAGAGGTAGAGAAAAATATACAGAGTAGGAGGGAGACAAAGGCTTTGACTATGCAGACAGTCAACACGTTATTGTGTAGTTAGCTAGTTAGCCTCCACATGAGCTTTTAATGTGTCTCTAAGGTGAGGGAGGGAATGTGAAAATCTTTGTTGACTTTTAATTAATCCACTCACACTCACAGACTCTCATTGGGAGCCAGCATCAATCAGGAAAGCTTTCCCATTGAATGGGTCATCATGTGTAGCTCTTTAATACATACTCAGTGTACTCTGTGGAAAATGTGTTCATTTCCTTGTGAATAAGGATGACTGAGAATGTGTTTGTTGCATGTGTGTGTAATTAGTGGTTGCTATGGGACCCCATTCAGATGGGGTCAGGGTTATGAGTCCTGCTCTACACTGTGGGCTGATGTTTCTGTATGGCTGATGGACTGTGACTATAATAGCTTGATATACATGTATTTTGCAAAGTCCTGCAGGAATATTACAGACAGCCTGAGCCCGCCCTCCGTCTCAGCCAAACCATAAGTGGTTTTTATAAACCTAAATTTGACAGGGAGAGAGAGAGAGTGAGAGAGCGAGAGAAAAAGACAGAGAGTGAAAGAGAGGGAGAGAGAGAGAGAGAAGACTGCATTCATCTGTGTTACAACCTTTTCCTTGCCAAACTGAAATGATGTGCCAGCCGAGAATCTAACGTGCATATCTTCAGAGTTGATGACATCACCAGGTAAATCCTTGATCATCTTCCAAATTCTGTCACATTTTCTTTTCCCTGTACCTGAATGTGGGGGATTTGCTGGTTGTGTTTATTTGTTATATGCTAATGTGGTTTTGTATTGTCTCTGAAGTCCATTATGCAAACAGGACAGGGAACATTCCAAGGCTCATTAGCTCTTGCAGATTAATTTTCGGAATTCGCAATAGTATATTTGAACAAATGTTATGTGTCCCCCCCCCACACACACACACACACACACACACACACACATGCACACGCACACACACACACACACACATCAAAGCCCAGGGATTGGCATAATGGTGGCACATTAAAAAGGGTCTGCGAAAATAAATGTACTTATGCCATTTTGTGTAAAGTTCGTATCTCTCAGTGGAAAGAAAAAATGATACCCACGCACAAAGAATATGCAAAATAGATTGTCACGTTGCTTTCCAATAGGAGAGATACTGAGGGAGGGACGGAGGATATTACAACGATTGTACATTTCCCACACACAGATATTGATTGATGGATTTGTGCATGCATTGTGGAGTATTTGTATGACATAATATGCTGTTCATTGTTGTCATATATCCATGTAATCCATAAATCATAAAAGAACATATATGTTTCTGTCTTCAAAAGTTGCAGTATAATAAAATAAAAAATATTCTTACAGCACACTGAAGGTGCAATGCTTTGGCAACTATTTGAACATACTGTAGGGAACACATAACACATTGTTTATTGGTTTCTTAGAGACCAAACAAAGATGCTAATGCAATCCAATGATCCCCCCCCCCGATAGAGACAAATAGCTCTCTGGGGTGTTCCAGCATAAAATTGGCATGTCAGATAAAATCATCCTTCTCAATTAGCCCCAGTTATTTGTCCAAAGTGCCAATGTTAAATTGAAAGCTAATTCCTCTATGTAGACAACATGGTTGTTTGAGACTGATCGTCATAGGTCTCGTTTAAAAAGGGGGGCAGAGTGGCCAGGGTGAGAAAATGTGAGGGAGAACGAGAGAGAGAGAGAGAGAGAGAGAGAGAGAGAGAGAGAGAGAGAGAGAGAGAGAGAGAGAGCGAGTAAAAGAGGGGGGATAAAGAGAGAGATATGTGCTAGAGTAGTGTGGAGGGCTAGTAGAGGCCACAAGGAAAGGGACCACAGAGTCCCAGAGCTGTCGTTGAGAAGAGATCTACAGTTTAGGTCTAATGAATTTACGGGCTTTAAGTGTGGCACCTCTGTCCACACGCTTTGAAATTCCTCTTCCAGGAGATATAGAATATGGAGAACTCTGTAATCCTATTCATATTGATAAATGGTAATAGTCAATTCAGGGATTACAGGGAACCTATTTATTTTCTGGGACATGAATTACACACAAATGTTTTGACAGGGAGGCTGTTGCACAAGGACGAAGGGAGATGATTGGTGGGTGGTTTTTAACCTTGGGAGAGTAGAGACAGGTTGGTTGGTAAGTGGAGAGATGCTGTAGGTCGTGAGAGCTAAAGGGTTTGTTTGTACAGAAATTTGTTGAGATAAGGTTGGTAAGTGAATAGATAGGCAATGCCTAGAGATACAATGCCTAGGTTTGCACAAAACCTTTTGGCTAAACAACTGAGGTTGGTTTGTAAGTGGCGAGAGACCGTAAGCTGTACAAACAGAAAACACAACTAGACTACAATCACTCACAACCGTATTTTGCAGTAATGTCAGTCCTCAAGGACTACTGTAGAGATATTGACAAGCTTTTTGGTTGACGAGGTCTAAGGTCATCACATTGCCTACACACAGACAGATAAATCAGGGATTTTTCTAACGCACAGTTCAGAGGCCAAATTTATGGCAAGTCAACTGAATAGAAATTAAAAGCGGGTTGGTGCAGTTAAGAGCTTTGCTTGACATACAGATTGGTTTCATACAACCGCTCTCAACACTGCAGAAGATTTCCTTGTAGGTTTTGGGTTGAATTTAGCTATAACAGCGACCTCTCACAGATGTCTTCCACCTGCGAATTCGAGGCAGAGACTGAAAAGCGAGGCGAGAGGATTTACTCTGCTCAAAATCTGTCCGTGTTAGATAAGCCCTTTTTTTGTATGGACGTCTATGAGAGGGTGACGAATTATGCGAGGCTTATTTGATTGAATAGAAGTTTCGTAAAATCTTTAGGCTTGTTACAAATTTACAGATAAAAGTGGATGCATGTGGCATTCCGGCAACTTTGAGAAAAACTACTTAGTTGTGCCTGTTGTTCACATATCTGCCCTCTCACTGGCTCGAATGGTCCCACCTGATCTCGCCTGCCTTCAATCATTGAGGACATGTACACTGAGGAAACAAAACATTAAGAATACTTGCTCTTTCCATGACATAGACTGACCAGTTGAATCCAGGTGAAAGCTATGATCCCTTATTGATGGCACTTGTTAAATCCACTTCAATCTGTACATACATTAACATATATTAACATGAAGGGGAGGAGACAGGTTAAATAAGGATTTTTAAGCCTTGAGACAGTTGAGACAGTTGATTGTGTATGCGTTCCATTCAGAGGGTGAATGGGCAACAGGATATGGTAGAATGGGCAACATGGTATGATAACCCCACCGATTTGGGGGAATCAAGAACTGCAATGCTGCTCTGTTTTTCTCACTCAACAGTTTCCCATATGTATCAAGAATGGTTCACCACCCAATGGATATCCCGCCAACTTCACACAACTGTGGGAAGCATTGGAGTCAACTCGATAACAGGAAGGTGTTCCTAATGTTTGGTATACGTAGTGTATTTCCATTGTTAGTGCGGTCACTCGGCTATCTTGTCAAAATAATAGATCTTTGTCCGAGGCCATGATTGTGCTTCCATTGTGGGTGTGGTGGAGATGCAACCTTTATTTGCATGTAATTAACATATATTAACATGCATTACCATTACTCTGACAGTGGAAGAACTGCTCTGGCGTGTTGCATGAAACAGAGGAGTGCTTCACCCACACCGCGCCAAAGTATTTTCAAAAGTCTGATGAGGCGGCACTCTATTGTTTCAGACAGCACTTTATCCCTCTTCCAAAGAGAGAAAGAATATATATACTGATCGAAGTTGTTTTAAAAAGTGACATCAATAAGAGATCCTAACTTTTACCTGGTCAGTCTATGTCATGGAAAGAGCAGGTGTTCTTAATGTGTTGTATACGTTTTACTGTCACATACACAAGGTGCAGTGAAATGTGTTGTTTTACATTGTCAGTCATAGCAGTGCGATGCCCATGGAGCAAATTAGGGTTAATTGCTTTGCTCAGGGGTACATATACAGATTTTTGACCTTGTCAGCTCGGGTATTCGAACCAGTAACCTTTATTGGTCCAATGCTCTTACTGCTAGGCTACCTGCCACCCTGTGATGTATTGTTTAGATCGGTACGGCGATAGAGCGCCGTTTGAACTAGGGCTAAGAAACGAAGGCTAACCTTTAGTGAAGTAAAATATTCATGGTTTCATTGACATTTCCTGAGTTTATGGTACTATCTGTGTGAAACAACAGTATGTTTAAAGCATTTTATGGTGGACTTACTGAAACTTTTACTGAATGGAAGTTCAGAAGATTTGAAACCGCTGCATGTTAAGTAGGTATGTCTTTGTAGGGATTCCACCTTTCAGGAGAGACTGGGCCTTTTAAACAGTCTTCTATCAGTCTCTGAAGACATCTGTTAGACTGTAACTTCTCCTTATTATGTTGGATCATTAGCAGGCATAATAACCATAGCCAAGGAAGGGATGATGATATGCAAAACGAATAAGGAGGCATTATCATACACTCTCAGAAGAAAAGGTACCAAATTGTACTTAAAGAGGTACAAACGCTTGTCACTGTAGTGGGACCTTGTAAGGTATGTCCATTGTACCATTAGTTATAGGTACATAATTGTACCCTTGCAGTTTAAAGAGCCAAAGGTACACATTTTCCTTTTTAGGGTAGCCCCAACCTGGATTTAAATCTGCCAAGGTCACACCTTAACCATAACACCAAGAAGTCCATTCCTTTTGACAAGGTCACTCACGGTTGTGTTAAGGTCGCTACAATATTAAATACAGCTCTTTATTGTCACATGCTCTTATGTAAGCCTTTATAAAGGCTTATAAAGGCTGGCAGCGGACATGCTCAAACTTGGTGGTTGTCACTAGTTACCACAGCATCAAAGTGGAAATTGGATATATTGTAAAAATTCCAGATTTTTTTGTTGTTGCTATTTGGTTTTATTTTAAGGTGAGGGTTAGGCATGAGGTTAGCAGTGTGGTGAAGTTTAGAGTCAAGGTTAGGTTTAAAATCAGATTTTAAGAGGAGAAATTGTAGAAATAGACCGGGCTTAGCCATAATTATGACTTTGTGACTGTGGTAACTAGTGACAACCTTCATGGGTGGTCAAAAATAACTGAAAGCCACGGCCTCACTAAGCCATGCCTTTGTACCTTTATATTCAAAATATTGGGTTCAAAAATCTACCATTATACTAGATTATCCACACATGTAGGCCTAACATAAAAGGTATCAACCAGTACCGTACGATATAGCCAATTATGTGTACCACTGAAGGTAGCCTACATTATGTGTGTTTTGATATTTTTGTACCCGAGGGAACAATGTATCCATAACCTTTTTTCTGAGATTGTACAAAACAGCTGTAGAGACAATTCAAAGTCTTCTATATCTCCCCAATGTCATATTTGCTTGGTTATTTGTTAAAAGGGATACTTCCCCAGAGACAGATTAACTTGTGGATACCATTTTTATGTCTCTGCTTGCTGTTTGAAGTTGCTAACTATAGTTAGCACAATTGCTAACTAGCATCAGCACAATTGCTAACTAGCATCAGCACAATGTTTGGAACTATATGGTAGCTGCTAGTAGATACCATAGACTTCCTGTCATTGCGCTAATGCTAGTTAACATTCTCCTCGCAAAACTACCTCTAATTTCCTACATACTGGATGCAGAGTCATAAAAATTGACTCTATGAATTCATGTTCCTCTGGGGAAGTAGATGAAGGGCTTCATTGCCAAAATCGCAGTGTATCGTTTGAAGTCTCAGTTGTCGACTCACTCTTTGTCTTTTAAACCGTGAACACTCACAGTGCAGTAAAAATATTGGAACTACTGTGGAGAAAAAGCGGTTTCTTGATAATTGAGGTTGTCAATGGAGCGAGCCAAGACGGAATTTAATTCTAAATTGCTGCACATGGTAATAATGTTCTAAAAGTTTCTGATGCTGTACCATCTGTCCTCATTAGGATGCTGTCACTTGCTGCTAATGGTCTAAACCCTTTAAGTGCACTTGGCCACAGGAACGAGCGGAGCTGAGCAAAATTTGATAACGTTTGTGGTTAAAGAAAAAATCAAGCCAAGAAAAAAATCATGTTTTTAGAAAAGGTCACCATCACTTGAAAGCAGCAAGCCATGAAGTTTTCATTTGCCCTTGGTAAACCTCATATAGGCCTATAGGCTAAAATAGGAAATATAGGAAAACACGCATGTATGTGCCTGCATGCACGGAAGCACGCACACACACACCAGCAGTCCTTGTTCTCGTTCCCATTTATGGAGGAGCTGATCATTATTTCTAGTCCTGTAAAATAGAACGTAGAATTGTATGTCAAAAATGTTGCCTCTCACATTTATTCTTGTTAAAGTTATAGCTCTTTGTAATGATGCTAATGGCGTTATAATAGGCTTTTAGGCAGGCAGACAAACAAGATGAGATACCTAACATTGATTGCATGCTGTGAACCCCAGTTTTAGTGTTTAATAGATTGTAGAGTTTGTCTTTATTCAGCCCAATTGATAAACACATTTAGGGCCAGATGTTGTGAAGGAGGTGCACTTGGGAATGTGCAAATCTCCAATAATGTGGCTATAAACCCCACGAAACCATAAATAATTCAATATATTCTTCTTGGCAAAGACATTGGCCCTCACTACAGTGTTAGGAAGACGTCTTTGAGTTCGAAAGAAAGCAAGACATGTACAAATATAGGGTCTTCCATTTGAGCCAGTTTGCTACAGAATGAAAATAATCCTGCAGCAACAGGAGATCATAATTATTACAGGGATTATAAGTAAATGGACATTTTTGTAGGGGTTGATACATTTTTGTAGGGGTTGATACATTTTTCGTAAGGAAAAATCGAATCTGAATTTTCCTAAATGGAAATTGCAAACTTCAGAAGCCTTTTTTAGACGTCAAATATTACTGCACGTTTTACAAGATCCCACATCTGTACAAAACTACCTGTTGAACTGTAGAGGCATATTGGAACACTATTTCATTAGATTAGTTCAACTGAATGTCTGAATCACTAAAATGAATCAGCCTGTGAGAGAATTCTAATCAAGTCGAGGGAAAGTTATGTCGTGGTGAGATGGGAGCTGTTCAACATCCTCAGAAAAGTATGTAGACGTACTAGTCTCATGACAGTGGTTGAGTACACAGTGGATACAACGGAACTACTGATTGGTTGTTGCCTGGTGCATATATGACCTGTGACATAAAATAACTATTTCTCTGACTGCAACCTTGGTAAAAACAGAGGTTGGTATAGATTGTTCTGTCAACCAGGTCTTCCATTTGACATACTGTAGCTCCTTGGTTTTCCTGTGTGTTTGACTTACTTTACGCTCTTAAATTATATTAGTAGGACAATTTGTTCTCAGTGAGGTTGTTGTATCAGATCTTGGTTTCTCTGTGGTTGACTTGACTTTCTATATGTTATTATTAAGGTATTGTAGCAAATTCGGGGGTAGCTCTGACCAGGACTCAAACCTGCATCCTGTGGCTATCAAGCCAACAACTTAACCATTATGCCAAGAGGTCCAAACCTCTTGATGAGGTTGCTAAGTGTTGGGTTAAAGTTCGCTACACTACCGCCTTCCTTCGGGAGAGCGTGTCCCCACGCTTCTGAACACCAAGTCCCTCATGTGTACAAGCCACTATGATGGGCTCACGGATGCCATCCTACTTCTGACATCAATGTAGAGAATTCAGGGGGTAGCCCCAAACAGGACTCGAACCCTGGTCCATCGACTATCAAACCAACATCTTAAGGACTCCCGTGTGGCGCAGCGGTCTAAGGCACTGGTTCAATCCCGAGCTGGCGCACAATTGGCCAAGTGTCGTGAGGGTTGGGCCGGCCAGGATGTCCTTGTCCAATCGTACTCTAGCGACTCCTGTGGTGGGCCAGGCACATGCACGCTGACACGGTCGCCAGTTGTACAGTGTTTCTTCAGACACATTGGTGTGGCTGACTTCAGGATTAAGCGAGCAGTGCGGTTTGGCAGGGTTCTGTTTTGGAAGATGGATGGCTCTCAACCTTTGCCTCTCCCGAGTCCATAGGGGAGTTTCAGCGATGGGACAAGACTGTAACTACCAATGGGATGCCACGAAGATGGGGTTTAAAAAAAGAAACAATATTTACAAGAAAAGGAAAATGAAAAAACAATGCCAAGAGTTACATACAGCTTGATGAGGGTACTGTGTTGGGTTAAAGTTGCTGCACTATGCTAATAAGATTAGTTGTTCTGTGATAGAGGTTGTGGTGCCAGGTTTTGGTTTGACTTGACTTCCTGTGTGTTATCAAGGTGCTAGCTAATTAGAAGCCCTTTACTGGAGTCATCCTGGCGATAATGTTATCAAGCTGAAGAAGCTGGGGTTAAATTCATTTAATGAGCCTTACAAAACAGCATGGAGGAGCACACACACACACACACACACACACACACACACCCTGCAGGAGCTCAGTTTCTTTGATGCTTTGTGGGATTCATTAGAACAGGTCATGGTTTCTAGAAATAACCTAATCACTGAAACTTGACTGTAATAACTCTCAATTATACCGGATCAAAACGCACTTTTCTCTACAAAATAACCACAGCATAAGTTATTTAATTGAGTACCACACTATCAAATAAATGAGAAAGTAGTAAAAATGTTTATTTGCATTTTTAGGGCACCATGTTTCCCTCAGGGGAATGTTATAGGCATATACAGATGAGAATGAGCAATTTAACTAAAATCTGGTGCGATATTTGTTGCACATGGTCCCTGTCAAATAAAACAGCATGAATGGCATCCTAAATAAATGACTGATTCCATGTTCTGGTTTGTTGCTTGGCTGTTTTGTTTGGTTAAGGAGACCTTCTGTTGATTACCTATCATAAATAGCACCTGTGTTGTGTATTGTTGTGCCCCAGGCTGATTTAAAAGAGCTGTCCAGAGATAGGATGACATTTGATCCAAATATGCCAAGTAGGCTACAACCTGTCCAAACAACAGAGATAAGGAGGAGGGCTATTGTCAGGCAAATATACTATATTACCGGCATTATTATGTAATGTCTCTATGTAACTTTAAAATATAATTGTAATTACCGGATCATTAATCCAAGATTAATTGATCCAAGATGGCGTAGCAGTGAAGACGTGTTTTGTTCGTCCTCTCGTGTACTTTTGTATTTTTCATATTTTTTGTATGTATATTTCAATTTTATTTAATTCGATTATACCTTCTGGTAACCTGCCTCACCCAATGTGATACGAAATTGCTATTATTTTTAATTTTACAACACATTCAAGAACCTCCAGAAGTTAACTAGCTAATTAGCTACAAGCTATTTGGTAATTGTTAGCCACTGCTAGCGGCTTTTACCTTCTGCACAGATACCAGCCCTGTTTTTAGCCTGGAAAATACTCGCCAGTCCACCAGTATCGGACTGTCTCTCCACAACAACGCTGGATTCCTGCCGTAATCCCTGGACCACTACTTCTGATCCTCACAACTAGCTTGCACCCAGTACCGAAGCTATCCCTGAGGCCCACCTCCTGGCCTACTCAGCTGCTCACCCGAACCCCACTCATACACGGCTAGAGCCCAATACTCCACCGGATCCTTGCTGTAAACTCTGGACCTTGGCAACGGATCAATACTACCGATTGGCTATATGGGCTAACGCCACTGCCACGAAGCTAGCACCAGTTAGCCATGAGCCAGGCACATCTCCCGACTAGCAAACTAAATTCTACAATACCTCTTTCGCCATCTGGCTTGGATTCTCTATCGACACGGCGCCCCGCCGCACCACCACGACTGGTCTGCCGACGAATACTCCATCCGCTGTGCCTTCAACCGGCCTCCGTCGGAGCAGACGCTCCTACTAGCCCCGGGCTACTAACTTTAAACGCTGTGTCGCCCGCGTGGTAGCGTAGTGGCGGCTTCCCTGTTCCATCTACTGCTGCCCCCTGGACACTATGATCACTTGGCTACATAGCTGATGCCCGCTGGACTGTCCATTAATCACGGTACTCCATTCTGATTATTTATTTTTTATCTGTCGGCCCCAGCCGCGAACTCAGACTCTGTGTGTAGTTAATCCGACCCTCTCTGCCTAGTCATCGTCATTTTACCTGCTGTTGTTGTGTTAGCTGTTGTTGTCTCATCTGTTGTTTTAGCTAGCTCTCCTAATCAACACCTGCGATTACTTTATGCCTCGCTGTATGTCTCTCTCAAATATCAATATGCCTTGTATACTGTTGTTCAGGTTAGTTATCATTGTTTTAGTTTACAATGGAGCTCCTATTTCCACTCCTCATACCTCTGATACCTCCTTTGATCCACCTCCCACACATGCGGTGACCTCACCCATTACAACCAGCATGTCCAGAGATACAACCTCTCTTATCATCACCCAATGCCTGGGCTTACCTCCGCTGTACCCGCACCCCACCATACCCCTGTCTGCACATTATGCCCTGAATATATTCTACCATGCCCAGAAATCTGCTCCTTTTATTCCTTGTCCCCAACGCTCTAGGCGACCAGTTTTGATAGCCTTTAGCCGCACCCTCATTTGTTGACTTCTGTGATCGAAAAAGCCTTGGTTTCATGCATGTCAACATCAGAAGCCTCCTCCCTAAGTTTGTTTTACTCACTGCTTTAGCACACTCTGCCAACCCTGATGTCCTTGCCGTGTCTGAATCCTGGCTTAGGAAGGCCACCAAAAATTCTGAGATTTCCATACCCAACTATAACATTTTCCGTCAAGATAGAACTGCCAAAGGGGGAGGAGTTGCAATCTACTGCAGCGATAACCCGCAAAGTAATGTCATACTTTCCAGGTCCATACCCAAACAGTTCGAACTTCTAATTTTAAAAATGAATCTCTCCAGAAATAAGTCTCTCACTGTTGCCGCCTGCTACCGACCCCCTCAGCTCCCAGCTGTGCCCTGGACACCATCTGTGAATTGATAGCCCCCCATCTAGCTTCAGAGTTGGTTCTGTTAGGTGACCTTAACTGGGATATGCTTAACACCCTGGCAGTCTTACAATCTAAGTTAGATGCCCTCAATCTCAAACAAATCATCAAGGAACCCACCAGATACAACCCTAAATCCGTAAACATGGGCACCCTAATAGACATCATCCTGACCAACTTGCCCTCCAAATACACCTCTGTTGTCTTCAATCAGGATCTCAGCGATCTCTGCCTCATTGCCTGTATCCGCTACAGGCCCGCGGTCAAATGACCACCCCTCATCACTGTCAAACGCTACCTAAAACACTTCTGCGAGCAGGCCTTTCTAATTGACCTGGCCCAGGTATCCTGGAAGGATATTGACCTCATTCCGTCAGTAGAAGATGCCTGGTCATTCTTTAAAAGTAACTTCCTCACCATCTTAGATAAGCATTCAAAAAATGCAGAACTAAGAACAGGTAAAGCCCTTGGTTCACTCCAGACCTGACTTCCCTCGACCAGCACAAAAACATCCTGTGGCGGACTGCAATAGCATCGAGTAGCCCCCGCGATATGCAACTGTTCAGGGAAGTCAGGAACCAATACACACAGTCAGTCAGAAAAGCAAAGGCCAGCTTTTTCAAGCAGAAATGTCCATCCTGTAGCTCTAACTCCAAAAGGTTCTGGGACTCTGTGAAGTCCATGGAGAACAAGAGCACCTCCTCCCAGCTGCCCACTGCACTGAGGCTAGGTAACACGGTCACCACCGATAAATCCATGATAATCGAAAACTTCAACAAGCATTTCTCTACGGCTGGCCATGCCTTCCTCTTGGCTACTCCAACCTCGGCCAACAGCTCCCCCCCCCCCCTCGCAGCTACGCCCAAGCCTCCACAGCTTCTCCTTTACCCAAATCCAGATAGCAGATAGCAAAACCTGGACCCATACAAATCAGCTGGCCTTGACAATCTGGACCCTTTCTATTTCTGAAACTATCCGCCGCTATTGTCGCAACCCCTATTACCAGCCTGTTCAACCTCTCTTTCGTATCATCTGAGATCCCCAAGGATTGGAAAGCTGCTGCGGTCATCCCCCTCTTCAAAGGGGGAGACACCCTGGACCCAAACTGTTACAGACCTATATCCATCCTGCCCTGCATATCTAAGGTCTTCGAAAGCCAAGTTAACAAACAGATCACCGACCATCTCGAATCCCACCATACCTTCTCCGCTGTGCAATCCGGTTTCCGAGCCGGTCACTGGTGCACCTCAGCCACACTCAAGGTACTAAACGATATCATAACCGCCATCGATAAAAAACACTACTGTGCAGCCGTCTTCATCGACCTGGCCAAGGCTTTCGACTCTGTCAATCACCATATTCTTATCGGCAGACTCAGTAGCCTCGGTTTTTCTAATGACTGCCATGCCTGTTTCACCATCTACTTTGCAGACAGAGTTCAGTGTGTCAAATCAGAGGGCATGTTGTCCGGTCCTCTGGCAGTCTCTATGGGGGTGACTCTTTTCTCTGTATATATCAATGATGTTGCTCTTGCTGCGGGCGATTCCCTGATCCACCTCTATGCAGACGACACCATTCTGTATACTTCTGGCCGTTCATTGGACACTGTGCTATCTAACCTCCAAACGAGCTTCAATGCCATACAACACTCCTTCCGTGGCCTCCAAATGCTCTTAAACGCTAGTAAAACCAAATGCATGCTTTTCAACTGTTCGCTGCCTGCACCCGCACGCCCGACTAGCATCACCACCCTGGATGGTTCCGACCTAGAATATGTGGACATCTATAAGTACCTAGGTGTCTGGCTAGACTGTAAACTCTCCTTCCAGACTCATATCAAACATCTCCAATCTAAAATCAAATCTAGAGTCGGCTTTCTATTTAGCAACAAAGCCTCCACTCACGCCGCCAAACTTACCCTAGTAAAACTGATTATCCTACCAATCCTCGACTTTGGCGATGTCATCTACAAAATAGTTTCCAATACTCTACTCAGCAAACTGGATGCAGTTTATCACAGTGCCATCTGTTTTGTTACTTAAGCACCTTATACCACCCACCACTGCGACCTGTATGCTCTAGACGGCTGGCCCTCGCTACATATTCGTCGCCAGACCCACTGGCTCCAGGTCATCTACAAGTCCATGCTAGGTAAAGCTCCGCCTTATCTCAGTTCACTGGTCACGATAGCAACACCCACCCGTAGCACGCGCTCCTGCAGGTGTATCTCACTGATCATCCCTAAAGCCAACACCTCATTTGGCCACCTTTCCTTCCAGTTCTGGGCTGCCTGTGACTGGAACGAATTGCAAATATCGCTGAAGTTGGAGACTTTTAGCTCCCTCACCAACTTTAAACATCTGCTATCTGAGCAGCTAACCGATCGCTGCAGCTGTACATAGTCCATCGGTAAATAGCCCACTCAATTTACCCACCTCATCCCCATACTGTTTTTATTTATTTACTTTTCTGCTCTTTTGCACACCAGTATCTCTACCTGCACATGACCATCTGATCATTTATCACTCCAGTGTTAATCTGCTAAATTGTAATTATTCACTCCTATGGCCTATTTATTGCCTACCTCCTCATGCCTTTTGCACACAATGTATATAGACAATTTTTTTCTACTGTGTTATTGACTTGTTTATTGTTTACTCCATGTGTAACTCTGTGTTGCCTGTTCACACTGTTGTCTGTTCACACTGCTATGCTTTATCTTGGCCAGGTCGCAGTTGTAAATGAGAACTTGTTCTCAAGTAGCCTACCTGGTTAAAAAAAGGTGAAATATTTTACAAAAAATATTTAAATTTGTAAAAAAATCATTAGTGGTGTTTGTGAGGATTTCCCATTTAACAGAAGGGTAATGCCTTTCTCCAGGGATTGTGGTTAAACTAGGTGTGTGATACACTCAGAAAAAGGTACTGAATTGTACTTAAAGGGGTACAAACACTTGTTACAGTAGTGGTTCCCTAGTAGTAACCAACCTTTAGAAAAGGTAAACATTTGCATTTTTAGGGTACCACCACAATGACTAAGCCATTTGTTCCTTTAAAAGTAAAAAAAACATATACCTCTTTTCGATATCAAGTACCTCAGATGTATATGTCTGTCCACCATCCCACTTCTAACACCAATAGTGCAAATTCGGGGGTGACCACGACTGGGTCCAGCAATCTTCAAGCCAAGACCTTATCCATTATGCCAAGAGGTCCATACACCTTGTCAAGATCACTCAGTGTTGGGTGCTACAACATTAATCACAGCTATTTATTGTCACATGTTCTTATTTAAAGAGATTGTACTGAGGTTTTGTATACTTTTAAATCAAATCAAATCAAATGTTACTTCTCAAATGTCAGGGATGTACTGGGCCGTACGCACTACCCTCTGTAGCGCTTTAAGGTCAGATGCCGAGAAGTTACTGTACCAGGCGGTGATGTAACCGGTCAGGATGGTGCAGCTGTAGAAGTTTTTGAGGATCTGGGGACCCATGCCAAATCTTTTCAGTCTCCTGTGGGGGCAAAGGTGTTGTCGTGCCTTCTTCAAAACAGTCTTGGTGTATTTGGACCATGATAGTTTGTTGGTGATGACACCAAGGAACTTGAAACTCTCGACCCGCTCCACTTCAGCCCTGTCGATGTTAATGGGAGACTGTTCGGCCCTCCTTTTCCTATAGTCCACGATCAGCTCCTTTGTCATTCTCACATTGTTGTCCAAGTGATCGGTGATCAGGCCTACCTACCACTGTTATGTCGTCAGCAAACTTAATGACGGTGTGGAGTTGTGCTTGGCCACGCAGTTGTGGGTTAATAACCTCTTGCTGCTCAGATCTCTTTTGCAGGATCATTTTCGTCATTTTGCAGGGTGCCAAATTAAAATTAAATTACTAAAAATATTTAATTTTCATGAAATCACAAGTGCAATACACCAAAACACAGCTTAACTTGTTGTTAATCCAGCCGGCGTGTCAGATTTCAAAAAGGCATTACGGTGAAAGCAAACCATGCGCACTGGGTGAAGGTTCACCTTCCAACAGTACAACAACTGTTGTACAATCCCCCTCCCCATCCAGGGATCCCCCCCTGGCCACCATCAGTGCCAAGCCTGCCCACAGCGCCGGGCCGGACACTCAAGGCAGCAACTCGCTGCAGCAGCACCGCGTTCCACAGCTAAATACCCAGAAACTAAGGATACCTCCCACCTCTAAGGTAAAAGGAACCACAGACAAATATTTCCTTGATTCCCTGTGTTAGTTCAAGGAATCAAGGACAGGAAGAATCAAGGAAATAATTGGGCTTCACCCAGTGTGTAGGACAGGAATGGTCAACCTTGGCTATCAAGGTTCTTGTTTTAGGCCAGTACAAACACATCTGATTGATCTAATCAAGGTCTTGATGCTTAATTGGTCAATTCCCAGCGTTGAAGAGCACTGCTCTAAATGAAGAAGCTAAGGGTGTTTGAGGGGATTGGCAATCAAGATGAGCAAATCTTTGCAGATCCTGACACAATCCGATTCTCTCAAATGCAAGGATTGTGAATAATAAAGATGCTGTTTCCCGTCAATGAGTCCCCTCTGAGTAACAGCTTTCCCCTCCACTCCAGATCCCCTTGTCGGCGGTGGAAATGCCTGGCTCTGCCGACGTCCCCGGTCTTAACGTTCAGTTCGGAGCACTGGACTTTGGCTCGGAGGTGGCCCTGCCGGACCTTGGCCCCGTGGAGACGTGTGTCACCGGGGGCTCCAGGGAGTCCACCCCGGCCCCACAGAGCCAGACCAGCCACTATTCCAATCCCCTCAGGTGGGTCACAATCTCCACCGCGGGTGTATTCAGTGAGATGAAAGTTACAGACAGATAAAGTAACCCGTTTACATGGTTCCACATTTTATCTCAGACAGTCCGATCTCTTCAGCACAATTTCTTGTGTATATTATGTTATTTTGAACTCCTGAACACACCCCAGGGGGTGGTCAACAGATTGAAGACCATGCTAGCTCACCCTAGAAGTCCATACGAAGGCTTCTTATTATACATGCGAAAGTGTCTCGACATAGTTTAACTAAAACGGTTTGTCTCCAGTGAATCTATAAGCACCCCTCTTTCCGTCCCCCTCCCTCTCTCATCCTCTGAGCGCGTCTACCACTCCCCGTCGGTGCCCATGCCCAGCCTGGTTCCCTCCTCTATGGCTACAGTCAGCTCCTCCACTCCATCCTCCTCCATCTCCTCCACGGTGCCCTCCTCCTCTTCCACATCTCCCTTTGTCTCAGTGGGGAGCAGTTATCTCAATTCAACGGCTCAGACACAAGAGGTATGTGGCAGGGTCTACAGTCAATCACGGACTACGGGAAGAAACCCAGCCCAGTCACGGACCAGGATGTCTTGCTCCCAGGCCGACTAAATAACATATTTTTGCCCACTCCAATTTGCTTACCGCCCAAATAGGTCCACAGACGATGTAATCTCAACCACACTGCACACTGCCCTAACCCATCTGGACAAGAGGAATACCTATGTGAGAATGCTGTTCATCGACTACAGCTCGGCATTCAACACCATAGTACCCTCCAAGCTCGTCATCAAGCTCGAGACCCTGGGTCTCGACCCCGCCCTGTGCAACTGGGTACTGGACTTCCTGACGGGCCGCCCCCAGGTGGTGAGGGTAGGCAACAACATCTCCTCCCCGCTGATCCTCAACACTGGGGCCCCACAAGGGTGCGTTCTGAGCCCTCTCCTGTACTCCCTGTTCACCCACGACTGCATGGCCACGCACACCTCCAACTCAATCATCAAGTTTGCGGACGACACAACAGTGGTAGGCTTGATTACCAACAACGACGAGACGGCCTACAGGGAGGAGGTGAGGGCCCTCGGAGTGTGGTGTCAGGAAAATAACCTCACACTCAACGTCAACAAAACTAAGGAGATGATTGTGGACTTCAGGAAACAGCAGAGGGAACACCCCCATCCACATCGATGGAACAGTAGTGGAGAGGGTAGCAAGTTTTAAGTTCCTCGGCATACACATCACAGACAAACTGAATTGGTCCACTCACACAGACAGCATCGTGAGGAAGGCGCAGCAGCGCCTCTTCAACCTCAGGAGGCTGAAGAAATTTGGCTTGTCACCAAAAGCACTCACAAACTTCTACAGATGCACAATCGAGAGCATCCTGGCGGGCTGTATCACCGCCTGGTATGGCAACTGCACCGCCCTCAACCGTAAGGCTCTCCAGAGGGTAGTGAGGTCTGCACAACGCATCACCGGGGGCAAACTACCTGCCCTCCAGGACACCTACACCACCCGATGCTACAGGAAGGCCATAAAGATCATCAAGGACATCAACCACCCGAGCCACTGCCTGTTCACCCCGCTGTCATCCAGAAGGCGAGGTCAGTACAGGTGCATCAAAGCTGGGACCGAGAGACTGAAAAACAGCTTCTATCTCAAGGCCATCAGACTGTTAAACAGCCATCACTAACATTGAGTGGCTACTGCCAACACACTGTCAATGACACTGACTCTACTCCAGCCACTTTAATAATGGGAATTGATGGGAAATGATGTAAATATATCACTAGCCACTTTAAACAATGCTACCTTATATAATGTTACTTACCCTACATTATTCATCTCATATGCATACGTAGATACTGTACTCTATATCATCGACTGCATCCTTATGTAATACATGTATCACTAGCCACTTTAACTATGCCACTTGGTTTACATACTCATCTCATATGTATATACTGTACTCGATATCATCTACTGTATCTTGCCTATGCTGCTCTGTACCATCACTCATTCATATATCCTTATGTACATATTCTTTATCCCCTTACACTGTGTATAAGACAGTAGTTTTTTGGAATTGTTAGTTAGATTACTTGTTCGTTATTACTGCATTGTCAGAACTAGAAGCACAAGCATTTCGCTACACTCGCATTAACATCTGCTAACCATGTGTATGTGACAAATAAAATTTGATTTGATTTGATTTGATTTATGACTGTGGTTATGATTATGTGAGGACAGCTCTCAGCAGACAAAACATTACAAACAGCTAGCAGCAAAGTAGATTGGTCACAAAAGTCAGAAAAGCAATCAAATTAATCACTTACCTTTGATGATCTTCGTATGTTTGCACTCACGAGACTCCCAGTTACACAATAAATGTTTGTTTTGTTTGATAAAGATTCTCTTTATATCCAAAAACCTCCATTTGGTTGGCACGTTTTGTTCAGTAATCCACAGGCTCGTGCAGTCACGACGGGCAGACGAAAATTCCAAATAGTATCCGTAAAGTTCGTAGAAACATGTCAAACGTTTTTTATAATCCATCCTCAGGTTGTTTTTACAATAAATAATCAATAATATTTCAACCGGAGGGTAGCCTTTTCAATAGAAGAGAGAAAGAAAAGGTCTCGCTCCCGGCACGTGCGCATGCACAAATCTGAGGACATCTGGCTATCCACTGACGCGATCTGATCATTCTCGCTCATTTTTCAGAATAAAAGCCTGAAACTATGTCTAAAGACTGTTCACACCTTGTGGAAGCCATAGGGAAAGGAATCTGGTTGATATCCCATTAAATGGAGGATAGGCTTGCAATGGAAAATAGTAGTTTCAGAAAAACAGCACTTCCTGGATTGATTTTCCTCAGGTTTTTGCCTGCCGTATCAGTTCTGTTATACTCACAGACAATATTTTAACAGTTTTGGAAACTTTAGAGTGTTTTCTATCCTAATCTGCCAATGATATGCATATTCTAGCTTCTGGGCCTGAGAAATAGGCAGTTTACTTTGGGCACGTCTTTCATCCAAACATCAAAATATTGCCCCCTAGCCTAAAGAGGTTGTTTAACAGGAAGTACAGGAGGAGACAGTAGTTCCGAAAGTAGCACTCAAGAGCCTAAAAATGTCCCTGAAAATTGTGAAGAATTGTGCACAATGTCATGACATCATTGAATTAAAAAATATATATGTGATGAATGATGATCACTGGCAGTCAACAGCTGCAGTGTTGCCCATCGGACCACATATCATGGAATACGTTTGTGAAAGTTTGTAAAGACAAAAAGGTGGACATATGGAATGGTTGACACAACAGAAAGGTAGGCCAATATTTTCTTATCTAAAAAGTGGGAGGAAGTTTGCAATGTACATTTCTTGAGTGCATCAAAGTTATATATCTGTTGTGTTGTGATTCCCAAAAGGGATAAATGGATGGTCGTGCGCCTGGTAAAAACCTTAGCCTATTGCGCAAAATGTTCCAAAATTCAAACAAAATACACCAGCGGCACCATTTAAGAGATACAGGTTGTGTCACGTTCTGACCTTAGTTCCTTTTTTATGTCTTTATTTTAGTTGGTCAGGGTGTGAGTTGGGGTGGGCATTCTATGTTGTTTTTCCATGTTTTGTTCTGTTGTTATATTTCTATGTGTTTGGCCTAGTATGGTTCTTTAATCAGGTGTCAGTCGTTGTCTCTGATTGGGAGCCATATTTAGGTAGCCTGTTTTCTATTGTGTTTTGTGGGTGGTTGTATCCTGTGTTAGTGTTTTCACCATACGGGACTGTTTCGGTTGTTTGTTTGTACTTTTATTATTTTGTTCAGTGTTCTGTTGATTTATTAAATATATCAATATGGACACTTACCACACTGCACATTGGTCTGATCCTTGCTACTCCTCCTCTGAAGAAGAGGAATTCCGTTACAGAACCCCCCACCAAAAAAAGGACCAAGCAGCGTGGTAACAGGCAGCAGAAATCTCAAGAATCATGGACATGGGAGGAGATTTTGGAAGGCAAGGGACCCTGGGCACAGGCTGGGGAATATCGCCGCCCCAAGGCAGCTAAAGCTGAGCGGCGGTTGTATGAGGAGGCTGCACGGCAGCGCGGCTGGGACGAGAGGCAGCCCCAAAAATTTATTGGGGGAGCACACAGGGAGTGTGGCTAAGTCAGGTAGGAGACCTGCGCCAACTCCCTGTGCTTACCGTGGAGAGAGGTGGACCGGGCAGGCACCATGTTATGCCGTGAGGTGCACAATGACCCAGGTGCGCAGGCATAGCCCGGTGCGTTACAGCGCAGCGCCTCGTATCGGCCGGGCTAGAATAGGTATCGAGCCAAGTGCCATGAAGCCAGCTCAGCGCATCTGGTCTCCAGTGCGTCTCCTCGGGCCGGGGTACATGGCACCAGCCCTATGCATGGTGTTCCCGGTTCGCCAGCACAGCCCAGTGCGGTCTTTTCCACCTCGCTGCACTGGCTTGGCTACGGGGAGTATCCAACCAGGTAGGGTTGTGCTGGCTCGGTGTTCGAGACCTCCAGTGCGCCTCCACGGTCCGGTCTATCCGGTACCTCCTCCATGCACCAGCCCTCCGGTGGCAGCCCTCAGCACCAGGCTGTCTCTCCGTCTCCTCCCTACAGGTGCTCCCTCCTGTCCAGCGCTGCCAGAGTCTCCCTCCTGTCCAGCTCTGCCAGAGTCTCCCTCCTGTCCAGCTCTGCCAGAGTCTCCCTCCTGTCCAGCTCTGCCAGAGTCTCCCTCCTGTCCAGCGCTGCCAAAGTCTCCCTCCTGTCCTGGGTTTTCTGCTTTTTTACCAGAGAAACGTATTGAAAAGAAAAATTAAATGACTACCATGGTCTAATAGATCTGAATTCAAATTTTTTATGTTTTCTAGCTTCTGATGTATGGATTTGATCGATGTATTCAATATATGTTATGTTAACTAATGATAATCCCCGTTGCTTCAGAGTTTAGGTTCATTACATGACAGGAACGAGCGTGTAGATTGTGTGCACTGAATAATGCCAGGTTATAATGTAAGTATTCTGTGCCTTTCTCTGCTTAGAATGTTAGCATTCTGTGCCTTTCTCCCCTCGGACTGCAGATGGTTTATTATACATGTTTGAGCCATAGATTGACATGTTGAGTCCTAAACGGGAGGTTTAAAAAAATAACAAGTGCCATGGATCCCTCCGGAACTGTCATTATGCACACCTGGCCCTTATTCCCATTTGATTAGTAATTGTATAAGTGTGGCCTTTGTTCACTATTGTCCTGACGATTATTGTTACAATGTCCGTTGGTTTGTGTGAGTACCTGTGAGATGTTGTTTGGGCTTTCATGCCACATATATTGTGCAGATGATTACGGGTCTCGTCCCGTGTGATAATCATTGTGCGATTGTGTATTTATTCGTGTTTTGTATACGTGTTTGTTTGGTCTTCGTCCCTGTGCCTTTACATGGCACGCTGTAAAATGGGTAAAGAAAATTTTAAAACTATTACACAACCCAAAAATAGAATAACTAAAAGAAATCTCCCAATCCCTTTATACCGACATGACAGAATAATCGGCCATTAAGAGAGACAGCGCGAATGGCCCGTCCGACGACGCTGCGACTGGTCCGTCCGACACCGCCGCAACTTCGGCAGCTGCATATGGGCCGTCCGACGTCGCCACAACGGGTCCGTCCGGCGACGCAGCTTCAACAGCTGTAACTGGCCCGTCAGACGCCGCCACAACCGGTCCCTCTGACGACACTGCAACTGGTTCATCCGACAACAGCGCAACTTTGGCAGATGCAACTGGCCTGTCCAATGATGCAATTTAGGCAGCTGCATTGGGTCCTGATCGACCGCACTGCGTTCCTGTGATCGCCCTCGAGGCCAGTGTCGTTGCGCTGCTTTAGCAGTGCGTCAGGGGGGGGTACTGTCACGGATCCTTCCGGAACTGCCATTATGCACACCTGGTCCCTATTCCCATTTGATTAGTAATTGTATAAGTGTGCCCTTTGTTCACCATTGTCCTGACGATTATTGTCACATTGTCCGTTGGTTCATGTGAGTACCTGCGCTATGTGGTTTTGGTTTTCGTGCCACGTATATTGTGCAGATGATTACGGGTCCCGTCCTGTGTGATAATCATTGTGCGATTGTGTATTTATTCAAGGCACTCCTCGTGCTTTTCTATACGTGTTTGTTTGGTCTTTGTCCCCGTGCCTTTACATGGCATCCTGCATTTTGGGAAATAATAAACCCTATTACGCATTCCTGTGACTGTTTCCCGACACCTTTATACCGATGTGACAACAAGGTAGTTTTAAATCCTTGATCGTTTCAATTTAATTTAAGCCTTTATGAAGACTTCAGAACTGGCATCAGACATGCTCTAACTTTAATTAACATAACCATAGACCACTTAAACTGGTAGCACACTTCCACTCACGGGTGGCCAAAAATAATTAACTGAACCCCATGCCCCCAGTAATCCACGCATCCACCCTGGGAAACCTTTATCGTTCTCCTTTTTTTGGAGAGTGTGTGATGATTCTACCTTTATGTTTAAAAAATATTACTACATGTACCTCTGAAGGTACATTATGTGTATTTTTGTACCCCAGGGAACAATACTGTACACTAACCGTAACCTCTTTTCTGTGAGTGTACCGTCATACAAAAGGGAAATATAGAGGTCCATTTCAATAGATTTTGTCTTTGGTATTAGTGTAAACTTAACACATTATTGCATTTGTTTGTATTCTCACCAATTCGATTTGTACTGGAAGCATTCAGTTTGATTGTGGTGGCTCTGAAGAACTCATTTGGTTTGTCCACACGTATAGACAGTGATAAGACATAGCCTGCTGATATACTATTATAATTAGGCTCTAATCTCTTGTGTGTGAAAAGGATCTGAAGGGAGATACCTAGGGCTCCATGCAGTATCTCATCTCTATGAAGTATTGCATGCATCATAGAGTATGTAGCAGTACCCCAATGGTCAGCTAGCTAATGACTTTGACCTTAAGCATGCCCACTAATGGTGGCTAGGTCTGTTAAAGTGCTCTGTGTTAACTTCCTCTGACCTACAGGAGGGACTGACTGCTCTTCATTGATCCATAAACCTGCCCTATGTTAACACCTCAGCACCACCTCTGAAATGTCCCAAATGTCATCCTATTCCCTACATAGTGCACTCCTTGTGACCAGAACCCTATTGGCCATGGTCCAAAGTAGTGCACTATATAGGGAATATGGTACCATATTACTTTATTAAAAGGTCCTAATTATTGAAAGTAGGGAGTTCTCCTCTTTTCTCTTTCAAAATGCAGCGTTATTTTTAGGCTGAATTAAGATTAAGTTAATTTATAAAATGTGTGTGTGTGTGAGAGTGCATGGGTGCGTGTGCATGTGAAGCATACAGGTTATTTAAATCATTTGTTGAGATATGGTCAGCAATAAAAAATATTGTACTGCATAATACAACATGAGATAAAAAAATTTTTATGGACATTAATTGGAACACCCCTATAAAATAATTTGTGCCTATCTTTGGAATCAGGTATTTAATCAGCAGGATTTTGCAGATCAAAAACCTAGCTCATCTCATTCACCGAGAAGCCATCTCATAAATGGCTTACATTGAGGGATGTACAGTCAGATTCAAAATTTTTGGTACTCTTCATAAAGATTAGCAAAAATAACTATTAAATAATACAAATACTGAGCAATATTGTACACTACATTTTTTGAAAATTATAGTATTTTATACTAAGATAATTGCTCAGAGAAAAATACTTTGTTTAAGAAGTAACTTTTTTCCCAATTTTTGGGGGGCAGCCCTGTCTTCTTGGGGCTTTTTTTTTCAATTTCCGCCTGACTGACAAGCCCAAAGTAAACTGCCTGCTGCTCAGGTCCTGAAGCCAGGATATGCATATACAGTTGAAGTCGGAATTTAGCATACACTTAGGTTGGAGTCATTAAAACTCGTTCTTCAATCACTCCACAAATGTCTTGTTAACAAACTATAGTTTTGGCAAGTCGGTTAGGACATCTACTTTGTGCATGACACACAAAAAAATCCAACAATTGTTTACAGACAGATTATTTCACTTCACTGTATCACAATTCCAGTGGGTCAGAAGTTTACATATGCTAAGTTGACTGTGCCTTTAAACAGCTTCAAAATTCCAGAAAATTATGTCATGACTTTAAGAGTTTCTGATAGGCTAATTGACATCATTTGAGTCAATTGGAGGTGTACCTGTGGATGTATTTCAAGGCCTACCTTCAAACTCGCGTGACATCAAGGGAAAATCTAAAGAAATCAGCCAAGATCTCAGGAAAAAAAAATTCTAGACATCCACAAGTTTGGTTCATCCTTGGGAGCAATTTCCAAATGCCTGAAGGTACCACATTCATCTGTACAAACGACAGTACGCAAGTATGAACACCATGGGACCACGCAGCCGTCATAGCGCTCGACATAACCTGAAAGGCCGCTCAGCAAGGAAGAAGCCACTGCTCCAAAACCGCCATAAAAAAGCCAGACTACGTTTTGCAACTGCAAATGGGGACAAAGATCGTACTTTTTGGAGAAATGTCCTCTGGTCTGATGAAACAAAAATATGACTGTTTGGCCATAATGACCATCGTTATGTTTGGAGGAAGAAGGGGGAGGCTTGCAAGCCGATGAACACCATCCCAACCGTGAAGCACGGGGGTGGTAGCACCATGTTGTGGGGGTGCTTTGCTGCAGGAGGGACTGGTGTACTTCACAAAATAGATGGCTTTATGAGGAAGGAAAATTATGTGGATATATTGAAGCAACATCTCAAGACATCAGTCAGGAAGTTAAAGCTTGGGTGGGCCAGTGGTGGAGCAGGCTCTGACTTATTGAAACAAAGTTTAGGGGTAGGATTCCTTTCTCTGCATGTTGAATGAGTGGATTATTTTTTTTTTTGAATTGCGTGCCCTCCAGTTTCACCGGATGTTGTCTCGCCAGTGGGACACCTAGCCCTAACAATTAAATATCTCACCTTTTTCTAAAATGTTTTGAGATTGGAGAACACATCGGTAGGGATCTTAGACCATTCCTATACACAAAATCTTTCCATATCCTCGATATCCTAAGGTCAACACTTATTGACTACCCTCTTTAATTCAAGCCACAGGTTTCAATAGGGTTCATGTCTGGAGACTTAGATGGCCTTTGAACATTTTTGGTTTTGTGATCAATTAACCATTTCTGTATGGATTTTGATGTGTGCTTTTGGTTATTGCTATGCTGGAAGAGCCACTTGCGGACAAGTCTCAGCCTCCTGGCAGAGGCAACCATGTTTTTGGCTAAAATGTCCTGGAACTGGGTAAAGTTCATGATGCCGTTGACCTTAACATGGGCCCCAGGACCAGTGGAAGCAAAATAGCCCCATAACATCCAAGATCCACTACCATATTTTACAGTAGGTATGGGGCTCTTTCCTGCATGTGATTCTTCTTTTTGACGCCAAACCCACCGCTGGTGTGTGTGGCCAAAGAGTTCTATTTTCATGGGTGCCAATAATTATGGTCCTGAGTGTACGTTATTTTTAAGGGTGCCAATAATTATGGACCTGACTGTACATTGATCATTCTCTTGGGAAAATACCAGCTTGTCACCAATTGTTTTAACTTAAGAGGAACTAAACATCCTCTTATCCAAACACATTAGAAATTCAGATATTTTCTCTCGTGAGTTACATTCACATTTGAGTAATTTAGCTTATATTTAGAGAAGCTTACAATTAGTGGAATCATCTTAAGATAGCTAGGTGAGACAACCACATATCACAGTCATAGCAAGTACATTTTCCTTCAATAAAGTAGTTATCTGAAAAGTCATTGCTAGAAGGAAAATAACTTATTTTGTGTGTGTGTGTGGGGGAGCTTGTTCCACCATTGGGGTGCCAGGAAAGAGAAGGCCTTGAACCAGGCTGAGTGGGAGCTGAGAGGGGAGGGAGGGGCAAGAGACCAGGGGTGACAGAACGGAGTGCTTGTGTTGGGGTGTAGGGTTTGAGCACAGCCTGAAGGTAAGGGATAGGCAGTTCACATTGCTGCTCCGTAGGCAAGCACCATGGTCATGTAGTGGATGCGAGCTTTGACTGGAAGGAGCAGGGTGACCTGAGAGAAATTAGGAAGGTTGAACACCAGCGAGCTTGCAGCATTCTGGATAAGTTGCAGGGGTTTGATGGCACAATCAGGGAGCCCAGCCAACAGAGAGTTGCAGTAGTCTAGACAGGTGATAACAAGTGCCTGGATTTGGACCTGCGCCTCTTCCTGTGTGAGGAAGGGTTGTACTCTACGAATGTTGTAGAGCATGAACCTGCAGGAGGGAGTTACTGCTTTGATGTTTGCAGAGAATGAGAGGATGTTGTCCAGGGTCACGCCACGGTTCTTTGTGCTCTGGGAGAGGGACACTGTGGAGTTGTCAACTGTAGAGGTCTTGGAACGGGTAGGCCTGCCCTGGCTGTCAGAAGGAGAAAAGTAGTTGAGTGTCACAAGGTTATTATAGTTTTGTGTTTTTATATTTTATTTATTTATTTCTATTCAGCGATTTATTTTGTGTGTGTGTGTGGAGGGGGGGGGGTGTCACTTCTTGCAACTGAGGGGCACAAGGTCATGGGTCAGGTCATATGTTATATAAGGTTTAAATGATAATGTCAATTTCAATGTGACTTGAATTTAAAAGGAATAGCTCCGAGACAAAACATTTTTTGAAAAGAAACTCTATCTCTCCCATGTTTACACCAATCCAATGCTTTTTAACGTTAGTGGTACATTTAAGAAGAATGAAGTTAGCTACGTAGCTGATATTTTTCCCAGTTAGCTAGTGATAGCTAGTAATAGTGATGCACCAGCTAGGCTTATTTGAAACATCGCTATCTCCTGGCTGCATTTGCCCGACAGATTCAGCATTTAAGCTTGGAAACCCAATTAGATTTTTTCCCCAAAGTTTAGAAAATGAGTAAAACTAAATATAATTCATGATGTTTTTATTTTATTTTATTTTATTTTGGAGTCAAAAAATTTTAGTATAGTTTTAGTTTTTTTCTAAACTTCTAATTGGGTTTCAAGCTTTTGGGGAGTTTGCTGAATCTGCTTTTGGGGAGCTTGTTGAATCAGCTTTTGGGGAGCTTTTTGAATCTGCTTTTGGGGAGCTTGTTGAAACTGCTTTTGGGGAGCTTGTTGAGAGGCTCCACGACACAGAGGAGAGTTGTCTTAGTTGAGTGAGCCGTCTTGAAACCTGACTGGTTAGGGTCAAGAAAATGTTCTGAGAGCAATAACAAGAGAGTTAGTCATAGACAGCACACTCAAGTGTTTTGGGAAGAAAAGAAAGAAGGGGTTGAGTGTTGGTTTCTTGAGGAGGGGAGCGACTCTGGCCATCTTGAAGTGAGAGGGGATGCAGACGGTAGTCAGAGAAGGTTCTTTTCAAAGTGGTTGGCAAAGTTATACGCAGAAAGGGAGGAGGGAGGAGGATTAAGGTGGAAGGAGAAAGTGGAAAAAAATGTCCATCGGGTTAGAGCAGAATCTTGGAATATAGAGTGATAGGAAGTGGCTTTAGCAGCGGATAGAGAGGAAGATCAGTTAGAGACGAGGGAGTAGAAGGATGCTAAGTCTTCCAGAAGTTAGTTTTCCTCCATTGTCGCTCAGCTGCCCGCAGCCCTATTCTGTGATCTCTCAATGAGTCACTCAGCCACGTAGCGGGAAGGGAGGGCCGAGCCTGCCGAGAGGAAAGGGGATAGTGAGAATCATAGGATGCGGAAAGGGAGAAGAGTAGACTCTTAAAAAAGGTGTTATCTGGAACCTAAAAGGGTTCTTCAGCTGTCCCCATAGGAGGATCCTTTGAAGAAACCTTGTTGGTTCCAGGGAGAATCAATCAAATTTATTTAGAAAGCCCTTCTTACTTCAGCTGATGTCACAAAGTGCCGTACAGAAACCCATCCTAAAACCCCAAACAGCAAGCAATGCAGGTGTAGAAGCACGGTGGCTAGGAAAAACGGTTGACTGGGGACAGCAAGGAGTCATCAGGCCAGGTAGTCCTGAGGCATGGTCCTAGGGCTCAGGTCCTCTGAGACAGAGACAGAAAAAGAGAAAGAAAGAGTGAAAAAGAGAGAGAGAGAATTAGAGAGAGCATACTTAAATTAACACAGGACACTGGATCAGACAGGAGAAATACTCCAGATATAACAGACTGACCCTAGCCCCCCGACACATAAACTACTGCAGCATAAATACTGGAGGCTGAGACAGGAGGGTCATGCACCTTCGCAATTTTGTCTCGCTCTCCCATTACTCTCCTCTTCTATCATCTCTCCCTTCTGCTATATCCTTCTCCTTCCTGTCTCCTGATTCTGCCACTTCAACTGTACACTCTTAGGAAAAAAGGGTTCCAAAAGGGTTCTTCGGCTGTCCCCATAGGAGAACACTTATAGGTTGCCAGTAGAATGCTTTTGGTTCCAGGTAGAATCTTTTTGAGTTCCATGTAGCACCCTTTCCACAGAGGGAAAAAGAGTTCTACTGGCAACCAAAAAGGGTTCTCCTATGGGGACAGCCAAAGAACCCTTTTGGAACCCTTTTTTCCTAAGAGTGTACAGTTGAAGTGGCAGAATCAGGAGACAGGAAGGAGAAGGATATAGCAGAAGGGAGAGATGATAGAAGAGGAGAGTAATGGGAGAGCGAGACAAAATTGCGAAGGTGCATGACCATCTGGGTTGGGGCTGAGTGGGTAAGGTTTGAGGAGAGAGGGAGAGAAATGGAAACAAAGTAGATTAAGACACCTGGATGCGGGTTACAGTGAGATTAGTAGGCGAACAGCCTCCAGTAAAGATGAGGTCAGGCGCATTGCCTGCTTTGTGAGTGGGAGGGGACTGTGAAAGGGTGAGGTCAAAAGAGGAAAGGAGTGGAAAGAAAGAGGTGGAAAGAAATGTAGTCAGGTGTCGGCCAATTCAATGAGTGGTGAGCCATTTTTGGGAAATGAGCTTGTCAAGGTGTCAAGCTCATTGTCAAGGTGTCAAGCTCATTGAGTATGTCTCCATGGGCACCTGGTGGGCAATAGATGACAACAATGTTTAGCTGGAGTGGATAAGTGACAGTGACACCATGGAATTCAAATGAGGAGATGGACAGGTGGGAGAGAGGGAAAAGAGAAAATCTCGACTGAGAAAAAATGAGTTGATCTGTGCCACCAATGCAACGAACAGATGCTCTCGGACTTTGAGAGAACACATAGTCAGATGACAAGAGACCAGCTGGAGTAGCAGTGTTCTCTGCGGAAATCCACATCTCAGTCAGGGCCAGAAAGTGTAATGTAGGTCACATAGGCTGAGTTCCTCTCAGCCTTCTTGATCGCAGATGTGCAGTTCCAAAAGCTGACTGAGACTATGAATTCCACATGGGTTGTGCGTGCAGGGTGTGATATGGGCCTATAGTCTTTCAGTGCAAATGAACCAAAGAAAAGTCTTTCCACAGAGCGCAGATAAGATAATCATCATTAGCTGTCCTATCTCAGACTCACCACCGCATCCCAAACTGATGACTGTTATAACAGAACCAGGCTATTCCCTACATAGTGCACTACATTTGACCGGATCCCTGTGGGCTCTGGTCAACAGCAATGCACTACAAAGGGAATAAGGTGCCATTTGTTAGCGGTTAACATTAGCGATGGCCTTTCCACTACTAGCATTTTACTGTAGCTACATGTGCCAGTTCAGGGTTTATGGGTCAGAGGTGACAGGCAGGATGATAGCATACCAAGACGCAGCACCGCAAGCAAGCAAACAGCTGTTCGATGTACTGATGACCCCAGGCGCCCCTAGCCTCTTCCGCAGAGAGGTGGCATGATCTCACCCACCAACCAACCCCTGCTAGTGAAACAGCCCAGACCGCTGCTGTTGAGTCACCCTAGTTGTGTCTAGAAAGCCAACCAACAGAAAAGACTCTGATAAATGACGAGTTGGTGAGCAGACAGAGCTCTTTTTCCACCTGAGTTATTTTCCTCTGCATACAGAACAAGAAACCGTATCAGAAAGAAGGGGAGAGAGTGGAGAAAGAGAGAGACAGATAAAGAGAGCAAGAGACAGTGGAGAGGGAGATGGCGAGGGTGAGAAAGAGAGAGAGAGAAATAGAGAGCAGAGTAAGAGCGATCAGGAGAGAGAGAGAGAGTGATAGAGGGAAGAGCACATGGAGGAGTAGCATTAGATTATTGAGCAAACTAAATACAGCTCACGTTAAAAAGCATATCACTCATGCTTAACTGTATGCTAATGCATACTTTATATCACCCACATAATACAATAGTTAATAATCCCTTTGAGGAATGTTAATGAAAACCACAGACAACCCATGGGTCAAATGCCATTATGTTGCATGAATTTCTAATATACAGTGTAACACCCAAGGAAGAGACTAACACCAGGGTGAGTGGGGCGTATAACCCTGATTTAATGTTGAGGATGTACACTATATATACAAAAGTAGGTGGACACCCTTTCAAATGAGTGGATTCAGCCATTTCAGCCACGTCCGTTGCTGACAGGTGTATAAAATCGAGCACACCGCCATGCATTCTCCATAGACAAACATTGTCAGTAGAATAGCCTCACTGAAGAGCTCAGTGACTTTAAACGTGGCACCGTCATAGGATGCCACCAATCTAACAAGTCAGTTCATAAAATGTCTGCCTTTCTGGAGCTGCCTGGTCAACTATAAGTGCTGTTATTTTGAAGTACAACAACAATGGCTCAGCCATGAAGTGGTAGGCCACACAAGCTCACAGAATTTGATCGTCGAGTGCTGAAGCGTGTAGCGCGTAGAAATCATCTGTCCTCGGTTGCAAAAGTAACTACAGAGTTTCAAACTGCCTCTGGAAGCAACATCAGCACAATAACTATTCATTGGGAGTTTTGTGAAATGGGTTTCCATAGCCGAGCAGCCTCACACAAGCCGAAGATCACCATGCGCAATGCCAAGTGTCGGCTGGAAAGCTTGATGCCATTGGACTCTGGAGAAGTGGAAAGGCGTTCTCTGGAGTGATGAATCATGCTTCACCATCTGGCAGTCCAACGGTTTGGCCGATGCGAGGAGAACGCTACCTGCCCGAAAAAATAGTGGCAATTGTGAAGTTTGGTGGAGGAGGAATAATGGTCTGGGAATGTTTTTCATTGATAGGGCTAGGCCACTTAGTTCCAGTGAAGGGAAATCTTAACGCTACAGCATACAATGACGTTCTAGACGATTCTGTGCTTCCAACTTTGTGGCAACAGGGGAAGGTCGAGCGAGGTCCATACAGAAATGGTTTCTCGAGACCGGCGTGTAAGAAGCTGACTGGCCTGCAAAGAGCCCTGACCTCAACCCCATCAAACACCTTTGGGATGAATTGGAACGTCGACTGCGAGCCAGTCCTAATCGCACAACATCAGTGCCCCACCTCACTAATTCTCTTGTGGCTTAATTGAAGCAAGTCCCTGCAGCAGTGTTCCAAAAGTGGAAAGCTTTCCCAGAAGAGTGTATATAGCAGAAAAGGTGGGACCAACTCCATATTAAATCCCTTGATTTTGAAATTAGATGTGAGCAGGTGTCCACATACTGTTGGTATTGTAGTGTATGTTTTACCTAGAATGGGAAATGCCGAAAAATTTGTCTGACAGTCAAATGGGTGAATAAGAAAACTATTTCAGTGCAAAGAGGGATTTCTTCATGTGTCCATAGTGGTAATTGAACTACAGCATTCTATGACAGAGCTTCTGAATGTGTAAGTAATTAACCTAAATCAGGGTCACACAGAGGGATTCTTGGTAGTCTTAAACAAATATACTTTGAAACAAAAGTATACACGTCACAAACATGGTTATGGGCTTAAAAATAGAACACGCGTGTACCATGTCAGAAATAGAGTTGAAAGGTGTTCAATTTTGAGTTTGCATCCCAATATTACACTTTTAATACACAGTACCAGTCAAAATATGGACACACCTACTCATTCCAGGCTTTTTATTTTTTTACTATTTTCTACATTGTAGAATAATAGTGAAGACATCAATACTATGATATAGCACATATGGAATCATGTAGTAACCCAAAAACGTTTAAAACATTTTTTAAATGTATTTTATATTTGAGATTCTTCAAAGTAGCCACCCTTAGACTTTATGACAGCTGTGCACACTCTTGGCATTCTCTCAACCAGCTTACTGAGGTAGTCACCTGGAATGCATTTCAATTAACAGGTGTGCCTTATTAAAAGTTAATTTGTGGAATTATTTTCCTTCTTAATTAATGCCAATCAGTGTTGTAACAAGGTAGGGGTAGTATACAGAAGACAGCCCTATTTGGTAAAAAAACAAGTCCATATTATGGCAAGAACAGCTCAAATAAGCAAAGAGAAATGACTGAAGGTCAGTCAATTCATAAAATGTAAAGAACTTTGAACGTTTCTTCAAGTGCATTTGCAGAAACCATCAAGCGCTATGATAAAACTGGCTCTCATGAGGACCACCACAGGAAAGGAAGAGTTACCTTTGCAGAGGATAAGTTCATTAGAGTTACCAGCCTCAGAAACGGCAGCCCAAATAAATGCTTCACAAAGTTCAATTAACAAACACATCTCAACATCAACTGTTCAGAGACTGCGTGAATCAGGCCTTCATGGTTGAAATACCGCAAAGAAACTACTACTAAGGGACACCAATAAGAAGAAGAGACTTGCATGGGTCAAGAAACACGAACAATGGACATTTGACCCGCCGTGTTTTTGTGAGATGCAGAGTAGGTGAACGGATGATATCCCCATGTGTGGTTTCCACCGTGAAGCATGGAGGAGGAGGTGTGATGGTGTGGGTGTGCTTTTCTGGTGACACCGTCTGTGATTTATTTAGAATTCAAGACCCAACTAACCAGCATGGCACCCACAGCATTCTGCAATGATACTCCATCACATCTGGTTTGTGCTTAGTGGGACTATGATTTGTTTTTCAAGAGGACAATGACCCAACACACCTCGAACATCTGTATTCGGTCTTATGTAGCAACATTTGAAATTGTGTTTTTTTTAAACATTTGATGAAAGTAGAGATTCAGAACTTCAAAATGGTATGTCATACGCTGCATTTGAGGAACAATGGGCAAGTAATTCTGCTTTGAACGTTGATTAACTTGAAAACTCACTTTTATGAAAATGGCCTTTGAAGGTTTTGGTATCTAGTGAAGAGCTCTCTTTGTCTACACCCATTCAGCATCGTTCACACCCTCTTAAGCTTTTGCTCCACCCATCTCATTTCGCTCTCAGAGCGCACACTTCATGCTCTGGCTGATGATTTGTTTACTTATGGATAACATGAAAACAGACATTTACTGACACTGGCCATATTCAACGGGTGTTGTACACTTGTCACGTAACGTTAGTTAAAGTTAGCTAGTGAAACAACAATGAACAGTGCCAACAATGCCACAGTGCTGGGAGCTAACCAACTAGGTTCAATGTTAGCTAGCTAACATTAGGCTCTAACTAGACAAGCAAACGGCTCCGGGATGCAAATAATAATGTCAGCTAGGGAACCAGCCAGCTAACATTAGCTATTTAGCTAACAGTACACTTTAGCTTAAGACATATAGATAGATAGCTTTGTAAACAATGAAACTAGCTAGGTAAACAAAGTGTAAATTCACACATGTCACATAACATTAGCTAACGTTAGCTAGTTAAACAACAATGAACACAGTGCCAACAATGTCACAGTGCTGGGAGCTAACCAATCACGTTTAATGTTAGCTAGCTAACATCAGGCTCTAACTAGAAAGCAAACAGCTCTGAGATATGAATAATAACATCAGCTAGGGAACCAGCCAGCTAACGTTAGCTAGCTAGCTAACAGTACACTTCAGCTTTAGACATGTAGCTAGTGTCATGTCTTTACTATCATTAAATTGAAGACTTAGTTTTTATCAAAGATTCTCTGTAATTAGTATGATCAAACTGATTAATCATATAACCGTAATTAACTAGGACGTCGGGGCACCAAGGAAAATATTCAGATTACAAAGTTATAATTTCCCAATATAACCTTTAAGATATTTTCATATCTGATCAATAGTCTTCTGATTAATGAATTATTTACTTTACCTCACGTTAGTCTCATTCCAAACGTTGTAAATTGTTGGTTATCTGCACGAACCCAGTCTTCACTATGAGTCATCCGTACATCAATTGTCTTAAATCTTTTTTTTATTACTAACTAAGTAATTCACAGAAATGACTGGCATAAACAAGACGACAAATTAAATATGGTTACAAGAAATGATCGGAGAATGTGCCCTAGTGGGCTAGACCCTGGGTCTCGACCCCGCCCTGTGCAACTGGGTACTGGACTTCCTGACGGGCCGCCCCCAGGTGGTGAGGGTAAGCAACAACATCTCCTCCCCGCTGATCCTCAACACTGGGGCCCCACAAGGGTGCGTTCTGAGCCCTCTCCTGTACTCCCTGTTCACCCACGACTGCGTGGCCATGCACGCCTCCAACTCAATCATCAAGTTTGCGGACGACACAACAGTGGTAGGCTTGATTACCAACAACGACGAGACGGCCTACAGGGAGGAGGTGAGGGCCCTCGGAGTGTGGTGTCAGGAAAATAACCTCACACTCAACGTCAACAAAACTAAGGAGATGATTGTGGACTTCAGGAAACAGCAGAGGGAACACCCCCATCCACATCGATGGAACAGTAGTGGAGAGGGTAGCAAGTTTTAAGTTCCTCGGCATACACATCACAGACAAACTGAATTGGTCCACTCACACAGACAGCATCGTGAGGAAGGCGCAGCAGCGCCTCTTCAACCTCAGGAGGCTGAAGAAATTCGGCTTGTCACCAAAAGCACTCACAAACTTCTACAGATGCACAATCGAGAGCATCCTGGCGGGCTGTATCACCGCCTGGTATGGCAACTGCACCGCCCTCAACCGTAAGGCTCTCCAGAGGGTAGTGAGGTCTGCACAACGCATCACCGGGGCAAACTACCTGCCCTCCAGGACACCTACACCACCCGATGCTACAGGAAGGCCATAAAGATCATCAAGGACATCAACCACCCGAGCCACTGCCTGTTCACCCCGCTGCCATCCAGAAGGCGAGGTCAGTACAGGTGCATCAAAGCTGGGACCGAGAGACTGAAAAACAGCTTCTATCTCAAGGCCATCAGACTGTTAAACAGCCACCACTAACATTGAGTGGCTACTGCCAACACACTGTCAATGACACTGACTCTACTCCAGCCACTTTAATCATGGGAATCGATGGGAAATGATGTAAATATATCACTAGCCACTTTAAACAATGCTACCTTATATAATGTTACTTACCCTACATTGTTCATATGTTCATACCCTACATTGTTCATATGCATACGTTGATACTGTACTCTATATCATCGACTGCATCCTTATGTAATACATGTATCACTAGCCACTTTAACTATGCCACTTGGTTTACATACTTATCTCATATGTATATACTGTACTCGATATCATCTACTGTATCTTGCCTATGCTGCTCTGTACCATCACTCATTCATATATCCTTATGTACATATTCTTTATCCCCTTACACTGTGTATGACAGTAATTTTTTTTTGAATTGTTAGTTAGATTACTTGCTCGTTATTACTGCATTGTCGGAACTAGAAGCACAAGCATTTCGCTACACTCGCATTAACATCTGCTAACCATGTGTATGTGACAAATAAAATTTGATTTGATTTGATTTGATTTGATTTGATTTGTCGTTCTTTTTGTTGAATGATACCGAATTCCTAGCTGCAGACTAGTAATTAATATCAAAGACTTGTTCTTATTCTGTTGGTATCGATAGTCTAAGAGTTTAACCACGTGGTATGGTTAAAAGATTCAGCAATGGTCTGCAACCTTTGTCCCCTCCTAATGGAGAAAAACATGGTCTACTTGAGAATTTCTCAAAGTTGGGTTTTATTCGGAATTGCAGAAAAGGGGCTGTCCCAGGATGCCTGACCCTAACTGGCTCAAAGGGAATTGTAGTTTCCTTCATTAAAGAGTCCAAAATCACCTTTCACAATTTTACAAACAGTATCATACTCACTCATTCATCTATACAACAATTAGATGTAAACTTCATATCTGAGGCTATTATATAAACAGTGTTATGATAATGTGGCCACACCGTCTCCCATGAGGTTCCCCAAGTTGTAACAAACGGACCAGTTCGTAGCTGGATTCTTCGCCGATCTTTTATACCTTCTCCGGAACATGAAATGTGTTCAGACCTCCAGTTCTGTGAGGTGGAAGAAATTCCTTTGTTCTCTATGAAACTTCACTCTCTCTCTATACTGTGTGGCCATGAGGCAGGGTCTTCTCCTCAGGAATGTATGACCTCTCTTTGACCACAGCAGCCTAGTTGAAGGAGGCAAGGGGGAGGCAGGGAGAGGGGGATGGAGCTTGCTGTACGCAAAGAGGGCAACGTCATGACCCTAGCTAGCTAGATAAACAATTAACCTAGCTAGGTAAACAAATTTTAAGATCACACACGCCACATAAAGTTAGCTAACGAGCCAGCCAACTAACGTTAGCTAGTTAAACAACAATGAACACAGTGCCAAATCAGGTTGTTACTACCCTGGATGAATACAGCTCTGGGATTCGAGTAATAACATCAGCTAGGGATTCAGCCAGCTAACGTTATCTAGCTAGCTAACAGTACACTTTAGCTTGAAATGAAACCACTCTCTGTCCAAATTAGAATAATGTAATACCTGAAAATGTAGCTAGCTATCTTACCTGTGTACATCATCATGCATGATGGACGCGTCTCCCTGTCAGGAATGCCATACCACAGTTGCCCTTAGTTTGAAGTTGTAATCCAGAGACAGGTGTTTTCTCCTTCTCTTTAGCTATCATACTCTAATTCCACTGATTTCAAAACTTGATCCTCCAGAAAGTGGAGAGCAACACTTATGCAGCTCCACTACACAATACATTTTTTTAAAGCCTCGTCCAACAGGATTACCAACACAGACTGATGAGCTCAAATAGACTGAAGCCCTCTACATGGCAGACCAATCCAAACTCATCTCTCGACATAGTGGGACGATTGCTGACTTTTTCTGTGGCTTAACCAACAAGGATCGTAATTTAACAATTTTATTCATATTTACAGATGGCATAGGCGTTTGTTATTAGGACACATGGAAGTTCACATGTTCGAGAAGGCATTTCTGCACACATTTTTTTTTTGTTGATCAAATTCCACTGGAAAAACAGTGTTTGGTTTTTGGTTTAGGTGTCACCAAAATGTCTATCACCGTGCGTTCAGCCATTTAAAAGCACAGCAAAGTTCGAAGGGGAATACAATGTCAGATATTTTGTTTATTTATAGAACAGATTAATGTGTTATCAGGCAGTGATGCAACCCGTCAGGATGCTCTCAATGGTGCAGCTGTAAAACCTTTTGAGGATCTGAGGACCCATGCCAAATTTTCAGTCTCCTGTGGGGGAATAGGTTTTGTCGTGCACTCTTCACGACTGTCTTGGTGTGCTTGGACCATGTTAGTTTGTTGGTGATGTGGACGCCAAGGAACTTGAAGCTCTCAACCTGCTCCACTACAGCCCCATCGATGAGAACGGGGGCATGCTTGGTCCTCCTTTTCCTGTAGTCCACAATCATCTCCTTTGTCTTGATCACATTGAGGAAGATGTTGTTGTCCTTGCACCACACGGTGAGGTTTCTGACCTCCTCCCTATAGGCTATCTCATCATTGTCGGTGATAAGGCCTACCACTGTTGTGTCATCGGCAAACTTAATGATGGTGTTGGAATCATGCCTGGCCTTGCAGTCATGAGTGAACAGGGAGTATAGGAGGGGACTGAGTATGCGTGGCGGATGTGTTGTTACCTACCCTTACCACCTTGGGGGGCGGCCCGTCAGGAAGTCCAGGATCCAGATGCAGAGGGAGGTGTTTAGTCTCAGGGTCCTTAGCTTAGTGATGAGCTTTGAGGGCACTATGGTGTTGAATGCTGAGCTGAGGTCAATGAATAGAATTCTCACATAGGTGTTCCTTTTGTCCAGGTGTGAAAGGGCAGTGTGGAGTGCAATAGATATTGCATCATTTGTGGATCTGTTGGGGCGGTATGCAAATTACAGTGGGTGTATGGTTTCTGTGATAATGGTGTTGATGTGAGCCATAACCAGCTTGTCAAAGCATTTAATGGCTACAGACGTGAATGCTACATGTCGGTAGACATTTTGGAAGGTTATCTTAGTGTTCTTGGGCACAGAGACTATGGTGGTCTGCTTGAAACATGTTGGTGTTACAGTCTCAGACAGAGAGAGGTTGAGAATGTCAGTGAAGACACTTGCCAGTTGGTCAGTGCATGCTCGGAGTACACGTCCTGGTCATCCGTCTGGCCCTGTGGCCTTGTGAATTTTGACCTGTTTAAAGGTCTTACTCACATCAGCTGTGGAGAGCGTGATCACACAGTCGTCCAGAACAACTGATGCTCTCATGCATGTTTCAGTGTTACTTGCCTTGAAGCGAGCATACAAGTTATTTAGCTCGTCTGGTAGGCTCGTGTCATAAGAACAAATGTATATTTACAGTAACCTCAAAATATGGCAATGGATGTGTTACTCATTTTAAAGTTGAATGTTACATTCGTTTACAAGATGGCCTTAACTATGCTATTTACTGTATTACAAAAGTAATATTGAATTGTATTTGGTTGACAACACAACCAAATATCAACATTTAAACTAGATGTATGGAATCTACTGATTGAATATTTCCATCTGAGCCAATAGCTTAATCCCATTCATTAACTTACATTTTTGGTTGAGTTGGAGGCGTGAATGCAATACTGTCATTTGTTAACTCTTCGACAAGTTCATAGGCTATACAGTGCATTCAGAAAGTATTCAGACCTCTTGACTTTTTCCACAATTTCTTACGTTATGGTTATGGTTATGACGCTATAAGCTTGGCACACCTGTATTTGGGGAGTTTCTCCCATTCTTCTCAGCAGATCCTTTCAATCTCTGTTAGGTTGGATGAGGACCATCGCTGCACAGCTATTTTCAGGCCTCTCCAGAGATGTTCGATCAGGTTCAAGTTCGGGCTCTGGCTGGGCCAGTCAAGGACATTCAGAGACTTTTCGGGAAGCCACTCCTGCGTTGTCTTGGTTGTGTGCTTATGGTCATTGTCCTGTTGGAAGGTGAACATTCACCCCCAGTCTGAGGTCCAGTGCAATCTGGAGCAGGTTTCCATCAAGGATCCTTTACTTTGCTCCATTAATCTTTGCCTCTAATTCTGACTATTCTCCCTGCTGCTGAAAAACATCCCCCCACAGCATGATGCTGCCACCACCATGCTTCACCGTAGGGATGGTGCCACATTTCCTCCTCTTGGGACGCTTGACACTCAGGCCAAAGAGTTCAATCTTGTTTCATCAGACTAGAGAATCTTGTTTCTCATGGTATGAAAGTCCCTTTTGGTGCCTTTTGGCAAACTCCAAGCGAGCTGTCATATGCCTTTTACTGAGGAGTGGCTTCCTGCCAGCCAATGTACCATAAAGTCCTGATTGGTGGAGTGCTGCTGTCCTTCTGGAATGTTCTCCCATCTCCACAGAGGAACTCCGGAGCTCCGTCAGAGTGACCATCGGGTTCTTGGTCACCTCCCTGACCAAGGCCCTTCTCCCCCGATTGCCAGGCGGCCAGCTCTAGGAAGAGTCTTGGTGATTCCAAATTACATTTAGGAATAATGGAGGCCACTGTGTTCTTGGGGACCTTCAATGCAGCAAACATTTTTTGGTACCCTTCCCCAGATCTGTTCCTCAACACAATTCTGTCTCGGAGCTCTACGACCAATTCCTTCAGCCTCATTGCTTGATTTTTGCTCTGACATGCACTGTCAACTGTGGGACCATATATAGACAGGTATGAGCCTTTACAAATCATGTCCAATTAATTGAATTCACCACAGGTGGTCTTCAATCAAGTTGTAGAAACATCTCAAGGATGATCAATGGAAACACCATGCACCTGAGCTCAATTTTGAGTCTAGTATCAAAGGTTGTGAATACCATTATGAGGTATTGTATGTACAAAATGTGGAAAAAGGGAAGGGCTCTGAATAGTTTCCGAATGCACTATATATTTTTATTTAAAAGTAATTTTGAATTCTGTTTGGTTGTCAACGTATCCAAATATTAACATAACACTGGAACGAATTGCAAAAATCGCTGAAGTTGGAGACTTTTATCTCCCTCACCAACTTCAAACATCTGCTATCTGAGCAGCTAACCGATCGCTGCATCTGTACATAGTCTATCGGTAAATAGCCCACCCATTTTTACCTACCTCATCCCCATACTGTTTTTATTTATTTACTTTTCTGCTCTTTTGCACACCAATATCTCTACCTGTACATGACCATCTGATCATTTATCACTCCAGTGTTAATCTGCAAAATTGTAATTATTCGCCTACCTCCTCATGCCTTTTGCACACAATGTATATAGACTCTTTTTTTTCTTTTTTTTCTACTGTGTTATTGACTTGTTAATTGTTTACTCCATGTGTAACTCTGTGTTGTCTGTTCACACTGCTACGCTTTATCTTGGCCAGGTCGCAGTTGCAAATGAGAACTTGTTCTCAACTAGCCTACCTGGTTAAATAAAGGTGAAATAAAATAAATACATTTGAAGTCGATGCGTCTTCTGATTTGACAGTTCTATCTGTGCCACTGACTTAGTCTGACTTTAATTCCTTTAATGATTGATGTGTTGGATTCACTTCTCCATCTCAACCAAAAATCTAAGTTAACTTTAAATGCACTTTAAATGCAGTTTGATTTGATTTGGTCTTATTCTTTATTTTTGATGTTTGGTTGGGATGGAGATGTGAATCCAACATTTCAGTTATTAACATATCAATTCTTCCATCATGTCTGGGAGTAATTTAACCATTCATTGTAGTAATTGCACTCTGTAGAGTTGCTATTTTCTCGAGTTTTCTTGTGTCATTTAACTTGTGACATTCCAGGATTTACTCATTATATTAGTCAGACTTAATCAACAAATATGATAGTCAGTTTAAAAAGGTTATGGGTACACGACTGGCTGTGTTGGCAAAATCACTACATATTGTATCCCATAGAGAAAACCGGGGAGAGGCTGCCCGTTGTCAGAAATGTCCAGCTACGCCAATTATGCTGGTGGATCTCAAAACTGAACTTGGATCCGCATTAAGTAGCAATGATATCCTTCCCCACCACCGCCTTACAACAGATATCTCGAACCAGTCATGACTATTCAACAAAACAATACATCATTTTCAAGTTTCTCTCCGGCTAATTTCTTAGTTACATGATTGTGTAAGGAGTTTTGAAGAGGAATCAGTATTTATGAAGTTTGGCAATGAGGATGAAACTAACATAGCTTGACAGCTAGCTTAGCCAGGGAAACCCAGGGAAAACAGACTTGGGCCTAATGTGCGCTAGGCTAATTCAGGAGACAGATTGTAGTTTTTATGCCTGGATATCATGAGCTGGTGGAAAAAAGTTTGATTGAACAATTCAGAGACTGAAACGAATAAAACAGATATACAATCCTGAAATCAGCTGTAACTGTCAATAATAAAACAATGCTTAAAATGTTTAAACGATGTTTGAGTGAACACCGAGTACAGAAACAGGAAGTCGCTTCTGGACAGTAGATTCCTCCTCCTCACCATTCTATAATGGCTTGATTAAATCTGTATGGCTGAAGTTCATTACTTTTTTCAAATCCCCAATGTATATTCCACGTAGATTCCACGTCACAATATTCCACGTAGATTCCACGTCACAATATTCCACGTATATTCCAGGTCACAATATTCCACGTAGATTCCACGTCACAATATTCCACGTAGATTCCACGTCACAATATTCCACGTAGATTCCACGTCACAATATTCCACGTAGATTCCACGTCACAATATTCCACGTAGATTCCACGTCACAATATTCCACGTAGATTCCAGGTCACAAGAAGTATTTGTTCATTTCTTTCCCATAAAATAAAGTGTGGAACGGGAAGAGAAGACAGTGATGATCCCAGAACTCTGCTGCTTTACCCCTGCTTGACAATAGAGTGTAATGAAGGAGAGGGGGTTGGGGGTTGTGTGCAATACATGTTGTTGTGTAAAGAAGGTGTTTACAATAGCAATGGATTAGTGAATGTTTGGTAGTAAATTGCAGGGCTAGTTAACAGACAAGGAGAATCTCAGGGCTATAGTGTCTCTGTTCATGTGGGTTGGAATAGCAGCTGGGCTTTACATGTGCGTGTTTAAAATTCAAGGTAAATAACAGATGGGTGTAACATGGATGCCGTTATTTGCACTGAATTCTGCAGTGTAACTGACCTGTGGAGGTTGCTTTTTCCCACCAGGATCGTGTTCATTAGGAAACACTGTAGCAAAAGGTAGCAAACAAGTGTTTTCATTGAGAAAGTCCAGGTAGCCTCTCCCACTTTCAAACTGTTTCAGAATGTTTTCTTCCATTTCTGCCTAGTGAAGACGTAGCGGTGATGCAGGCTGTGTGTCAATACAACTGCAATTTAACACTTTTAACACTTTTCTATGGAATTACAGAAATTGCAGAACATTAAAATAGGATCCTGAATGTGTCTCTGTGGCCCTTTGTTAGCACAAGGAAAGAATGTACTGAATACTCAACCTTCTAAAATATATAGGAATGATTCTTCATAAAAGAGGAGAATCTGTATTGCTAGTTTGGAACCACCAAGACTCTTCCTCGAGCTGGCCCGCCCAGCTAAACTGAGCAATTAGGGAGAAGGGCCTTGGTAAGGGAGGTGACCAAGAACCCAATGGTCATCTGACAAAGCTCCTATGTGGAGATGGGAGAACCTTCCAGAAGGACAACCATCTCTGCAGCACTCCAGCAATCATGCCTTTATGGTAGAGTGGCCAGACGGAAGCCACTCCTCAGTAAAAAGCACATGACAGCCTGATTGGAGTTTGCTAAATGGCACCTGAAGGAGTCTAAGACCATGAGAATGCCAAGCGTCACGTCTGGAGGAAACCTGACAACATCCCTACTGGGAAACATGGTGGTAGCAGCCTCATGCTGTTGGGATATTTTTCAGTGTCTGGGAGACTAGTCAGGATCAAGCGAAAGATGAACAGAGCACAGTACAGAGAGATCCTTGAGCGCTCAGGACCTCAGACTGGAGCGATGATTCACCTTACAACAGGACAACAACCCTAAGCACATAGCTAAGACAATGCAGGAGTGGCTTCGGGACAAGTCTGTGAATGTCCTTGAGAAGCCCAGCCAGAGCCCAAACTTGAACCCAATCGAACATCTCTGGAGAGACCTGAAAATAGCTGTGCAGCGATGCTCCCCCTCCAACCTGGCAGAGTTTGAGAGGATCTGCAGAGAAGAATGGGAGAAACTCCCCAAATACTGGTGTGGCAAGCTTGTAGCATCTACACAAGAAAAATCAAGGCTGTAATCGCTGCCAATTGTGCTTCAACAAAGTACTGCATAAAGGGTCTGAATTCTTATGTAAATGTTTCAGTTTTTTAAAATGCATTTTCAAAAATGTCTAAATACCTGTTTTTGTTTTGTCATTATGGGGTATTGTGTGTAGATTGATGAGAGAAAAATAACAATTCAATTGATTTTAGAATAAGGCTGTAAAGTAACAAAATGTGGAAAAAGTCAAGGCATCTGAATACTTTCCGAATGCACTGTATTTTATTACAGTAACAAAGACTGGGAACAATAATGTGTCAGCAGAGGACACTGAACAGTACCAAAGATTGTGTTCATTATCTGATACGAAAACACTACAGTATATGAGAGAAAGTGCCAAGGTTTAGATTAGAAGACTCATATTCTCTCATTGGGTATGTTGGCTGATGGTTAGATGAAACATTTTATTGTTGTTGAGAAGTTTGTGTGGTTGAGTACAGGTCCACAACACAGATCAGCAGTTCAAGTACCTATAAAAAGGACTCTAAACCTTGAACTTCAAACATTTGGCAGACTTCAGACTAAATGGACTAATGTTGAGATGATTACATATCCCTCATCATCTGTTGCAAACATCCAGCTTTTTACCTCAACCCCCCAATGAATAGAAAAATCACTATATATACACATAACATTAGGAACACCTGCTCTTTCCATGACATAGACTGACCAGGTGAAATCTATGATCTATTATTGATGCACTTGTTAAATCCACTTCAATCAGTGTAGATGAAAGGGAGGAGACAGGTTAAGGAAGGATTTGTAAGCCTTGAGACAACTGAGACATGGATTTTGTATGAGTGCCATTCAGAGGGTGAATGAGCAAAACAAAAGATTTAAGTGCCTTTAAACAAGGTATGGTAGAAAGAGCCAGGCGCACCGGTTTGAGTGTGTCAAGAACTGCAACGCTGTTCTGAGGGCAAAAGGGTGTGCAACTCAATATTTGGAAGGTGTTCCTAAGGTTTTGTACATTCAGTGTATATGCATCAAATACAGCTATGAAATAAGAGGGTGCATGGCTTATTTCATCTATCCCTGTGATCATTAAATCTACCTCCCAAGTACCTAGCTACCATCTCTGTCTGTCTATGACAATAACTACACTCTAAGTAAAAAGGGTTCCAAAAGGGTTCTCTGAGGAAAGGGTACTCCCTGGAAACCAAAAGTTCTTCAAAAGGTTTTCCCTTCTTTTTTTTCTCTAAGAGTGTACACAGAGCCCATTGCCAGCCCACAGGGCACAGAGCTAAGTTCAACATCTAGTTTGGATTTACAGTCGGTTGAGTGGTCAACTAATGTGAATTCAACTTGAAATCAACAAAAAATTATATTCACCATGTCATTGGATTTAGGTTAAAAGTTGGGTGAAAAAAATACGAAATGCCCTTATATTGATGACTTTTTGCAAATCCAGTTACTTTTCCACGTTTATTCAAAGTCATCACATACATTTTTGGGGTTGAAATGACGTGGAAACAATGTTGATTCAATCAGTTTTTGCTCAGCGGGAGGTCGTCAGGAGATGATGAGAAGGGATCCTAAAGTCTGTTGCCTGTAAATTCATTAAAGACCAAATTAAACAATGATTATCTGGGTAACTATGAAGAGGGTAGGTGTTTTCTAAACCTCAAAAAAAGCTGGCGAGTTCCTCTACAGCACTAACTTTGATCAGTAATTGCAGCGTGCGTTTAAACAATTAAAGATTTCCCCCAGAGGCACTACCAACCCACATGATAACAGGTGCTGTTTCTTTGTTTTAAAACACTCATTAAAAGTGCAGGTAAATACATACAGTATACAATGCACATTGGTATTCATCGAGAGAACGCTGAGAACGGTCTAATCTAATCACTGGTTCTGATTAGGAACATTCAAACGTCATTCCTGGTTTCCATCAGAGGGATCAACACATTGAATACAAAATGTTTCACATTATATTATATTTTGTTTGCGTAGAAAACCCTGACATACCAGCAGACAGCTTTTACCTCCTAAACTCCAGGTTGTGACTCATATGCATAAAGAGAATGTAACGGTTTTCTGTATGGGAAAGAGAGTCGGACCAAAATGCGGCGTGTAGATTGCGATCCATGTTTATTAAACTGAAGCAACACGAATCTAAATACAAACACTACAAAACAATAAACGTAACGAAAACCGAAACAGCCTAATACTGGTGCACATACACACAGAACAAGGACATCAAGACACTAAGGACAATCACCCACAAAACCCAACACCAAACAGGCTACCTAAATATGGTTCCCAATCAGAGACAATGACGAACACCTGCCTCTGATTGAGAACCATATCAGGCCAAACATAGAACTAGACAAACTAGACATGTAACATAGAATGCCCACCCAGCTCACACCCTGACCAACCAAAACATAGAAACATACAAAGTAAACTATGGTCAGGGTGTGACAGAGAATGTGTTACGTTTCTCTGATGATCCTCAATCAGAGACAACGACAGACAGCTGCCTCTGATTGGGGGGACTCCGGACCGTAGATCGTCGCCAGAGGCTCCGGACCGTGAATTGTCACCGGAGGCTCCGGACCGGGAACCGTCGCCGGGAGCTCTGGACCGCCGACCGTCGCCAGAGGCTCCGGGCCGCCGATCATCGGCGGATAGTTTATTGGATGATCACAACATGACATGTCAACCAAACGGTGGGTCAACCATACAACATTGCCACCATTTATTGATTGATAGTGATGACATCACAGATGATAGTTGATTCCATATGGTTCTTTAATTCGTGCCATGGATCATCACTGGAGGCTTCGTGCGTGGAGCAGGCACAGGACGTACCAGGCTGGAGACACGCACTGTAGGCCGGGTGCATGAAGCTGGCACAGGATACACTGGACCGTGGAGGCACACTGGAGGTCTGGAGCGTAGAGCTGGCACAACGCGTCCTGGACAAAGGACCACCTTCGCATGGAAAGCACGGGGAGCTGGCACAGGACGCACTGGGCTGTGAAGGCACACTGGAGACACAGTGCGCATCACCGCGTAACATGGTGCCTGCCCGGTCACACGCTCCCCACGGTGAGCACAGGGAGTTGGCTCTGGTTCAAACCCTGGCTCCGCCAACCACCCCGTGTGCCCATCCCAAAATAAATCTTGGGCAGCCTCTTGGGCTTCCGTCGTGGTCGTGAACCCCGGTGTCGTCGTCGTTCCTCCCTCGCTGCCTCTGTCTGCTCCCATGGAAGGTGATACTTTCCGGCCTGGATCTCCTCCCACGTCCAGGATATCCTCCTATGTCAAGGATGTCTGCTCCTCCTGGCCACGCTGCTTGGTCCGTCGTGGTAGGCGTACATTTTAATTTATTAAATGAACACCGAAAAAATGAACACAAAAAAACAACAAATACGAAACGTAACGTCTAGTAGGGCTAGACAGCACAGTACCAAAAACAAGATCCCACACTCTATAGGTGGAAAAAGGCTGCCTAAGTATGATCCCCAATCAGAGACAATGATAGACAGCTGCCTCTGATTGGGAACCATACAGACAACGATAGACAGCTGCCTCTGATTGGGAACCATACAGACAACGATAGACAGCTGCCTCTGATTGGGAACCATACAGACAACTATAGACAGCTGCCTCTGATTGGGAACCATACACGGCCAACAAAGAAATAGAAAACATAAATTGTTTTCCCCATTATGGGGTATTGTGCAGATGGGTGAGACAAAAAAATTAATCATAATTATTCAGGCTGTAACAAAACAAAATGTGGAATAAGTCAAGGGGTATGAATACTTTCTGAAGGCACTGTAAATGAACAAGAAACACATAAAATGTTGTGAGAAGTTTGACGGTAACAAATACAAATAATTGTAAGGAGTTTAAAGGGGAAATCTGTAGTTCAAACAATAACACATTTGACACCCCATCATTGTTTTGGCAAACAACATTGGGCTGGAGAAATGTAACTCTGTAACGGATGTCGTTCTTGAGAAAGAGAGGAGGACCAAAGCGCAGCGTGGTAAGTGTTCATGATGTAATCTTTAATGAAACGAACTGAACACTGAAATACAAAACAATAAAGTGAACGAACGAAAACCGAAACAGTACCGTGTGGCCCAAATACTCACACGGAAACTAACACCCACAAACCAAAAGTGAATCCCAGGCTACCTAAGTATGATTCTCAATCAGAGACAACTAACGACACCTGCCTCTGATTGAGAACCATACTATGCCGAACACAAAACCCACATAGAAAAACAAAGAGACTGCTCACCCCAACTCACGCCCTGACCATACTAAAACAAAGAATAAAATAACAGAACTATGGTCAGAACGTGACAAACTCTCACATTCATAGACAGAGCTTTGGATGCAAGGACTGAATTACCACGATATCAAAATGAAAATGTTCACCATGTTTTGCAGCTACACAGAGTTAGTTTAGAATTCCATTGTTTACTAACAAGGGAGTAAAACATGCTCATATTTTGGGTTCTGATGGGGTAAGACAGTTCAACTAAGCTCACGAGGCATTTGCAAGTTATATTCTTCAAGAATAAATGGGTATATATCATTAATTTAAAAGTAAAATAATGTTGGCAAGAACACAGATTGCCCCTTTTAACACGGACTGTACTGCTGTTTTACAGATGTGTCTAAAACAGATGAACTGATGTCTCCGCTTGTAAAGACACTTGTCTTTCCCCCTTCATTCTATTCAAATTGTAATGAGCAGTTACAATATCTTTGTGAGAGGTAATGATAATGCAGAGGAAAAGGTATTGATTGCTGAAGTTCGATCTCTAGAGCGACAAAGGAAAACCGTCATAAATGCAATGCTCGCCAATGTTACTCTGCTTTAAGAAACTGTGTGCAGCCCAAAAAAATAAGACATTGACGATAATTGGTGTCAACTCACATTACATCAAATCATCGAAACAAACACTGTGTCATTTTGTTAATCTATTTCTATTATTGCTCCAATCGAGAAGGAAAACAACAACTAATTGAGATGGAATGATACAGCGATGGATGTTGATTTGTTTGGAAAGAAAAATAATTTAAAAAAACTCAACATAATAAATTATAATGGGAAAGATGGGAATGGGGAGTGTGTGTGTGTGTGTGTGTGTGTGAGGGGGGGTGTTTATTAACCAACTTCATTGGGAATAATGTAGTTCTTGCCTGCCCCATTGGTTATGACCATCACTCTGTATTAACCACACCTGCATCAGACTGTCTGACGATCCATCTCAGGGATTCATTACAACGGGTAACGTTAGGTTTACACTGAGTATACGAAGCATGAAGGACACCTGCTCTTTCCATGACATAGACTGACCAGGTGAATCCAGGTGAAAGCTATGATCCATTATTGATGTCACTTGTTACATCTACTTCAATCAGTGTAGATGAAGGGGAGGAGACAGGATAAAGAATGATTTTTAAACCTTGAGATTGAAACATGGATTGTGTATATGTGCCATTCAGGGGATGAATGGGCATGACAACACATTTAAACTACATGACCAAATGTATGTGGACACCTGCTCGTCGAACATCTCATTTCAAAATCATGGGCATTAATATGGAGTTGATCCCCCTTTGCTGCTATAACAGCCTCAACTCTTCTGGGAAGGCTTTCCACTAGATGTTGAAACATTGCTGAGGAGACTTTCTTCCCATTCAGCCACAATAGCATTAGTGAGATAGGGCACTGATGTTGGGCAATTAGGCCTGGCTCGCAGTCGGCATTCCAATTCATCCCAAAGGTGTTTGATGGGGTTGAGGTCAGGGCTCTGTGCAGGCCAGTCAAGTTCTTCCACACCGATCTTGACAAACCATTTCTGTATGAAACTCGCTTTGTGCAAGGGGGCATTGTCATGCTGAAACAGGAAAGGGCCTTCCCCAAACTGTTGCCACAAAGTTGGAAGCACAGAATCGTCTAGAATGTCATTGCGTGCTGTAGCGTTAAGATTTCCCTTCACTGGAACTAAGGGACCTAGCCCGAACCATGAAAAACAGACCATTATTCCTCCTCCACCAAACTTTATACTTGGCAATATGCATTCAGGCAGGTAGCATTATCCAGGCATCCAACAAATCCAGATTAGTCCGTCGATTGCCAGATGGTGAGGCGTGATTCATTACTCCAGATAACGCACTTCCACTGCTCCAGAGTTCAATGGTGGCGAGCTTTATACCACTCCAGCTGACGCTTGGCATTCCACATGGTGATCTTAGGCTTGTGTGAGGCTGCTCGGCCATGGAAACCCATTTCATGAAGCTCCAGACGAACAGTCCATGTGCATACGTTGCTTCCAGAGGCAGTTTGGAACTCAGTAGTGAGTATTGCAACTGAGGACTAATGATTTTTACGCACTACACACATCAGCACTTGGCGGTCCCGTTCTGTGAGCTTGTGTGGCCTACCACTTACAGTTAAAAGTCCACATACTTTGCGAAATATAGTGTAAGTGCCTTTGAACGGGGTAAGGTAGTAGGAGCCGGATTTTTCATGCTCAACATTTTCTTGTGTGTGTCAAGAATGGTCAACCACCCAAAGCACATCCAGCCAACTTGACACAACTGTGGGAAGCCTTGGAGTCTACATGGTTCAGTATCCCTTTAGAATGCTTTAAACACCTTGTAGAGTCCATGCCCTGACGAATTGAGGCTGTTTTGAGGGCACAAGGGGGTGATGCAACTCAATATTAGGAAGGTGTTCCTCATTTTTGGTATACTCAGTGTATTCAGTCCAGTATATAGCTCAACACTGTTCAACAGATGACATCACAATCACTGCATTAATAAGAATTATAAACTCGATTGTGTGGGTCATGGATGCTGATTGGCTGAAACAGGATTTCAGGCGTATGTATATCAGACAATATACTACGGGTATGTAGCTAAAAAATACTTGATTACTGTTCTATTTAAACCCATTTATAATAGCAGTAAGGCAACTCAGGTGTTTGTGTTATATGACCAATATAAGGGCTGTATCCAGGCACTCCGCTTCAAGCATAAGAACAGCCTTAGCTGTGGTAAATTTAAGCAATAAGGTCATTAGATACGAGGGGCTTCGAACCCTAAAGGTTGATTGGCACACAGTCGTGGTCTATCAGACCGTATACCACGAGTATGACAAAACATTTATTTGTACTGCTCTAATTACATTTGTAACCAGTTTATAATAGTAATAAGGCACCTCAGGGGTTTGTGCTATATGGCCAATATATCATGGCTAAGGGCCGTGTCCAGGCATGTTGAGTTGCATCGTGCCCAAGAACAGCCCTTAGCCGTGGTGTATTGGCCATATACCACACCCCCACCACCCGGGACTTATTAGTTAAATATACACTATTAGAAAAAATTGGAATCTAGAACCTAAAAGGGTTCTTTGGCTGTCCCCATGGATAACCTTTTGAAAAAATGTTGGCTCTAACTGGAACAAAAAAGGGTTCTACTTGTAACCAAAAAGGGTTATCCTATTGGGACAGCCGAAGAACCCTTTTGGAACCCTTTTTTTCTAAGAGTGTACCACTCCCCCTTGGGCATAATTATAACCCGGGTAGTTTGGATCCTGGACGCTTAACATCTTTAATCATGTTAACAAAGTTGCATGATTTTACCTCAAATAGGTAATGAGTTATGATTATTACATTTATCAATCTACACAAAGTTATGGACCTTTGGTTTTCCCAATTGAAATTGCACATGGTGTGTGTGTGTCAATATATTTCATTATATTTAATCAGACTCTAGTGTGGGGAGAAAAAGCTTGAGGGCACTGTGGACAAAAATCTATTCATAAATTCTCATACATTGACTGCAATAGTTTATTGGATGATCACAACATGACATGTCAACCAAACGGTGGGTCAACCATACAACATTACCACCATTGATTGATTGATAGTGATGACATCACAGATGATAGTTGATTCCATATGGAGACTGGAGAGAGGATCATCAGCGGCCTCATCCTGGTCACTTCTCAACTTTTAATTTCTAAAAGAAAATATAAAAACATAATGAAATTGTTAGTTCCGCATGCCTGGTCCAGAGGCATGTAAAGCGGAAGTAACCTCAAGGCTACCTCATAATTTTCACTCACACATGTCAATTTTGTGGTCTCTTTCTAAAACAGAACGTTTTTTTTCAAGACTTACAGGTAGGGTCAGTTTTATCAAGCGTTACAATCGACCCCCATTCCATTCAAGTCAATGGTGACCTTTATAATCAAAAGTTATTACTGACATGCACATATTATGTATTTTATCTGTTTAAGGGGATATCTGGGAAGCAAACATAAACAAAACAGTCCCCCTGATTTATTTGGTAAACAGCTGAGTAACAGGAATTGAGAAAAATGACCACTCTCAAATTAATAGACCTTATTTACATAAAAAGCAAAATTTTTGCAAATGTATTCAGACTCTTTGCTATGAGACTCAAAATTGAGCTCAGGTGCATCCTGTTTCCATTGATCATCCTTGAGATGTTTCTACAACTTGATTGGCGTCCACCAGTGTTAAATTCAATTGATTGGACATGATTTGGAAAGGGACACACCTGTCTATATAAGGTCCCACAGTTGACAGTGCATGTCAGAGCAAGCCATGAGGTCGAAGGAATTCTCCGTAGAGCTCCGAGACAGGATTGTGTCGAGGAACAGATCTGGGGAATTTCTGTAGCATTGAAGGTCCCCAAGAACACAGTGGACTCCATCATTCTTAAATGGAAGAAGTTTGGAACCACCAAGACTCTTCCTAGAGATGGCCGCCCGGCCAAACTGAGCAATCGAGGAAGGTGAGCAACCAGGGAGGTGACCAAGAACCCGATAGCAGCTCTGACAGAGTTCCTCTGTGGAGATGGGAGAACCTTCCAGAAGGACAACCATCTCTGTAGCACAACACCAATTAGGTCTTTATGGTAGAGTGGCCAGACAGAAGCTACTTCTTAGTAAAAAGCACATGACAGCCCACTTGGAGTTTGCCAAAAGGCACCTAAAGATTCTCAGACCATGTGAAACAAGATTATCTGGTCCTATGAAACCAAGATTAAACTCTATGGCCTAAAAGCCAAGCTTCACGTCTGGAGGAAACCTGGCACCATCCCTACGGTGAAGCATGGTGGCAGCATCATGTGGGGATGTTTTTCAGCGGCAGGGTCTGGTAGATTCGCCAGGATCGAGACAAAAATGAACGGAGCAAAGTACAAAGAGATACCTGCTCCAGAGCGCTCAGGACCTCAGACTGGGGTGAAGGTTCACCTTCCAGCAGGACAACGACCCTAAGCACACAGCCAAAACAATGAAGGAATGGCTTCGGGACAAGTCTGTGAATGTCCTTGAGTGGCCCAGCCAGAGCCCAGACCCAATCGAACATCTCTGGAGAGACCTAAAAATAGTTGTTCAGCAACGCTCCCTATCCATCCTGACAGAGCTTGAGAGGATCTGCAGAGAAGAATGGGAGAAACTCCCCAAATACAGGTGTGCCAAACTTGTAGCATCAAGGGTCTGAATACTTATGTAAATATGATATTTAAATGTTTTAATATAAAATAGCAAAAAAAAATGCTTTGTCATTATTTGCTATTGTGTGTAGATTGATGAGCGGAAAAAAAAAATGTAATCAATTTAGAATAAGGCTTTAACGTAACAAAATGTGGAAAAAGTCAAGGGGTCTGAATACTTTCCGAATGCACTATATACTCTCTTAGAATAGGTTTACCCCATTTAATGTATTTGAGACCCACCACCTAGATTTGGTCATACGTAGCAAAATTAGATGTGGTGTTTTTTTACATTGGATAAAAGCAGACTCAGCTAGAAAATGTTCTCTCATACACTGCAGTTGAGGAACAATGAGAAAGTCATTCTGCTTTGAAATTTGATAAACTTGTAACCCCACTTTTGAGAAAATAAACTTAGAATAATTTGGCATGCCTATTGGAGAGCTCTTCTTTGTCTACACCCTGTCACGACTTCCGCCGAAGTCGGCTCCTCTCCTTGTTCGGACGGCATTCGACGTCACCGGCTTTCTAGCCATCGCCGCTCCATTTTTCATTGATCCATTTGTTTTGTCTTGTTCCCTGCACACCTGCTTTTCATTCCCCAATCACAATGCATGTATTTATTCCTTTGTTCCCCCTCATGTCTTTGTGTGAAATTGCTAGGGTTACGTGTTAATTGTTGATGCGCCAGACTGGTTTGCTTATATCGTGTTGTCCACGAAGATGTTTAATGCTAAACATATATTATTGTGACTGTTTTGCGCGTTTTGCACTTTTGCCTATTGGCTGGAGGTTTTGACTCAGTTGCGTCCGTCTGTTGGTTTCTCCTGCCTCAAAAAAGTGTGCGCCTGTTCACAACTCTCTGCTCTCCTGCACCTGACTTCACTATCAGTACACCTGACACAGCCATTCAGCATTGTTCACACCCTCTTAAGCCTTAGCCCCACCCATCTCTTTAAGGATTCACATGTGAGGCCATGTGCTAAACAGAGTGTGTAGTGTAGTAAACAACCAAAGATTGGTGTAAACAGTAGAGTGAAATGGTTACTTGCATATTTGCATAGTAACAATATCAAAAACAGAAAGTGTCCAAAGAATTTTTAGATGACGCTTACCCAGACACATTTGTCTAAATTGATGGGTCATGTGAAAAACATCTAGCTAAGTGGATGTGTCACAATTGTCTAGACATGTACACACGTTCATGAAATACAATAGATGGGCGTAATCACCCACAGACACACCTGGCTAACTTGATGGGTCATTTACTCATTTTGCGAAGTAGATACTTTTGTTTAGACATGTAGCTAACTAGCTAGCTAAACAATGAACTGGCAGAATCAGCACTTATACCACCACCAATAGCTGTAGTTTGACTCTGCAGGTAGCTAAAGCTAACCAACTAGGTTAAATGTTAGCTAGCTAGCTAACATTAGGCTATAACTGGCAATGCAAATGGATATCTGATACAAATAATATTAATACACAGATCATACAGGTAATGTTAACTAGCGAGCCAGCAAGCTAACGTTCACTAGCTAGTGAACAGTACTCTTTAGCTTGCAATGAAAATGACTTTCTAATGACTTTAAACATATTACAACATTCTCGTGTAAGACATCATCCCATTCCACTCTTTTAAACATTATGGGGAGGTTTTCCCAGACACAAATTGAGCCTAGTCCTGGACTAAAAAGTCAGATCAATGGAAAATTATTTTTTGTCCAGAACTGGTTGTAATCTGTGTCCGTGAAACCGCTCCTTGCATTTCACGTAACCTAATACATAAAGCTACTCAGACGGCAAATGGAAACGGTAGTTGACAACTTTTGAACATATTTTGAAGCTATACTGTACATGGTTTATGTTATTGTTATAAACAATGGAGTAATGTAACCTTATACAATATTTTGGGTTATCATAGGGGAAGACAGTTGTGCTATGCTCTTGAGCCATCCATAAGTTATAGCATTTAAAGGGTCTGTGATTGTTTCATACATTTTTTACACACACCAATTGATTATTGAAAAATATAACTTACATAATAAATGCCTCATGAGCTTAGTCCAATTGTCATACCCCATCAGAACCCAAAATATACTGAACAAAAATATCATCACAACATGCAACAATTTCAAAGATTTTTACGAGTTACAGTTCATATAAGGAAATCAGTTAATTGAAATGAATAAATTAGGCCCTAATCTATGGATTTTACAATGACTGGGAATTGTCATGCCCTGACCATAGAGAGCCCTTGGTTCTCTATGGTGTAGTAGGTCAGGGCGTGACTACGGGGGGTGTTCTAGGTTATATATTTCTGGTGCTCTTGGTACGGTTCCCAATTATAGGCAGCTGATGTTCGTTGTCTCTAATTGGGTTACTTAAGGGTTCCCTGTTCCCACCTGCTTTGTGGGATATTGTTTTTGAGAGAGTGCAGGTAGCACCTGCACGGTCGTTGTTTGTTTCTTGGTTTGTTTTAAGTTTCACTTAATAAGGATGTGGAACTCCAATCACGCTGCGCCTTGGTCCGTCTCTCGTTCGTGACAGGAATACAGATTTGCATCTTTTGGTCACAGATATAGTTTACATACACTTAGGTTGGAGTCATTAAAACATATTTTTTAACCACTCCACAAATTTCTTGTCAACAAACTATAGTTTTGGCAAGTCGCTTAGGACATCTACTTTGTGCATGACACAAGTAATTTTTCCAACAATTGTTTACAGACAGATTATTTCACTAATAATTCACTGTATCACAATTCCAGTGGGTCAGAAGTTTACATACACTAAGTTGACTGTGCCTTTAAACAGCTTGGAAAATTCCAGAAAATGTTGTCATGGCTTTAGAAGCTTCTGATAGGCTAATTGACAATATTTGAGTCAATTGGAGGCTTATCTGTGGATGTACTTCAAGGCCTACCTTCAAACTTAGTGCCTCTTCGCTTGGCATCATGGGAAAATCAAAATAAATCAGAAAAAAACTGTGATTTATTTTTAGATGTCTACAAGTCTGGTTCATCCATTTCAAACGCCTGAAGGTACCATCCTTTCCAAACACCAATTTCCAAAAGCCTGAAGGTACCACGTTCATCTGTACAAACAATAGTATGCAAGTATAACCACCATGGGACACACACAGCCATCATACCGCTCAGGAAGGAGACACATTCTGTCTCATAGAGATGAACGTACTTTGGTGCGAAAAGTGCAAATCAACCCCAGGACAACAGCAAAGGACATTGTGAACATGCTGGAGGAAACAGGTACAAAAGTATCTATATCCACAGTAAAACGAGTCCTATATCGGCATAACCTGAAAGGGCACTCAGCAAGGAAGAAGCCACTGCTCAAAAACCGCCATAAAAAAGCCAGACTACGATTTGCAACTGCACATGGGGACAAAGATCGTACTTTTTGGAGAAATGTCCTCTGGTCTGATGAAACAAAAATAGAACTGCTTGGCCATAATGACCATCTTTATATTTGGAGGAAAAAAGGGGAGGCTTGCAAGCTGAAGAACACCATCCCAACTGTGAAGCACTGGGGTGGCAGCATCATGTTGTGGGGGTGCTTTGCTGCAGGAGGGACTGGTGCATTCACAAAATAGATGGAATCATGAGGCAGGAAAATTATGGATATATTGAAGCAACATCTCAAGACATCAGTCAGGAAGTTGAAGCTTGGTTCCACATGGACAATGACCCCAAGCATACTTCCAAAGTTGTGGCAAAATGGCTTAAGGACAACAAAGTCAAGATTTTGGAGTGGCCATCACAAAGCCCTGACCTCAATCCTATAGAAAATTGCGGGCAGAACTGAACATGTGTACGAGCAAGGAGGCCTACAAACCTGACTTAGTTACACCAGCTCTGTCAGGAGGAATGGACCAAAATTCACCCAACTTATTGTGGGAAGCTTGTGGAAGGCTAGACGCAACGTTTGACCCAAGTTAAACAATTTAAAGGGTATCAAATCCTAATTGAGTGTATGTAAACTTCTGACCCACTGGGAATGTGATGAAAGAAATACAAGCTGAAATAAATCATTCTCTCTACTATTATTCTGAAATTTCACATTCTTAAAATGAAGTGGTGATCCTAACTGACCTAAGACAAGGAATATTTACTAGGATTAAATGTCAGGAATTGTGAAAAACTGAGTTTAAATGTAATTATCTTTAGCTGAGGTGTATGTAAACTTCCGATTCCAACTGTACCTTAAAAAAAAGGTAGTGGCGGGTGGACGTACTGCCAAATTCTCTAAAAAGACTGAGGTGGCTTCTTTGGAAACAGCTCTGCTGGACATTCCTGCTGTCATCATGCCATTGCATGCTCCCTCAAAACTTGAGACATCTGTGGCATTGTGTTGTGACAAAACCACACATTTTAGAGTGGCCTTTTATTGTCTACAGCACAAGGTGCATCTGTGTAGTGATCATACTGTGGAAGGGATTTGGCGCGATTGGGAGGGTGATCTAGATCAAGGATACCCACCAGTAATCCTCAAAAAAAAATTGAGATTGCTCAGTTTGTTCACAATGTGTGGAGAAGGCGAAATTTACTTTTTGTATAATGTGGCCAGATGGTAGCATCAGCTTTGATTATTGTATGTGTATAAATTATAAAATGTTATTTTGTTCTGTAGTGTCTTGTAAACCCATGTGGGCTGGGAAATCTTATAAATCAATCATCACATTTGAAAATACAGTACAACCCCAATCAATGTAAGAACATTGACCCTTTTCTCAATATTGTAATATTGTAAAAACATGATGTTCTACTGGAAACCTGCCTTTACAGTGGCTTGCGAAAATATTCACCCCCTTGGCGATTTTCCTATTTTGTTGCCTTACAACCTGGAATTCAAATTTATTTGGGGGGGGATTGTATCATTTGATTTACACAACATGCCTACCACTTTGAAGACACTTTGAAAACATACAAGAAATAAGACAAAAGAAAAACAGAGAACTTGAGCGTGTATAGCTATTCACCCCCCAAATGTCAATACTTTGCAGAGCCACCTTTTGCAACAATTACAGCTGCAAGTCTCTTGGAGTATGTCTCTATAAGCGTGGCACATGTAGCCACTGGGATTGTTGCCCATTCTTCTAGTTAAAACTGCTCCAGCTCCTTCAAGTTGGATGTGTTCCCTTGGTGTACAGCAATCTTTAAGTCATACAACAGATTCTCAATTGGATTTTGGTCTGGGCTTTGACTAGGCCATTCCAATACATTTAAATGTTTACCCTTAAACCACCAGAGTGTTGCTTCAGCAGTGTGCTTAGGGTCATTGTCCTGCTGGAAGTTGAACCTCCGTCCCAGTCTCAGATCTCTGGGAGACTGAAACAGGTTTCCCTCAAGAATATCCCTGTATTTAGCACCATCCATCATTCCTTCAATTCTGACCAGTTTCCCAGTCCCTGCCGATGAAAAACATCCCCACAGCATGATGCTGCCACCAGCATGATTCACTGTGGGGATGATGATCTCAGGGTGATGAGAGGTGTTGGGTTTGCACCAAACATAGCGTTTTCCTTGATGGCCAAAATGCTCAGTTTTAGTCTCATCTGACCAGAGTACCTTCTTCCATATGTTTGGGGAATCTCCCACATGCCTTTTGGCGAACACCAAACGTGTTTGTTCATTTTTGTCTTTAAGCAATGGCTTTTTTCTGGCCACTCTTCCGTAAAGCCCAGCTCTGTGGAGTGTATGGCTTAAAGTGGTCCTATGGACAGACACTCCAATCTCTGCCGTGGAGCTTAGCAGCTCCTTCAGAGTTATCTTTGGTCTATTTGTTGCCTCTCTGATTAATGCCCTCCTTGCCTGGTCCGTGAGTTTTGGTGGGCAAAATAAAAATCCATTTAAATTACAGGCTGTAAAGAAACAAAATAGGAAAAAAAACAGGGGGGGTGAATACTTTTGAAAGGCATTGTGTCTATGTACGTGGGTGGGTGTGTATGTACATATCCTGCCAATGCAGCACCCCCAGGTGTGATCCCTGCTTTGAGAAGGTTCTGGAGGAGGTGACCCACTACACCCCTCGCTACATGGAGGAGATGGAGTTCATATTTTACCAACCACAGGAGGAAAAGAGGAATAGTATCAGCAATGATAGACATAATCAACAATGCGAGGTGGCCTACACCTGCAGTAAGACTGTTACTAGGAGTGTGTGTGTGGATGTGGGTGGTATTTCTTTATGTCATCTCTCACTAAACATTTCTGTCATGCCCTTTTCTCTCATTTCCCCACTCTCTCCCTTTTTCTGTCTTTCTTTTTCCCCCTTCTCTCTTTCTCCTTCTCTCTCCCGGTGTGAAGTCTGTGTATAATGAGCTCCACAACACTCTCATTGCTATTAATAAGCAGGACAAACTGCACTGGTGGAAGAACATCCACAGACCGGGCATGTCCACTGACTGACCTCACTTCCAGGTGCAACACACACACCGAGCTAGTCGGAAGTTAATAGGTTCTAATGGAGTGTTCTGTAGTATGGAATGATGTAGACTTCAGACCCTTTATTATTGTCAGAGTTAGTCTAATGTATTGAACAGTGTTACAAGCTAATGTAGCAGACTGTATAACAGTAGCGTAAGTTCCAACAATGAGACCATTATTAAAGACTGCTGGAGGTTAATATACTGGACCGGTCTGCCTTGTTGTTCAATGGAGTGTAATGAAACCTGTATTTCAGGAGTGGGCACCAGAAAAGAAAAGATAAAAAGGAAAGGGTAGAGACACAGCAAGGCACAATAGAGGTGAGCATGTCTCCATATGTCTTTATGACCTCATGCTACATTTCAACTATACGTCAGGTTCAGTCTCTTACGATTATCATGTCATACTGTGCGATGTTAACAAATTAAAATCATCCTGGCCAGATTTGCTTCAGTTCTGTTGTCACATTCTGCGATTGGCTTGCTAGGCTACGTCAGGCGACGTGGGCTACATCAACTGCAGTTGTGTATTTGATCTGTGCTTTTTCCAGCACCAGGAGCGCAAGCCTCTCTCTATGCTTATGCGCAAGTGAAGTGAGTTCGGAAAAACTCATAGTAGGCCTAGGCATTTTATTTAAAAAAAATAATATACAAACTTATATGTCCTAACTCAGAATAGGCTTCCCCAAAATAACATGGCCGCTGTGGTAGAACGTATGTTTAAATTGCCGATTTTGTGCATTTATAAAAAATCCCATCAGTTAGCCTGATTTCAGATGCATCATTAAAACAAGATTAAGGAAATCGTTCTTCTTGCACAAAATGTAAAAGTTTAAATCAAACTATTATGTTAATCTGACTTTTCACAATAATCATATTATGGTGCGTACACTCGGTTCGGCCATGTTCCTATTGGTCAGTCACCTGGATCGACAGAACTTTGTTGGAGCCTATGACCTTACGTACTGGTACTTAATCGGCGGACCTAGACCCTGTCACACTGAAGAGCCAAGATGTCCGACAATCGTTTATGACCTAAAAATTGACCCACGACTTGAAAATGTGTCTGGGACGGCAAGATCGTGGCATAAGAAGGCTAAAATCATACATTCACAGACGCAATGACCATCTTGTTGGGGATGAAATGCGAGAACAGTGCTAGTGCATCCATTATGTTAACAGTCAAATTGCCAGGGTTAGAGGTTCCAAAACCCTTCTATGGCTTATATGTATACGGCCACAAACCAACAAGCTGTTCCACAGATAGGAGTGGGAAACACCAAAGCACACCAAAGACGGCATTAACAAAAAGTAATAAAGAGGTGTAACGATCTGAGTGTAGTGGGTGAGAAGTCAGGCGCAGGAAGCAGAGAGTTCAGGGGAGTGCTATTTTAATGCACAAAGAAACGGCGAACATAAGCCAACCCCACGAAAACACAGGGCGTAATGAACAAACAAACGCCCCAAACAGGGGACTTAAACTGTCCAGGAAAAACCACAAAAATGGGAAAAACACGAAACCCATAGACGTGCACACAAGTACACCAAACAGACGGTCACAATAATTAATCCCGCACAAGGAACCAGGAGGGCCGGCTGACTAATAAAGCCTCACTACTATATTACCTAACTCAAAACAGGTGCACTCAATAAACACATAAGGAGGGGGAGGAAATAATCAGTGGCAGCTAGTAGGCCGGTGACGATGAGCGCCGAGCGCCACCCGAACGGGAAGGGAAGCCTCCTTCGGTCGGAGTCGTGACAAGAGGGCCCTTCTAAAAGCCTATTTTACACCATAGCCTGCCGAAATAGTACGGTAACTTTTCTTACATTTTGATTTTGGCACAAATTAAATGTGCCATGAATTGATGTTTTAGCATTATCTCAATGAAGAGTTTGGTGATCGACTGGCCATGTGTCACATTTGCATGTGCAATTTTAAGCCTGCTATAGTTAGTGGCAGGCAGACGAGCAATATCCACCTTCGTACGGATTAAGTCTTACCTGGAATGTGAATCTAACTGATGCTGGCTAGCTTTATAAAAGCCTGAATAGATCTGGTTTGCTTCGTAGTATGCCACTCTGGTGACAGATACAGCGAGACACACACACTAACCACTAATCCCTTGTATCTCTCTCTGTTAGTCTAATGGCTGGGATGCCTAGGAGACGTACAGAGTCAACTCCATCTGTGCCTTCTTCTCCATGTATACGTGAGTATCTTCCCCTCAGCTCCTCAATGACTCAAAGCCCCTCAATCTATTTTTAGAAGGTTTAGTAATGCATTATTTGCCTCAACAGGTACCCCCTTTCCAACCAGAATACCTGTATTTAAACTGGTGTAACTTTTATTTATTTTATTTCACCTTTATTTAACCAGGTAGGCAAGTTGAGAACAAGTTCTCATTTACAATTGTGACCTGGCCAAGATCAAGCAAAGCAGTTCAACACATACAACAACACAGAGTTACACATGGAGTAAAACAAACATAAAGTCAATAATACAGTACAAAAATAAGTCTATATATAATGTGAGCAAATGAGGTGAGATAAGGGAGGTAAAGGCAAATAAGGACACGGTGGCGAAGTAAATACAATATAGCAAGTATAACACTGGAATTGTCGATTTGCAGTGGAAGAATGTGCAAGGTAGAAATATAAATAATGGGGTGCAAAGGAGCAAAATAAATAAATAAATACAGTAGGGGGAAGAGGTAGTTGTTTGGGCTAAATTCTAGATGGGTTATGTACATGTAGCGTGGTTCGTTCTGCGTTGTGTACTTTTAATTAGGACGCTGCCACAACTGAAGATCTGCTAGTTTAATTATTTTTATTTGCCCTGCACACGAAGAGACAACACACATTATGTTAACCCTTGGCGCAGTCCTAGCTCTCAGGCACCTTGCCAGCCAAAGGTCAGGCAAAAGAGCGCCAAAAGGAAATAACAGGTGCTGCGTGCACACGTTCAATGCACAACAGCACAACATAGAATACAAGTAAAATAATACAGAACATAGTTCGGACAAAATAAAAGACATACCTGCACACAAAGAAACAACACACATTATGTTAACCCTTGGCGAAGTCCTAGCTCTCTGGCACCTGTGCAAGCACATGGACACTCACTCAAACACTGTCCCAAGTACACACAAGTTACAATAGATACCCTAGTTAGTGAGCTTTTTGAAACGTGTTAACATAAATCTTTATATCATCCACATTGTAACAAACTTATGGTGGCCTAACAGTACATTGTGTAACATTACCACGGTTTTATATTGAACAATTTCGGAGCCAAGGACAACATACCTTGCTAGCCAAAGGTCAGGCAAAAGAGAACAATAAGGGGGTACGGAAATACAGATAATCCGCGATGGGCCAAACCAAAATATACAAAACTTTTACAATCACATGTATGTACAATATTGATGTGAAAAAGTGTTTGTACACCAAAGAATAACATTAGCTATGCAGCTGTAATTAAATCAATCAAACACCCTGAATTATTAATATTATTATCAAATTATTAACATCCTCTCTTGACCTGGCCTATTTGAATTGGTCCTTGTGTGCAACTTGGTGCATAATCTAGGGGAACAACATCACACTGCTACATACAGGTGCAGTAATCTGTGAGCTGCTCTGACAGCTGGTGCTTAAAGCTAGTGAGGGAGATAAGTGTTTCCAGTTTGAGTTTTTTGTGGCTCGTTCCAGTCATTGGCAGCAGAGAAAGAAGAGGCGGCCAAAGGAGGAATTGGTTTTGGGGGTGACCAGAGAGATATACCTGCTGGAGTACGTGGTACAGGTGGATGCTGCTATGGTGACCAGCGAGCTGAGATAAGGGGGGACTTTACCTAGCAGGGTCCTGTAGATGACCTGGAGCCAGCGTGTTTGGCGACGAGTATGAAGCGAGGGCCAGCCAACGAGAGCGTACAGGTCGCAGTGGTGGGTAGTATATGGGGCTTTGGTGGCAAAACGGATGGCACTGTGATAGACTGCATCCAATTTATTGAGTAGGGTATTGGAGGCTATTTTGTAAATGACATCGCCGAAGTCGAGGATTGGTAGGATGGTCAGCTTTATGAGGGTATGTTTTGCAGCATGAGTGAAGGATGCTTTGTTGCGAAATAGGAAGCCAATTCTAGATTTAACTTTGGATTGGAGATGTTTGATGTGAGTCTGGAAGGAGAGTGTACAGTCTAACCAGACACCTAGGTATTTGTAGTTGTCCACATATTCTAAGTCAGAACCGTCCAGAGTAGTGATGCTGGACGGGCGGGCAGGTGCAGGCAGCGATCGATTGAAAAGCATGCATTTAGTTTTACTTTTATTTAAGAGCAGTTGGAGGCCACGAAAGGAGAGTTGTATGGCATTGAAGCTCGTCTGGCGGGTTGTTAACACAGAAGTATAGAAGTATACAGAAGTATACAGAATGGTGTTATCTGCGTAGAGGTGGATCAGAGACTCACCAGCAGCAACAGTGACATCATTGATGTATACAGAGAAGGGAGTCAGCTCAAGAATTGAACCCTGCGGCACCCCATAGACACTGCCAGAGGCCCGGACAACAGGCCCTCTGATTGGACACATTGAACTCTATCAGAGAAGTAGTTGGTGAACCAGGCGAGGCAATCATTTGAGAAACCAATGCTATTGAGTCTGCCGATGAGTATGTGGTGATTGACAGAGTCGAAAGCCTTGGCCAGGTCAATGAATACGGCTGCACAGTATTGTTTCTTATCGATGGCGGTTAAGATATCGTTTAGGACCTTGAGCGTGGCTGAGGTGCACCCATGACCAGCTCTGAAACCAGATTGCATAGAGGAGAAGGTGCAGTGGGATTCTAAATGGTCGGTAATCTGTTTGTTGACTTGGTTTACGAAGACCTTAGAAAGGCAGGGTAGGATAGATATAGGTCTGTAGCAGTTTGGGTCAAGAGTGTTCCCCCCTTTGAAGAGGGGGATGACCGCAGCTGCTTTCCAATCTTTGGGAATCTCAGACGACACGAGAGGTTGAACAGGCTCGTAATAGGAGTTGCAACAATTTCGGAAGATAGTTTTAGAAAGAAAGGGTCCAGATTGTCTAGCCCGGCTGATTTGTAGGGATCCAGATTTTGCAGCTCTTTCAGAACATCAGCTGACTGGATTTGGGAGAAGGAGAAATGGGGGAGGCTTGGGCGAGTTGCTGTGTGGGGTGCAGTGCTGTTGACCGGGGTAGGGGTAGCCAGGTGGAAAGCATGGCCAGGCATAGAAAAATGCTAATTGAAATTCTCAATTATAGTGGATTTATGTGTGGTGACAGAGTTTCCTATCCTCAGTGCAGTGGGCAGCTGGGATCAAATCAAATCAAATCAAATTTTATTTGTCACATACACATGGTTAGCAGATGTTAATGCGAGTGTAGCGAAATGCTTGTGCTTCTAGTTCCGACAATGCAGTAATAACGAACAAGTAATCTAACTAACAATTCCAAAAAACTACTGTCTTATACACAGTGTAAGGGGATAAAGAATATGTACATAAGGATATATGAATGAGTGATGGTACAGAGCAGCATAGGCAAGATACAGTAGATGATATCGAGTACAGTATATACATATGAGATGAGTATGTAAACCAAGTGGCATAGTTAAAGTGGCGAGTGATACATGTATTACATAAGGATGCAATCGATGATATAGAGTACAGTATATACGTATGCATATGAGATGAATAATGTAGGGTAAGTAACATTATATAAGGTAGCATTGTTTAAAGTGGCTAGTGATATATTTACATCATTTCCCATCAATTCCCATTATTAAAGTGGCTGGAGTTGAGTCAGTGTCATTGACAGTGTGTTGGCAGCAGCCACTCAATGTTAGTGGTGGCTGTTTAACAGTCTGATGGCTTTGAGATAGAAGCTGTTTTTCAGTCTCTCGGTCCCAGCTTTGATGCACCTGTACTGACCTCGCCTTCTGGATGACAGCGGGGTGAACAGGCAGTGGCTCGGGTGGTTGATGTCCTTGATGATCTTTATGGCCTTCCTGTAGCATCGGGTGGTGTAGGTGTCCTGGAGGGCAGGTAGTTTGCCCCCGGTGATGCGTTGTGCAGACCTCACTACCCTCTGGAGAGCCTTACGGTTGAGGGCGGTGCAGTTGCCATACAGGCGGTGATACAGCCCGCCAGGATGCTCTCGATTGTGCATCTGTAGAAGTTTGTGAGTGCTTTTGGTGACAAGCCGAATTTCTTCAGCCTCCTGAGGTTGAAGAGGCGCTGCTGCGCCTTCTTCACGATGCTGTCTGTGTGAGTGGACCAATTCAGTTTGTCTGTGATGTGTATGCCGAGGAACTTAAAACTTGCTACCCTCTCCACTACTGTTCCATCGATGTGGATGGGGGGGTGTTCCCTCTGCTGTTTCCTGAAGTCCACAATCATCTCCTTAGTTTTGTTGACGTTGAGTGTGAGGTTATTTTCCTGACACCACACTCCGAGGGCCCTCACCGTCTCCCTGTAGGCCGTCTCGTCGTTGTTGGAAATCAAGCCTACCACTGTTGTGTCGTCCGCAAAATTGATGATTGAGTTGGAGGCGTGCGTGGCCACGCAGTCGTGGGTGAACAGGGAGTACAGGAGAGGGCTCAGAACGCACCCTTGTAGGGCCCCAGTGTTGAGGATCAGCGGGGAGGAGATGTTGTTGCCTACCCTCACCACCTGGGGCGGCCCGTCAGGAAGTCCAGTACCCAGTTGCACAGGGCGGGGTCGAGACCCAGGGTCTCGAGCTTGATGACGAGCTTGGAGGGTACTATGGTGTTGAATGCCGAGCTGTAGTCGATGAACAGCATTCTCACATAGGTATTCCTCTTGTCCAGATGGGTTAGGGCAGTGTGCAGTGTGGTTGAGATTGCATCGTCTGTGGACCTATTTTCGCGGTAAGCAAATTGGAGTGGGTCTAGGGTGTCAGGTAGGGTGGAGGTGATATGGTCCTTGACTAGTCTCTCAAAGCACTTCATGATGACGGATGTGAGTGCTACGGGGCGGTAGTCGTTTAGCTCAGTTACCTTAGCTTTCTTGGGAACAGGAACAATGGTGGCCCTCTTGAAGCATGTGGGAACAGCAGACTGGTATAGGGATTGATTGAATATGTCCGTAAACACACCGGCCAGCTGGTCTGCGCATGCTCTGAGGGCGCGGCTGGGGATGCCATCTGGGCCTGCAGCCTTGCGAGGGTTAACACGTTTAAATGTCTTACTCACCTCGGCTGCAGTGAAGGAGAGACCGCATGTTTTCGTTGCAGGCCGTGTCAGTGGCACTGTATTGTCCTCAAAGCGGGCAAAAAAGTTATTTAGTCTGCCTGGGAGCAAGACATCCTGGTCCGTGACTGGGCTGGATTTCTTCCTGTAGTCTGTGATTGACTGTAGACCCTGCCACATGCCTCTTGTGTCTGAGCCGTTGAATTGAGATTCTACTTTGTCTCTGTACTGGCGCTTAGCTTGTTTGATAGCCTTGCGGAGGGAATAGCTGCACTGTTTGTATTCAGTCATGTCACCAGACACCTTGCCCTGATTAAAAGCAGTGGTTCGCTCTTTCAGTTTCACACGAATGCTGCCATCAATCCACGGTTTCTGGTTAGGGAATGTTTTAATCGTTGCTATGGGAACGACATCTTCAACGCACGTTCTAATGAACTCGCACACCGAATCAGCGTATTTGTCAATGTTGTTATCTGACGCAATACTTACTTCCGGGAGGAGGTGTTCTTATTATCCATGGACTTTACAGTGTCCCAGAACTTTTTTGAGTTTGTGTTGCAGGAAGCAAATTTCTGCTTGAAAAAGCTAGCCTTGGCTTTTCTAACTGCCTGTGTATATTGGTTTCTAACTTCCCTGAAAAGTTGCATATCACGGTGGCTGTTCGATGCTAATGCAGAACGCCATAGGATGTTTTTTTGCTGGTTAAGGGCAGTCAGGTCTGGAGAGAACCAAGGGCTATATCTGTTCCTGGTTCTAAATGTATTGCCTATTTAAGATGGTGAGGAAGGCATTTAAAAAAATTAACCAGGCATCCTCTGCTGACGTGATGAGGTCGAAATCCTTCTAGGATACCAGGGCCAGGTCGATTAGAAAGGCCTGCCCTCTGAAGTCTTTCAGGGAGTGTTTGACAGTGATGAGTGGAGGTCGTTTGACCACTGACCCATTACGGATGCAGGCAATGAGGCAATGATCGCTGAGATCTTGGTTGAAAACAGCAGAGGTGTATTTAGAGGGCAAGTTGGTTAGGATGATATCTATGAGGGTGCCCATGTTTACAGCTTTGGGGTGGTACCTGGTAGGTTCATTGATAATTTGTGTGAGATTGAGGGCATCAAGCACAAGCTCTGACACAAGCTCTGAAGATAGATGGGGGGCAATCAGTTCACATATGGTGTCCAGAGCACAGCTGGGGGCAGATGGGGGTCTATAGCAGGCGGCAACGGTGAGAGACTTGTTTATAGAGAGGTGGATTTTTAAAAGTAGAAGTTCAAATTGTTTGGGTACAGACCTGGATAGTAGGACAGAACTCTGCAGGCTATCTCTGCAGTAGATTGCAACACCGCCCCCTTTGGTCGTTCTATCTTGTCTGAAAATGTTGTAGTTAAGGAGAGAGATTTCAGAGTTTTTGGTAGTCTTCCTAAACCAGGATTCAGACACGGCTAAGACATCCGGGTTGAATAAAACAGGGAGGAGGCTTCTAATGTTAATATGCATGAATCCAAGGCTATTACGGTTACAGAAGTCATCAAAAGAGAGCGCCTGGGGAATAGGAGTGGAGCTAGGCACTGCAGGGCCTGGATTCACCTCTACATCACCAGAGGAACAGAGGAGGAGTAGGATAAGGGTACGGCTAAAAACTATGAGAATTGGTCGTCTAGGACGTTCGGGACAGAGAGTAAAAGGAGCAGGTTTCTGGGGGTGATAAAATAGCTTCAAGGTATAATGTACAGACAAAGGTAGGGTAGGATGGGAATACAGTTGAGGTAAACCTAGGAATTGAGTGATGATGAGAGAGATATTGTCTCTAGAAACATCATTGAAACCAGGTGATGTCATCGCATGTGTGGGAGGTGGAACTGAAAGGTTGGTTAAGGTATATTGAGCAGGGAAAAAAATATCTCTTCATGTTTGAGACATTTAGCATTATCTCAAAGTACGTGTTTTGTGTAGGCTCTACTGTGAAATAAGCCAATAAACACTAACCAGAACAGCAATGGACAAGGCATATTGACGGAGAGGCATGCTTAGCCGAGTGATCATAAGGGTCCAGTGAGTAGTGAGGATGGTTGGGGTCACGGCGATTCAGACAGCTAGCCGGGCCATGGGTAGCAAGCTGGCAGAGGATGGAGGTCTGTTTTTAGCCACCTCATGCGTTTCCGTCGGTAGATTAGTGGGGTTCCGTGTGGTAGAGGGGACCAATCCAATTGGCAAAATAGATATAGTTATTGTGACCCAAGAAAATCAGCAAGAAGAAGATCCAGGTGTTAATGTCCAGAGCTTGCGATAGAAATCCGGGGATATGGAGAGAAAATAGGTCCGGTATGCTCTGGTCTGAGTCACGTTGTACAAAACTGGCGATAGCTTTTCGAGCTAAAAGATAGCTGATGACCGCCAACCGTGGTTAGCTGAATTCTAATGTTAGCCAGTGAACTGGCTAGCATCTGGCTAGCATCTGGCTAGCATCTGGCTAGCTTCTGGCTAGCTTCTGGCTAGCTTCTGTTGTGGATTTCAGATTTGAGGTGAATAATACTTTTTTTATGAATTGGTGAGGCGGGTTGCAGGAGAGTGTTTTAAAGTTGAGTTTTTAGAAGAAAAAAAAATATATATAAAAAGATATGCGAAGAAAATATGTAAATATACATATATATACACGGGACACGTCTGTCACGCCCTGGTCTAAGTATTTTGTGTTTTTCTTCATGTATTGGGTCAGGCCAGGGTGTGGCATGGGGTTTTTGTATTGTGGTGTGTTTTGTCTTGGGGTTTTGGTGTGTATGTATTGGGATTGTAGCTAGTGGGGTTATCTAGCAAGGTCTATGGCTGTCTGGAGTGGTTCTCAATCAGAGGCAGGTGTTTATCGTTGTCTCTGATTGGGAACCATATTTAGGCAGCCATATTCTTTGAGTTTGTCGTGGGTGATTGTCCTTAGTGTCTTTGTTCCTGTCGCTGTGTTAGTTGACACAAGTATAGGCTGTTTCGGTTTTCGTTACGTTTATTGTTTTGTAGTGTTTTGTGTGTATTCGTGTTACGTTTGTTTGATTAAACATGGATCGCAATCTACACGCTGCATTTTGGTCCGACTTTCCTTCACACCTAGAAAACCGTAACAGAATCACCCACCACCAACGGACAAAGCAGCGTGTCAACAGGCAGGAGCAGCCCAAAGAGGAGATGCATAAGAAGGATTTCTGGACATGGGAGGAGACCCTCGACGGGAGAGGACCCTGGGCTAAACCAGGGGAGTGTAGCCGCCCAAAGGTGCAACAGGAGCAGCCCAAAGAGGAGTACAGTATGGACTATACTTCTTGGGAGGAGATAGACAGGTGGGCGGTCGACCCAGGGAGAGATGCGGATGAGCCAGAGATGTCAGTCTGCAAGGAGCTGTCAGTCTGCATGGAGCAGCCAGAGCTGCCAGTCTGCATGGAACAGCCAGAGCTGTCAGTCTGCATGGAGCAGCCAGAGATGTCAGTCTGCATGGAGCAGCCAGAGATGTCAGTCTGCATGGAGCAGACAGAGCTGTCAGTCTGCATGGAGCAGACAGAGCTGTCAGTCTGCATGGAGCAGCCAGAGATGTCAGTCTGCATGGAGCAGCCAGAGATGTCAGTCTGCATGGAGCAGCCAGAGAGCTGTCAGTCTGCATGGAGCTGTCAGTCTGCAGAGCTGTCAGTCTGCATGAGCTGCCAGTCTGCAGGAGCTGCCAGTCTGCATGGAGCCGCCAGAGCTGTCAGTCTGCATGGAGCAGCCAGAGCTGCCAGTCAGCAAGGAGCTGTCAGCAGCCAGAGCCGCCAGTCAGCATGGAGCAGCCAGATCTTTCAGTCTGCCAGGATCCGCCAGTCAGCCAGACTCTTCCTGATCTGCCAGTCAGCCAGACTCTTCCAGATCTGCCAGACTCTTCCAGATCCGCCAGTCAGCCAGACTCTTCCAGATCCGCCAGTCAGCCAGACTCAGCCAGATCTGCCAGTCAGCCAGACTCGTCCAGATCTGCCAGTCAGCCAGACTCTTCCAGATCTGCCAGTCAGCCAGACTCGTCCAGATCTGCCAGTCAGCCAGACTCGTCCAGATCTGCCAGTCAGCCAGACTCGTCCAGATCTGCCAGTCAACCAGACTCGTCCAGATCTGCCAGTCAACCAGACTCTTCCAGATCTGCCAGTCAACCAGACTCTTCCAGTCAACCAGATCTGCCAGTCGGCCAGGATCCGCCAGTCGGCCAGGATCCGCCAGTCGGCCAGGATCCGCCAGTCGGCCAGGATCCGCCAGTCGGCCAGGATCCGCCAGTCGGCCAGGATCTGCCAGTCGGCCAGGATCTGCTGAAACCACCAGCCAGCCAGGATCTGGTAGATCTACCTACCTGCCTGAGCTTTCTCTCACTCCCAGAGCTTTCTCTCACTCCCGAGCTTTCTCTCCTCCAGTCGGCCAGGATCTCACTCCCGAGCTTCCCCTCACTCCCGAGCTTCCCCTCACTCCCGAGCCTCACTCCCGAGCTCCCCTCACCTGCCTGAGCTTCCCCTCACTCCCGAGCTTCCCTCACTCCCGAGCTTCCCCTCACTCCCGAGCTTCCCCTCACTCCCGAGCTTCCCCTCACTCCCGAGCTTCCCCTCACTCCCGAGCTGTCCTTCAGTCCCGATCTGCTCCTCAGTCCAGTGGGTTTCTGGGTGAGGACTACTAGGCCATGGTCGGCGGCGAGGGTGGACTATCCTGGGACGCGAGGAGAGGGGACTAAGACATTAACTGAGTGGGTTCCACGTCCCGCGCCGGAGCCGCCACCATGGACAGACGCCCACCCGGACCCTCCCTATTGTTTTGAGGTGCGTTCGGGAGTCCGCACCTTAGGGGGGGGTGGGGTTCTGTCACGCCCTGGTCTAAGTATTTTGTGTTTTTCTTCATGTATTGGGTCAGGCCAGGGTGTGGCATGGGGTTTTTGTATTGTGGTGTGTTTTGTCTTGGGGTTTTGGTGTGTATGTATTGGGATTGTAGCTAGTGGGGTTATCTAGCAAGGTCTATGGCTGTCTGGAGTGGTTCTCAATCAGAGGCAGGTGTTTATCGTTGTCTCTGATTGGGAACCATATTTAGGCAGCCATATTCTTTGAGTTTGTCGTGGGTGATTGTCCTTAGTGTCTTTGTTCCTGTCGCTGTGTTAGTTGACACAAGTATAGGCTGTTTCGGTTTTCGTTACGTTTATTGTTTTGTAGTGTTTTGTGTGTATTCGTGTTACGTTTGTTTGATTAAACATGGTTCGCAATCTACACGCTGCATTTTGGTCCGACTCTCCTTCACCACAAGAGAACCGTTACAACGACAAGACGAGGACAAAGGATGTCTGACTGCTTTGCCATCTTGGAATAATGATACTTACTGATAACTTACTGATAAGACATGTCAATTTTCTCTCCTTCCCAACTATCCTTCTCTCCCCCCTCAGTGTTCCTCTGGAGAGGACTGCCTTGGATGAATGAGACAGAAGGCAGCCCCCCAATACCACCACCTCGTCTCACTGAAGAACGATGAAGGCAAGACTGAGGAGTACAAGTACAGTACCATGGTCTAAGTGAGAGAGTAGACATGAATGAGTAGTGCCGAGGGCAGGTGGATCACGAGAGAAATCAGACATACACTAATACATGATCACATACAAACATGTAACAGAGTTAAGAAAGTGCCCTAAACTCACTCCACAGCTAGCTTGAAATGTTGCGGTTGAAGTCATCCAATTGTTACCTTTTGGGTGGCACAAACCGTTGGTACATTGCCAAGGAGGAAGGTCACGTGTGTTTGCGAGCAGAGGATCACTGGTTCGAGCCCAGTATGGGACAGGGACAGTGTAGGAAGATATACTGTTTTTGCATTAGCACTACACATCTGATTCAAATCATCAACACTTTATGATAAGTTGATAATTTGAATCGGCTGTGTAGTGCTAGGGAAAAACAAAAATGTGGGTCCCCAGGAACAGGATTCGGAAATGCTGTTCTAACTAGACTAATCACATTCCCACCTCATCTCTCACTGACTACCGTATGTAGACATGATCCAACTCTGGGAACATATTGACTCACATTGATGTAATGAATGTTTGTGACAGATCAAAATAAAATCCACTGAATACAACAGATTTGACCATGAAATGCATACTTACGAGCCCTTTCCCAACAATGCAGAGTTAAAGATACACTATGCAGAAATCGTACTGCCATTTCCTGGTTGCTAAAATTCTCATATTTAGCATAATTTCTGTTTATCTGACAAAACAAACAAATACAGAATCATTGTACCATCTAAACCGCTGTGAAATATCAATTCCATAACCCAAAATATTGTATTTTCAGCTGTTTGAAGCTGGTGTACGAAACCGAAAGTAAAAGACGCAAAATCTGAATTTGAGAACGGACAGCATAGAAATTGCGCACGTAGAATAGATATACCGCTTCTTAGACTTGCGTTCAATGAGAATGACAGATCTATAAGGCATATTTATATGTGAATCTAGTTGGTTCACTCAAAAAGTTACATATTGCAGCTTTAACAAGTAAGAAATATAGTAACACAATAAAATAACAATAACGAGGCTATACACAAGGAGTACCGGTACCTGTTTGCTTTCTTTGCCGACCACAAGAATGAAAGTTAGACATGAGAGCATAGTATTTGCTTAGTATTTAAGAGGTTTCAGTGTTGCTACATTTGGCAAACAAAGTAATTGTAACACTATTTATGTTTTCCAGGTGTTCATGGTAACAGACTTATCATAGAGATGGACAACTGGTCCTCGGAATGCAATTAGTTTCATCAGGTGTGTTCGCTGAGGAAAAAGTGTGACACCAATCAGGCTCCAGAGGGCTGGAGTACTACAATGAGGATGACCAGATCAAGATAGAAACAACAGACGCAGGATCCAGAGTGTTCTGATACAGGGCTTTCCTGGAGAGTTACTGTCTTGTAGGCTTTCTCCAACCTGAATCTAGTGCTCCGGATTCTAAAAACTAGCTGGCTGATAAACTACAGCCTTTTCTCTTGTAACCTCTCTCCCTCTACTATAGATGTCTTTTTTGATTGGACAGAGTGGGATGTAAACACAGACCGCTTGCAGCTACTACATTTAACAATGTGTGATTAATTCACTATTACATCATTTAAAATAAAGTGAATAATCTTATTTGTTTGTGCTAAGGAGGTCCATTAGGTTAATATGAATAGTACTGATGACGATTGCAGTCATGTTGGTAATGTTGACTTCAGTGAAATATTGTTGTTCAGTGAAATATATTGTTTATTATGTTTTGGTATTCTAATATTTCTGTAACAAGTCTCATCACCTGCTGCTTGCATTTCAATCGCTAAGTTGTTTATGAATTACACAATTGTCAGAAAGTCAGGATATGATGCTGCAATATCAGTCAACAGCCATCTTAGTGCAAAACAGCACTGCCTGGACACATTGAGACTAAAAATAATATTGGAGATATGGGTAAAGAGTAGCTACTAACAATCAAGGTAAGACTAGACATAGCGTTCTACTTCTGTTTGATGAAACGTTCATGGCATTATGCTATTGTATGTGTTTTGAGCATTGGTTTGATTAGCTAACTAGCTAGCTACGGTAGAGAGGTCAATTTGTTGCAACAAATTGAAGCTCGATCTGAGCTCATGCATTGAATTGAATTGTGAATATGGCTGAGAATTTTGCAAAACAAGTATGTTGAGGGTCAATGTTGTCAAGGTAAAACGTATTAACAAGGCAATTTATGCTATAGCTGGGCTGCTCAGATGAGATGTGAACATGGGCTGTATCGCATTAGTGGAAACCAATACTGTTCTCAGGGCATGTTTTGACTAGCAGAAGTTACTTTTTGTAGCACAGGTTAGGATAACTTAAGCAGCAGGTTAGGATAATTAGGTTAAGGATAGGAAAAGGGTTAGGGTTAGCTAAAATTGTTCCCCAAAGTGACTCGAACATAACTAGCTACAACCAGGCCTGCCCTGAGAACAGGCTTGGTTTCCACTAATGCAATGCACCGCGAACCCGGGAGCCTGGCTAACGTTACAACGTCAAACAGATAAAATATTAACAAAGGCTATCTGGCTTGGATTTGTTTTGAATATGGCTGAGAACAAAAATATATTGAGCGACAGTGTTGTCAAGATATAATATTAGCTAGCTAGCTAAAAACTTGTGTGGATAGCTACTGTTGCTAAGATACTAGAGAGTGGTTAGGTTTCAGTTTTGCATCACAGCTCGGTACCTATAACAGATCTCCAATGAGGACATGCTGCATGTCTCACTTTGAATGAGACTGTGATCTGTAATCCTAATTCTGTTTGACCTTTTTGGTATCTCCTTAACTTCTTAGGGCTAGGTCCCTTTTTTTCTCAATTTCCGCCTGAATGACGTGCCCAAAGTAAACTGCCTGTTGCTCAGGCCCTGAAGCTAGGAAATGCATATAATTCATACCATAGGAAAGAAAACACTTTGAAGTTTGTAGAAATGTTAAAATAATGTAGGAGAATATCCAAAGAAAAACCAACCAGAATTTGTTTTTTTGACAGACCATTCTCTTACAATGGAAAGTATAAGGGCATACTGGAAAGCTCCCTGGATGCAATTCCTATGGCTTCCACAGGGTGACAGGAGTCTATGTTCAATGTTTCAGGCTTGTAACTTCAAAAACTAAGAAGAAATATCAGTTTTAGTCCAGGGACACACAGTCTTGGAAATTCATGTTTGGGTGCGCTATGAAGACAGGACGCACCTGCTAAAATCGGCTTCCTATTGAACATACTTCTTTCCATAAGAAATATTATAGTTTGATTACATTTTAGGGTATTTGAGGAGTAAATAGAAATGCATTTTGAATTGTTGAAACAAAGTTTAGGGGTAGATTTTCGGATTCCTTTCTCTGCATGTTGAACGAGTGAATTACCCAAATGTATGGCACCAACTAAACAGACTTTTTGGGATATAGAGAATAATTTTATCTAACAAAACCACACTACATGTTATAGCTGGGATCCTTTGGATGACAAATCAGAGGAACATTTTCAAAAAGTAAGTGAATATTTAATCGCTATTTGTGAATTTATGAAACCTGTGCCTTTGGAAAAATGGGGTGCCGTCCTCCTTTTGTTGTGGGGCGCCGTCCTCAAACAATCGCATGGCATGCTTCCGTTGTAATAGCTACTGTAAATCGGACAGTGCAGTTATATTAACAATAATTTAAGCTTTCAACCGATATAAGACACTTACATGTACCTAAATGTTTAATATCCATAACTTTTATGATTATTTATTTTACTTGTGCACCCTCCAGTTTCACCGGAAGTTGTCACTCTGGCGGGACACTTAGCCCTACATATTAGCTTGTTAGCCCCTATGTAATTATTTGTTCTCCTTAATTGTTTGCTGTAAAATATAGCAGAGAAAATATTGTTTTTAATTAAATCTCCAACACATTACTTGAATATTCAAACAGAAGAATGTGGTTATAATTAATTGTTCTCTGTGTTTCAAGTGTCACTGTTGAAGTTATTAAAAAAGTTATTTAAAAAGATGGCAATTGGATAATGCTAATAAATTAAACCCCCTTTTTGCAAGAAAACTAGCAAACTGATTGAGGCATCATCTGGTGACCATTTAGGGAATTAAGTTCTCAACCGAGGTACCAAATGTCATTCAGGCATATGCAGTATTGATGGAGAAAAGAGAAGGGGGAAAAACTCCAGTTTAACATGCATTGGCCAATCAAAACCTAATAATTCTCAGAGAATAATTATCTACATATCATTAATTTAGAAATCCAAAAATGTATGTAGGCCTACTAATCCCAGAATGCACTTTAAATAATCCACATATTCCGGTTTGAACACTTGGAGGACACTTTGATTAGCTGTAACAACATCTACTATGCCAGGTAGGGAAAAGACAAGGCTAATTAGTTTGATGCTAATGTGATGGAAAAAAGATGAGGTCAGAGTTACGGAACTCTTTGGGGTGAGATTGAAACATGCCTTTAAACATATTGATTGAGTGGACACAGCTAGGAAGTGCTTGCTAGACCAGAAACGGAGCTAAAAGCAATGCCCTTCTCCGCTGTGCACTGTCCTTCTCTGATGACATCACGAGTGTGTCCCAAATGGCACCCTATTCCATTTACTGTGAACAACTTTTGACCATATGGCTCTGGTCAAAATAAGTGCACTATATAGGGAATAGGTCCATGCCACAGCCCATGACTACAGTAGATGAGTTCTGCTGCTGTCAGCTCCCTTGGTGTGGCTGCTGGTGAGGCAGTATCGGCCCTGACTCGACTCGGCTTAACTGGAAATCAAACTGCATGTCTGAAGGTGTTTTAATTAATAGCTGCATGTTTTACCTGCACTTGATTTCAAACACACACAGCCATGAGTATACTGTTATACCATAGTACCTAATACAATCAGTGTTTGATTGCTGACACACTGTATACACAATATATTGTATACACAATATACAGAATCAAATATTACTAGGACGACTAGACATAGAAAGCACAACACTTCATGTTTACTGTAATGGAAAGCAATTCTTGAAATGGATAGTGTGCTGCTCAGAGCAGTAGGAATACTTTGCGGTACTATATGAGAGGCCTACATTGGTAAACTGACAGTATCTCTGCACGCCTCCTCCTTTCCCTCGTCTAAACCGTTTTCTTGCTGTCTAGTAGACTTTCCTATCAGTTTATATTCTAGATAAACATTGACAACTCTGTGCCACGTAGACTGTAGCTTCCACACAGACAGGAGCAGTGTGAGTGCTGTTCAGGAACAGAGAACAGCCAGTGGTAGTTTCAGTCCAGGAGGAGAATGTGCTCAACTCTAAATTCTCTTGTGTAAACAAGTAAAAAGGGTGCTTGGGAATATATATTTTTTTATTTAATTTGAGTTGCAGTTCTAACATGAGCCAATAGTACATTTTATTGTTGCTGCTTAGAGCCATATTTATTTAACTCCCTCGATGTCATGGAAGTCAAATATTGTACATGAATGGTCTAAAATATTGCAATGAATTCACATAAATTAAAATGTATTTAAATGAGCAAGCGCAAAATAAAACTGATTTAGTCATATACCATGTTCTTGAGTATGATTATATGTGAACCATACCAAGACTTTGTTGTGTACCATGTCATGGGTTCCTCATCGAAGTGACCAAAGCTACAGATGTGGGATCTTAATTTGATCACTCTTTTGTTGCTGAGAATTTTCCTGCCCCGCAGTAAATCAGGAATGAGTCATACATTCACTGAAAATCTGCACTAACACAGTTATATTAACAGTATTGCAGTTTTCATTAGGGCTGGGCTATGTACTGATATTGATGCACGGACCGATTTGAGTTTTTACTTTACCTTCTATAACAGTATTTCAATGTTCGGTATGTTAAATGTGATATGCAACTCTGGCGCGTATAATTTCACTTTGAGTCATTTCTCTCCCTCTGCTCCTGCTGCTCAGCCTTTGCTGCATGCCACACAAAGCCCTGCCCCCTGTCACTCAAAGAGAGAGCAGTTGTTCGGCCACAGGGTTACAAGCACTTTCTTGCCATTCACTTTGCATGGTCAATTTGATGCAACAATGCGGGTGACTTTCTGCTTTTCACAAGCTTTCTATATTCTATTAGTTTATCTTACTGTCTGCAAACTAACGCTAGTTTGTCTTTTCTTAGCAAGGTGTTGCTAAAATAATTTGTCTAAGCCACTAATGCTAATCGCTATTTAACTAGGCCTATATTCTTTTGCCCATATCATGCTGTGGCACAGTGTGGAAATGATTATAAAAGTGCAGGAAATGTAGAAATTAATGATAATGCTGAAAAATATTTTTGTTTGGAGTTGGATTGAACAGTATAAATGGAGAAATTGAAAACACTTGTAGTGTATGTGTTGCTACCCTAGGGTCATAAACTACTCATAAAGCATATTTAGAACTTTTATTATTCAAAAAACATAAAACACCATCAAAGATTTAAAAAATGTGATATGATATTTTGTCCATAGCTCCCAGCCCTACTTTCATGTAGTCTAATTATCATTATGGACTAAACGTTCAAATCCTGTTATGCAGGATTATTTAGCTGCGACAATACAGGTCAAATTAACACCCTACAGCTGTAATTAATTTTTTATATATAGGTGAAAACAATCATGAATACTGTAATTATGCTTGTCAGGTTCTGACCATCTATATCAGTGTATACTGTAGAGCAGATAAATACAAATCTGGACCTCGAAGCCAGTGACACTGCTCATGTTCATTATCCCCCTCTAATCAATAATTCATTTAGATCTGGGATACCAGGTGTGTGAAATTATTTATCAGGTAAGAAACAGAAAAGCATCGGTACTCCGGACCTCCAGGCTCAGATTTCAATACCCTGCTGTAGAGTAAAGTAAAGCTAAATGACAGTTGAATTCTCAGACAGGCACTTGTTACCATAAAGTCTCCTTGGGTGGGTTACCCTCTGTGTGGTGATCATGGCTGCATCCAAAATGCCAATATATTCCCTATATAGTGCACTACATTTGAGCAGGGCTCTGGTGAAAGTGTACTATAAAGGGATAAGGGTGGCATTTGGGACAGACCCCATTCCTATTCTGAATAACATACTGTAGAGGACAGAGACAGGGTGACAGAGGAAATCAATGTAAATCACTACCTACTGAAGGACAAAACGTCTTGGCATTTCACTCTCCTCACTCACAGCCAGGGTGACATTAGAGGACCTGTCTGCACCTCAACCCTCCACCTTCCTGCCCCATTCTCAATCCTAATCTGCATTTAGATTCATCATTGATTACGCCTGTGGAAGTCAGAGAGATTGAGAGAGAGCTAATGAGGAATTCTATGCTGTGTTGCGGTGGAGAGAGAAAGAAATACAGAACAAACTAGATTAATAATAGCTTGTGGTGGTCATCCCTGGGGCCTGACAGCTAACAACTCTTGACAAAAACAGGGTTGAGAGCAGCAGATGGATTGTCTGTAGACATGAAGGAGAATGTGCGCTGGGGCTGTAATGAGGAGGAGAGGAGCTAGATGGAGCAGAGACCATGGGGCTGGATGCTCCCCAAGACCCTTGGAAGGTCTCGGTGGAAATTAAATCAGCCCTGTGACAGTTATTTACCATCCACTTCCTGCCTTCATCTATGATGTTGGGAAAACAGACACATGGTTTTCGGACATGTTCATTTTTCACACGACTCAGACACGTGGTTTTCCAACACTTAAAATGCAATATTATACATTTCTCATGTGTGCTTTTGTAACTGGTGGGATTAGAACCCACATCTCCTATGCCCTAAGCCAATATCTTGACCATTTGACCAAGAGGGCAAACACTAATTTTGAAGTCGCAGGCAGGGCTACCTCATCACATGACCATGAGCAACCAAGACCCACTCATGTCCACTAAGTTTTCACATTTTAATGTCAACTAGGGCTGTCAAACGATAAAAAAATGTGATAGAGTTTATTGCAGGATTTGCTGTGATTAATCACGATCAATCGCAAATTCATAATTTTTGCAAAATTAGCTATAATTAAACATTTCTTAAACAAAAATAATTGAAAGAATACTGCTGCTTGATTTTGTCCAAAGTAATGGTTATCAAAATCATGTACATTGATAAACACACTTTCTTTAAATCAAATCATATCAAATCAAATCGAATTTTATTTGTCACATACACATGGTTAGCAGATGTTAATGCGAGTGTAGCGAAATGCTTGTGCTTCTAGTTCCGACAATGCAGTAATAACCAACAAGTAATCTAACTAACAATTCCAAAACTACTGTCTTATACACAGTGTAAGGGGATAAAGAATATGTACATAAAGATATATGAATGAGTGATGGTACAGAGCAGCATAGGCAAGATACAGTAGATGGTATCGAGTACAGTATATACATATGAGATGAGTATGTAAACAAAGTGGCTAGTGATACATGTATTACATAAGGATGCAGTAGATGATATAGAGTACAGTATATACGTATGCATATGAGATGAATAATGTAGGGTATGTAACATTATATTAGGTAGCATTGTTTAAAGTGGCTAGTGATATATTTTACATCATTTCCCATCAATTCCCATTATTAAAGTGGCTGGAGTTGTGTCAGTGTCAGTGTGTTGGCAGCAGCCACTCAATGTTAGTGGTGGCTGTTTAACAGTCTGATGGCCTTGAGATAGAAGCTGTTTTTCAGTCTCTCGATCCCAGCTTTGATGCACCTGTACTGACCTCGCCTTCTGGATGATAGCGGGGTGAACAGGCAGTGGCTCGGGTGGTTGTTGTCCTTGATGATCTTTATGGCCTTCCTGTAACATCGGGTGGTATAGGTGTCCTGGAGGGCAGGTAGTTTGCCGACGGTGATGCGTTGTGCAGACCTCACTACCCTCTGGAGAGCCTTACGGCTGTGGGCAGAGCAGTTGCCGTACCAGGCGGTGATGCAGCCCGCCAGGATGCTCTCGATTGTGCATCTGTAGAAGTTTGTGTGCTTTTGGTGACAAGCCGAATTTCTTCAGCCTCTTCATGCTGTCTGTGTGAGTGGACCAATTCAGTTTGTGATGTGTATGCCAAGGAACTTAAAACTTGCTACCTTCTCCACTACTGTTCCATTAACCTCAAAGTTAACTTGTTTTGACATCACATGGTTGATGTCTTAAACAAAACAAAAAAAAATATATATATATATATATATATCTCATGAAGCTGGTTGAGAGAATGCCAAGAGTGTGCAAAGCTGTCATCAAAGCAAAGGTTGGATTTGTTGAACACTTTTTGGTTACTACATGGTTCCATGTGTTATTTCATAGTTTTGATGTCTTCACTATTATTCTACAATGTAGAAAATAGTACAAATAAAGAAAAACCCTGAAATGAGTATATGTGTCCAAACTTTTGACTGGTGCTGTGTGTGTGTGTGTGTGTGTGTGTGTGTGTGTGTGTGTGTGTGTGTGTGTGTGTGTGTGTGTGTGTGTGTGCGTGTATTGAATGTCCTTGTCTATAACTGTTCTGTACTTTCTCATGTATTTGTACGTTTTACGTACACCCCAGGAAGAGTAGCTGCTGCATGTGCAGTAGCTAATGGGGATCTTAATAAACAAAACTTCAAGGTCATAAATGTCCACAGAAAATTTGTAGGCCTGCACATCAGCCAACCTTTAATCGGCTGAACTGAAGCTGTTTCTTGTAAAAGCAGAGAGTGAAAGGAAAAGTTGTGAGAGCGGGAAACTAGACAAGCGTGTCTCACTAAATCACCTCAAAGAAACAGGCATGACCACTGGATTGATTGAAGTCAACAAACAACTCAAAATAAAAGTGTGAAATTGTAACACCTGAGCCAAAGGAATAGTGAAAAATCAACTACTCAAGAAACAAGAAAAGAAAGTTCCGAAAATGCTCATATTACTCTTTCTTTAATACTCCCCATTCTCAGAAGGTTGTTTTTACACCTCTGTTGTAATAAACTGCTCCCACCTAACTCTCCTGTCTCTCTGGTATGTCACTATGTCTTAGTGTGCCATGATGGTGACACATTTAGACAGAGGAAAGAAAAGGCAATACTCTTCAGCCCCCATGGATCCAGGTCAGTAATAAAGGCTGTGCACCTCTCTAATGAAATAAACCCGTGGTTTTGTTGAACTGCTATTGACAAGAAACTCTGTGGAAGGAGGACGACCTGACATTTGTTCGATTCAGAGCATCTCAACCTACCTGATCACAACAGGGTCATTGCAGAAGGCAGTGCGACATGATCTCACAAACTCACTGTTATCACACTGGGCATTGTGAGTCACGGCTCCCCACACAGGGTTTAAGCTGAACTCATCGTGAGACCATGGTGTGTCAGACCTCTATTGCTCTCTGTCTGTCTCCCCGTGTGTCTTTGTAATACATTACTCAGCCCTTTTCTGTTTTATTTTTATGCTTGCTAGTCCTCCATTCACCATAACACTCAATATTCTAGTCATGGGAAAGGCATCCCTTTTGTATCCCCCAGACATGTAATAGGTGGATGACCTCTGTGAAAATAATTTATGTTTGGCAACAAATGTGAATTGGATTTGTCTGTTATTGCCCAAGCAAGCCTGAATTTCCCGCCGGGGCCCAGCAGTCTTAATTAAGTCAAATCAGCCATCGCTCCTAGTTTAGTTGAATTTACCCTGAAACACACACACACACACTCAAACACACAGTGCTCCAGTGCCGCTGAACCAGACTCCTCAGACACCATCTGACCACTCCTATTACATATGACTGCTCTCATTACTTCAATGGGAGGGAGGGGGATGTTTGAGGTTGTTTGGGTTTGATTGGTGTGGTGATGATCTCTCAGTAGGCTTGCAGATTAGGTTTGGTCTGGTCTGGTCTGGTGTTGTGTTGTTGTCGTGTGATGGTGAACTCTCAGTAACCTTGCTGTTAGGGTTTGATATAGTGTTGTGGTGTGGTCTCTCTTGCAGATGGGGTTGTAGTCTGGTGTTGTGGTGTTGGTGATCGCTCAGTAGTCTTGCAGATGGGGTTTGGTCTGGTCTGGTGTTGTATTGTGGTGTTGTCGTGTGATGGTGAACTCTCAGTAGCCTTGCAGATGGGGTTTGATATAATGTTGTAGAGGTGTGGTCTCTCTTGCAGATGGGGTTTGATATAGTGTTGTAGTGGTGTGGTTTCTCTTGCAGATGGGGTTTGATATAGTGTTGTAGTGGTGTGGTTTCTCTTGCAGATGGGGTTTGATATAGTGTTGTAGTGGTGTGGTTTCTCTTGCAGATGGGGTTTGATATAGTGTGTAGTGGTGTGGTCTCTTTTGCAGATGGGGTTGTAGTCTGGTGGTGTGGTGTTGTGGTGTAGTCCACGGAGATCATATAATATATTATATATAGTGCAAATGCTGTAATATGAAATTATATTAGATATTGTTATAATATATCATTCTATGGTTTGGTCTCTGTTGCAGACAGAGGATGTTCTACCAAGCTAAGGCCTTACTGTCTACTGTCACGCCCTGCCGGTGAGAGCTTTTTATGTCTCTATTTTTGGTTTGGTCAGGGTGTGATTTGGGTGGGCATTCTATGTTCATGTTTCTATGTTTTCTATTTCTTTGTGGCCAGGTATGGTTCTCAATCAGGGACAGCTGTCTATCGTTGTCTCTGATTGGGAATCATACTTAGGTAGCTTTTTTTCCCCCTCCTTCTGTGTGGGATCTTGTTCTTCGTTTGTGTGCAGTCGGTTTGCACAAGGAAACTGTTCGGTCATTGGTTTCTTTATTGTTTTGTCTTAAAGTTTCACTTCAACAATAAATATTATGTGGAACTCAAGGAACGCTGTGCCTTGGTCTCCTCCTTCCGACGACAGCCGTTACATCTACACGTAATCAGGTTCAGTCAGTTCGTCGTCTTGAATGAGCCAAACTAGAGCTGCTAGCTAATCTTTGCATGCTTTCCCCTTTCAGAATGAACACCTCTGGAAGCCAGGGGAGTGGATGTTATTTAAAGGGTTACATGGAGAAAATCTCAACTTTCTGAAGTGAAACTAGATGGCCCTCCCTTCAGCAAAATGCGTTTTACCTAAACCCTCCCTGAACGCTTGAAAAAAAAGAACGCTTGAAAAAAAAAAAAGCGAATGACCCAATACCTAAAATAATAGTAATAATCACAGAACAAAACAAACTTCACAGAACAAACTGGCCCTAACCAGAATAGAAAGAAGAGTGGGAGGCCCGGTGCACAACTGAGCAAGAGGACAAGTACATTCGAGTGTCTAGTTTGAGAATTGGATGCCTCCCAAGTCCTCAACTGACAGCTTCATTAAATAGTACCTGGAAAACACCAGTCTCAACGTCAACAGTGAAGAGGCGACTCCGGGATGCTGGCCTTCTAGGCAGAGTTCCTCTGTCCAGTGTCTGTGTTCTTTTGCCCATTTAATATTTTGTTTTTTATTGGCCAGTCTGAGATATGGCTTTTTCTTTGCAACTCTGCCTAGAAGGCCAGCATCCCAGAGTCGGGATGCTGGCCTTTGCTTTTAGACATTTTCTTTAATACCACCCCAATTCGAGTCTTGGTTTGAACTCAACAGCCCTTCACTGACACAGAGGTAGGCTTTTTAAATCTATGGATATAGCAGCCTATAGCCTAATTTTGTCTGTAAAAACCTCTTATGTCTTAAATAGGAAGAAATAGTCGCCAGCACAAATCCCTCTTGTTAGTAAAGTCTAATTAAAATGAAGACTTGAAATGAATTATGCCTATTCAAATGTTCCTACTTTCAGCATCATGAGCTGCCCATTTCTGATTGGTTGTGCCTTGGCTGCTGGTTCAAGTTTCAATGTTATTCAAATTTCAAATCTTAAATTTGTGTACGATCACGTGTCTCTCTATTATGTGTTGAAATACTTGGGAGCAGATTTCTTAAATTAAAATCACTTGGAGCTGATTTCCTGGTATTTTTACAGTCTTTTATGTCCAACATTGAATAAAAAAATAATACAGAAACCTGAGGGGCCAAATAAAACCTACCCTGGTCTACGGATCATTTGATTGAGACCACACTAAATAGCCTATTAGCGCACTTATTAGCGCACCCAGCAGAGAATCACAGATAAGGGACGGCATTGGGTACACATTGATATATAACACTGGGAAATATTTAAATGTCATCAACTACAAATGACATGACCCTCCCCTGAACTGGATTTAAAAAATACTAAACCCTCCCCTTGACTGAAATCTAAAAACCATGACCATCCCACATTTTCCTCCAGGTTGTCACGTTCTGACCATAGTTCTTTTGTGTTTTCTTTGTTTTAGTGTTGGTCAGGACTTGAGCTGAGTGGGCATTCTATGTTGTGTGTCTAGTTTTCCCATTTCTATGTTTGGCTTGATATGGTTTTCAATCAGAGGCAGGTGTTAGTCATTGTCTCTGATTGGGAACCATATTTAGGTAGCCTGTTTCGTGTTGGGTTTTGTGGGTGGTTGTCTTCTGTCTTCGTGTGTCTGCACCAGACAGAACTGTTTCGGTTTTTCCACATTTGTTATTTTGTAGGGTTCACGTTTATCGTCTTTTAAAAAAATGATGAACACTAACCTCGCTGCGCTTTGGTCCTCTCCTTCGTCCACAGAAGAAAGCCGTTACACAGGTACCAACTCTGTAAATTTCAATCCATCCCTAGTTGGAGAGTGGTGGAGAAGGAGTGGAGACTGCTTCTCTCTGAGGCAACTTGAAGACATCGAACGATAAAAATGACCAAACCCTATCCTGAAGTGATGCTTCTGGACACTTTCTCCAGCACTCAACTTAATAAGAGACGTGGGCAACAACAATACGAAAGCGTTTCTTTTTAATGACACGTTAGTCATAATAAGCTATTGACGCAGAGAGTCTTTGATGAGGCAAAGATTTCTCAGTGTGTGTTTGTTTTTATCAACGATTATAGACACTAATTAAAACACAAGAGAATAAACTAAGCGCTTCTGTCTTCTCTAGGACCTTCGAGCCTTGAGAAAAACTAAACAAAACCGTTAAATTGGCGTACTTGTAAGATCTTTTTCTGCTATTTGTTTTCTCACTTTCTTTGTCGTTTTACCCTAAGCCTGAGGGATGTTATTGCGCTTGTGGACATGCTCCGACATAAAATAGATTAGATTTACTCAAACTAAAAACTTTTTGTGAAATAGATTCATATTGGTGGAGGTTCCATATCACTTTACTAGTGTTAGCAGTTGATGTTATTCTTCAATAACACAGACTCCAAAGCAAATCAGGTGGAGAAAAATAGGTTTATTCAAAGAGGACAAATCATGCTTGGAAGTGGATGGTAGATGGTCATTTTTTTCCCTGTCCTCAGTGATTCGCTCCACAGACTAAAGTGACAGTGTGCAATGTATTCCCCCCAACCCTAGCCTGCGGTTGACCAATTAGAATTCCTTGCAGTAAAATTGGGCCATTGGCCAAGTAACAAGCATCCTGTTTCAGGCTCAATGTATAAACCATTAAAACCAATGAAAACGTGCCACATGTAGCTATGAGTCCAGGACTGAAGCCCTTATTCTAAACAGATGTTGACCTGAAAACAACTATTTCCATTGATTGTTAATTCCCTATTGACCTCTTCTGTCCTGCAAAGCAACTGCTCATAGTTTGGAACTGAGAAAAATTGCTTTTATTTACCTTGGTTTCACAGTAACTTTATGCAGTTACTGCTAACATGACCCCCATTTTCTTCAAAACACAATACAATAGAGGCATGATACTTGTCCACATGATTAAGCATGTATTTAATGTAGCAAAAATGACAACTCATTTTCAACTAAATTAGCATATACTGCCTTTTTTACTTGGTAGGGCAGTCTAGTCCTCTGTGTATTATCTTAAAATATTCTTACACTAGTTTACCCTTTATATCATCCTACCATAGTGGTTATCAGAGAGATTAATTTCATTTTTCAGTTTGTGATTTTGGAACCTTGAAACTGTAATCTTTGAACCGTGGATGAATGGACATCCATTCATTCAAGACCTTGCATGAGTACATGTGTGAGATGTATCTGAGAAATGTAATTACATTCACTTTCCCATGAATATTTTGTGTTAAATTATTTCTCTGCTTCCTTTTTTTCTCTGCATAAAACTTTGTCAATTTTTGCCAGCTCTTTTGTCTCCAATCCCTTTCCAGTCTCCATTTTTAGTTTTCTTAAGATGTTCTTTAAACACAGACACCATAATGGTAGCCATTTTCTGTCATTTGACAGTCTGTGTTGCATCATCATCATCACACTTTCCCATCCTATAATCAAAGTGGTGCATGGTTAGATTGGTGCAGGTTGATCCTTCTCTCCCCACCACAGGTATAATAACAGGTGAAGCCTGTGTGTTGCTCAGAGGCTGAGACAAATAAAGCTCATACTGGGTACTCATACTGGGTATGCATACTGTGTACTTTATTGTGAATGACATGATACACCTAATGATGAGTTGAAGTTTGTGTATTTTGCTTTCCTTGCTTCAGCACTGGTAGTAATTGAACATAATAAAAGGGTTTAGCTGTTTATGTTGTGTGTAGGCTATGTGGTGCTAATAATGTGTGTATCTATGTGGTGATGAACAGAGCAGCCAGTAGCCAGAGCTCCTTTCTACTTTGCTGTCCTACAGAAAACTAAACCAACCAGAAGCTAAATAATTCTGAAGTTGATGTGCATTTTACTTTTCTTGAAACCACACTAGAAATGATTGAACTTAACTGCTTGTGTGTAGCCTATCTGGTGGTGTACAGAGCATCAGCTAGATCGAGCATCATCAGACAGACGCACTAAACTAACCCAGAGTAGAGGCCCCCAGGGTAGTGGCATCACTATGAGGACCCGGCTACTGCCTGACACATCTAATCAAGTTCGTGGATCCACTTTTAGACAGGCATGATCCACAGGGACCTATTCCCATGAGTAAAGGTTCCTCGCATCAAGAGGATGAGAAAGAAAAGAAAAAACAAAACAATTCATGTTCTCTTGCTTTGGTTTTATGTTCTCACTTAGATTGTATTCATAACATTTAATTTCTTTTGAAGTGGTCTGCTAAGTTACTAGCTTTCTGTTCCGATGACATTTTCTATTTATTTTCATAGAAACATTAATTGAAGTGTTTTGAAGAATCAAACTGTAAATCATGGGTCCTAATAAACTCATTCAAGTCTTAATTTTTATATCACAGTAATTAATCACTCATTTAAACCAGCATTAAATTGTTTTCAACTGCCAGTGCGTGTATTCTCTTAGTAGAAGACACATTATTAATCTACTGAGTTTCATATTTAATCATGTCGGACATTTGTTCATGCTTGTTGCACACTAAGAATCACATTTTAGATTGTTCATAAGGAAGGCATAAGGCACAAAGCAGTGTTGTGATTGGGTGCTTTGCTGCAAGTTAACAATGTTTACATACTTTTTTACCCACTTTATATGTACAGTGCCGTCGGAAAGTATTCAGACCCCTTGACTTTTTCCAATTTTTTTTTACGTTACAGCATTATTCTAAAATGGATTAAATTTAAAACGAAAACATGCTCAGCAATCTACACACAATACCCCATAATGACAAAGCAACAACCTATTTATATAAATATTCAGACCCTTTGCTATGAGTCTTGAAATTGAGCTCAGATGCATGCTGTTTCCATTGATCATCCTTGAGATGTTTCTAGAACTTGATTGGAGTCCATCTGTGGTCAATTCAATTGATTGAACATGATTTGGAAAGGCACACACCTGTCTATATAAGGTCCCACAATTGACAGTGCATGTCAGAGCAAAAAAACAAGCCATGAGGTCCAAGGAATTGTCCATAGAGCTCCGAGACAGGATTGTGTTGAGGCACAGATCTGGGGATGGGTACCCCAAAACTTCTGCAGAAAAGAAGGTCCAAAAGAACACAGTGGCCTACATCATTCTTAAATGAAAGAGGTTTGGAACCAAGACATCTCCTAGAGCTGGCCGCCTGGCCAAACTGAGCAATCGGGGGAGAAGGGCCTTTGTCAGGGAGGTGACTGATGGTCACTCTGACAGAGCTCCAGAGTTCCTCTGTGGAGATCAGGGAACCTTACAGAAGGACAACCATCTCTGCAGCACTCCACCAATCATCCCGTTATGGTTGAGTGGTCAGACAGAAGCAACTCTTCAGTAAAAGGCACATGAAAGCCTGCTTGGAGTTTGCCAAAAGGCACCTAAAGTCTCACAGACCATGAGACAAGATTCTCTGGTCTGATGTAAACAATATTGAACTCTTTGGCCTGAATGCCAAGCATCACTTATGGAGGAAACTTGGCAACATCCCTACGGTGAAGTATGATGGTGGCAGCATCATGCTGTGGGGGATGTTTTTCAGCGGCAGGGACTGGGACACTAGTCAGGATCGAGGCAAAGATGAACGGAGCAAAGTACAGAGAGATCCTTGATGAAAACCTGCTCCAGAGCACTCAGGACCTCAGACTGGGGTGAAGGTTCACCTTCCAACAGGACAACGACTCTAATCACTCAGCAAATACAATGCAGAAGTGGCTTCGGGACAAGTCTCTGAATGTCCTTGAGTGGCCCAGCCAGAGTCTGGACTTGATCGAACATCTCTGGAGAGACCTGAAAATAGCTGTGCAGCAACCTGACAGAGCTTGAGAGGATCTGCAGAGAAGAATGGGAGAAACTCTCTAAATACAGGTGTGCATAGCTTATAGCATCATACCCAAGAAGACTTGAGGCTGTAATCGTTAGCAAAGGTGCTTCAACAAAGAACTGAGTAAAAGGTCTGAATACTTACACTACCGTTCAAAAGTTTGGTGTCACTTAGAAATGTCCTTGTTTTTTAAAGAAAAGCACATTTTCTGTCGTTTTAAAATAACATCAAATTGATCCGAAATACAGTGTAGACATTGTTAATGTTGTAAATGACTATTGTAGCTGGAAACGGCAGATATTTTTGGAATATCTACATAGGCGTACAGAGGCCCGTTATCAGCAACCATCACTCCTGTGTTTCAATGGCACGTTGTGTTACCTAATCAAAGTTGATCATTTTAAAAGGCTAATTGATCATTAGAAAACAGTTTTGCTATTATGTTAGCACAGCTGAAAACTGTTGTGCTGATTTAAAGAAGCAATAAAACTGGCCTTCTTTAGACAAGTTGAGTATCTGGAGCATCAGCATTTGTGGATTTGATTACAGGCTCAAAATAGCTACAAACAAAGACTTTCTTCTGAAACTCGTCAGTCTATTCTTGTTCTGAGAAATGAAGGCTATTCCATGCGAGAAATTGCCAGGAAACTGAAGATCTCGTACAATGCTGTGCACTACTCCCTTCACAGAACAAAACAAACTTCACAGAACAAACTGGCCCTAACCAGAATAGAAAGAGGAGTGGGAGGCCCGGTGCACAACTGAGCAAGAGGACAAGTACATTAGAGTGTCTAGTTTGAGAAACAGATGCATCCCAAGTCCTCAACTGGCAACTTCATTAAATAGTACCCGCAAAACACCAGTCTCAACGTCAACAGTGAAGAGGCGACTCCGGGATGCTGGCGTTTGATCAGAAATACAGTGTAGATATTGTTAATGTTGTAAATGACTATTGTAGCTGGAAACTGCATATTTTCTATGGAATATCTACATAGGCGTATGGAGGCCCATTATCAGGAACCATCACTCCTTTGTTCCAATGGCACGTTGTGTTAGCTAATCCAAGTTGATCATTGTAAAAGGCTAATTGATCATTAGAAAACATTTTGCAATTATGTTAGCACAGCTGAAAACCGTTATTCTGATTAAAGAAGCAATAAAACTGGCCTTCTTTAGACTAGTTGAGTATCTGGAGCCTCAGAATGTATGGGTTAGATTACAGGCTCAAAATGGCCAGAAACAAGGACCTTTCTAATGAAACTTGTCAGTCTATTCTTGTTCTGAGAAATGAAGGCTATTCCATGCGAGAAATGTCCAAGAAACTGAAGATCTCGTACAGAAAAAATGAAAAGATGCCAGAGGAGTGCTTGTCGCCATCTGTCAAGCACGGTGGAGGCAATGTGATGGTCTAGGGGTGCTTTGGTGATGGTAAAGTGGGAGATTTGTACAGGGTAAAAGGAACCTTGAAGAAGGAAGGCTATCACTCTATTTTGCAACGCCCTGCCATACCCTGTGGACGGCGCTTAATTGGAGCCTATTTCCTCCTACAACAGGACAATGACCCAAAGCACAGCTCCAAACTATACAACAACTATTTAGGGAAGAAGCAGTCAGTTGGTATTCTGTCTGTGCTGGCCACTCCATTATAGTCACCAGATCTCAACCCTATTGAGCTGTTGTGGGAGCAGCTTGACCATATGGTACGTAAGAAGTGCCATTAAGCCAATCCAACATGTTGGAGGTGCTTCAGGAAGCATGGGGTGAAATCTCTTCAGATTACCTCAACAAATTGACAACTAGAATGCCAAAGTTCTGCAAGGCTGTAATTGCTGCAAATCGTTCTTTGAACGAAAGCAAAGGACACAATTATTATTAAAATTTAAAATCATTATTTCTAACCTTGTCAACGTCTTGACTATATTTCCTTTTCATTTTGCAGCTCATTTCATGTATGTTTTCATGGAAAACAAGGACATTTTTAAGTGAGCCCAAACGGTAGTGTATGTAAATGTGAGATTTAAAAAAAAACGTTTTTATAAATTAGCAAACATTTCTAAAATCCTGTTTTTGCTTTGTCATTATGTGGTATTGTGTGTAGATTAATGAGAGAAAAAAACATTGTAATACATTTAGAATAAGGCTGTAACCTAACAAAATGTGGAAAATGTCAAAGGGTATGAATACTTTCCTAAGGTACTGTATATACTGTATTCTATTCATGGCTCATCCTATATAACTACTGCTGTACACACCTTTTCTATTCAAATATTGTCTATACACCCATTATATGTGTATATACTGTATATATATGCCGGTCTCTGACATTGCTCCTACTGATATTTATTTATTTTTCTGGATAATGTGTGTATTGTTTTTTGTTGCTGGTATTACTGCACTGCTAGAGCCAGAAACACAAGCATTCTGCTGCACTTGCGATAACATCTGCAAATCTGTGTACACGACCAGTAAACTTTGATTTGATTTTGCATGCCACGCACAACATAAATACTGTAGCTCTGATGGCTAAACTCTAACACAACTTGGCAGACCTGTGCATCAAGTTAAAAATCTTCTCTTTCTCTCCATAAACGTTGCTCCCTTGGCTGGCCCAGCGGTGTGTGGTTTTGCTGAGGTAGGGCTAGAAGAGCAGGGTTCGGGGGAACAACAGTGATTGTTCTATCTCTGACTAACATTGCTACTGTTTGGGCTGTGGTTGTTGTTCCTCCTGCATGGCCTACTAGGGGCACAGCTGTTCCTGACAATGAAGTTGTTGACTACTCTTTATAGATTTACCATAGACAATACAAATAGCAGAGTAGCCCTTTCCTGGTGTTTATTTCCACTTCAAATGTAGTTGGTGATATCCTTTTGAATTAGGCGTTGAGGGAGACTGAGTGAACACCTCTTTGCCGTAGGGACTAACTCCTTGATTGGGAAAAGTGAACCTTTCTTCTCCTGGGTCTATCTACTTGATTGGGAAAAGTGAACCTTTCTTCTCCTGGGTCTATCTACTTGATTGGGAAAAGTGAACCTTTCTTCTCCTGGGTCTATCTACTTGATTGGGAGAAGTGAACCTTTCTTCTCCTGGGTCTACCTACTTGATTGGGAGAAGTGAACCTTTCTTCTCCTGGGTCTACCTACTTGATTGGGAGAAGTGAACCTTTCTTCTCCTGGGTCTACCTAATTGATTGGGAGAAGTGAACCTTTCTTCTCCTGGGTCTACCTAATTGATTGGGAGAAGTGAACCTTTCTTCTCCTGGGTCTACCTACTTGATTGAAGTCCTTTTAGAATTCTTCTGTGGCGTATTGTTCTCCTCACGGATCATAACACTGTTATGCTTCTTTTTACTTCAATCGTTTCTCTCGTTCTGCTATTTTGAGGACTTAATGTGTATTTTTTCCGTTATAAAAGTGGCAGTGTAGACAGGGCCTATGATCAAACAAATTATCTGGCAAGTCCAAATTAATTGTCACAAAGGAGTGTATTACTGGAAGCCATTAAGAGAAGCACAGACTTTGGGGATAAGGTTTGACAGTGTCTGTAGGCTAATTTGACAGGAGACCAATGTTGTGACGGGAGCATATAATTATCTAGCAGTAAAGTAAACAACAATGTTTCCTCTCTCAGCAAGCAGAGTGCCTTGTCACACATACGGTTTGAAAATGCAGATTGCTACAGCTCCATTTCTCAAACACAGATCGAAAGGGTGAGTGAGAGAGAGAGAACGAGAGAGAGAGAGAGAGAGAGGAGAGAGAGAGAGAGAGGAGAGAGAGAGAGAGGAGAGAGAGAGAGAACGAGAGAGAGAGAGAGAGAGAGAGAGAGGAGAGAGAGCGAGAGAGAGAGAGAGAGAGAGAGAGAGAGAGAGAGAGAGAGAGAGAGAACGAGAGAGAGAGAGAGAGAGAGGAGAGAGAGAGAGAGAGGAGAGAGAGAGAGAAGTGGGGAAATTGAAAGACAGGGCAGAGAGCGAGAGAAAAAGAAAGAAGCAGAGAGTGAGGGAGAGAGAAAGCAGCCACTGAAGTAGAGCCAAGTCCATTATCCAAACCACCTCAGAGATTCAGAGATCAGCTTGAACTCAATTATCAGTGACTGGTACCGCTGAGCTTATTAGTAGAAAAATACCAAAACAAACTAGACATTCAACTATGTTATTTACTGCTCCTTGGTTGTCCAAATCAGCATGTTCTTATAAAGTTATTATCCTCCTCCCCTTGGATGACTGGGTATAGAGGGAAGCACTGTCTCTGTAATTGGGTGTATTTGGTTCAATCTGCAATATTCTTTTCCCCCTACATCCAAATTTTTCTCTCTCTCCAGCCCTTTCTATTTCTCTCTCCACCCCCCTTCTCTCTCAATTAAATTAAGTTTAATTCAAGGGGCTTTATTGGCATGGGAAACATGTGTTAACATTGCCAAAGCAAGTGAAGTAGATAATAAACAAAAGTGAAATAAGCAAAAAAAATGAACAATAAACATTACACTCACAGAAGTTCCAAAATAATAAAAACATTTCAAATGTCATATTATGTATATATACAGTGTTGTAACGATGTGCAAATGGTTAAAGCGCAAAAGGGAAAATAAATCAATATTAATATGGGTTGTATTTACAATGGTGTTTCTTCTTCACTGGTTGCCCTTTTCTTGTGTTATTTTAATAACACACTGTGTTATTTCACCCAGTAGATATGGGAGTTTATCAAAATTGGGTTCGTTTTCAAATTATTTTTGGATCTGTGTAATCTGAGGGAATATGTATCTCTAATATGGTCATACATTTGGCAAAAGGTTAGGGAGTGCAGCTCAGTTTCCACCTCATTTTGTGGGCAGTGTACACATAGCCTGTCTTCTCTTGAGATCCAGGTCTGCCTACGGCGGCCTTTCTCAATAGCAAGGCCATGCTCACTGAGTCTGAACATAGTCAAAGCTTTCCTTAAGTTTGGGTCAGTCACGGTGGTCAGGTATTCTGCCACTGTTAACTCTCTGTTTAGGGCCAAATAGCATTCTAGTTGCTCAGTTTTTTGTGAATTCTTTCCAATGTTTCAAGTAATTATCTTTTTGTTTTCTCATGATTTGGTTGGGTCTAATTGTGTTGCTGTCCTGGGGGCTCTGTGGGGTCTGTTTGTGTTTGTGTACAGAGCCCCAGGACCAGTTTGCTTAGAGGACTCTTCTCCAGGTTCATCTCTCTGTAGGTGATGGCTTTGTTATGGACGGTTTGGGAATCGCTTCCTTTTAGGTGGTTGTAAAATTTAACGTCTCTTTTCTGTATTTTGATAATTAGCGGGTATTGACCTAATTCTGCTGAGCATGCATTATTTGGTGTTTTACGTTATACACTGGGGATATTTTTGCAGAATTCTGCATGCAGAGTCTCAATTTGGTGTTTGTCCCATTTTGTGAAGTCTTGGTTGGTGAGCGAACCCCAGACCTCACAATCATAAAGGGCAATGCGTTCTATAACTGATTGAAGTATTTTTAGCCAGATCCAAATTGGTATGTCGAATTTTATGTTCCTTTTGATGGCATAGAAGGGCCTTCTTGCCTTGTCTCTCAGATCGTTCACAGTTTTGTGGATGTTACCTGTGGTGCTGATGTTTAGGCCAAGGTATGTATAGTGTTTTGTGTGCTCTAGGGCAACGGTGTCTAGATGGAATTTGTATTTGTGGTCCTGGTGACTGGACCTTTTTTGGAACACCGTTATTTTGGTCTTACTGATATTTACTGTCAGGGCCCAGGTCTGGCAGAATTTGTGCAGAAGATCTAGGTGCTGCTGTAGGCCCTCCTTGGTTGGTGACATAAGCACCAGATTATCAGCAAATAGTAGACATTTGACTTCAGATTCTAGTAGGGTGAGGACGGATGCTGCAGACTGTTCTAGTGCCATTGCCTATTCGTTGATATACAAAGTCAGTACTTTGTAGAGCCACCTTTTGCAGCAATTACAGCTGCAAGTCTCTTGGGGTATGTCTAGCCACTGGGTATGTCTAGCCACTGGTATTTTTTCCCATCCTTCAAGGCAAATCTGCTCCAGCTCCTTCAAGTTAGATGGGTTCTGCTGGTGTACAGCAATCTTTAAGTCATACCACAGATTCTCTATTGGATTGAGGTCTGGACTTTGACTAGGCCATTCCAAGACATTTAAATGTTTCCCCTTAAACCACTCAACAGTTGCTTTAGCATTATGCTTAGGGTCGTTGTCCTGCTGGAAGTTGAACCTCCGTCCCAGTCTAAAATCTCTGGAAGACTGAAACAGGTTTCTCTCAATAATTTCCCTGTATTTAGCACCATCCTTCATTCCTTCAATTCTGACCAGTTTCCCAGTCCCTGCCGATAAAAACATCCCCACAGCATGATGCTGCCACCACCACGCTTCACTGTGAGGATGATGTTCTCTGGGTGATGAGAGGTGTTGGGTTTGCGCCAGACATAGCATTTTCCTTGATGGCAGAAAAGCTACATTTTAGTCTCATCTGACCAGAGTACCTTCTTCCATATGTTTTTCTGGAGTCTCCCACATGCCTGTTGGTGAACACCAAATGTGTTTGCTTGTTTCTTTCTTTAAGCAATGGCTTTTTCTGGCCACTCTCCCGTAAAGCCCAGCTCTGTGGAGTGTACGGCTAAAAAGATACTCCAATCTCCGCTGTGGAGCTTTGCAGCTCCTTCAGGGTTATATTTGGTCTCTTTGTTGCCTCTCTGGTTTATGACCTCCTTGCCTGGTCCGTGAGTTTTGGTTGGCGGGCTTCTTTTGGCAGGTGTGTTGTGTTGCCATATTCTTTCCTTTTTTATTAATGGATTTAATGGTGCTCCGTGGGATGTTCAAAGTTTCAGATATTTTTTTATAACCCAATCCTGATCTGTACTTCTCCACAACTCTGTCCCTGACCTGTTTGGAGAGCTCCTCGGTTTTCATGGTGCCCCTTGCTTAGTGTTGTTGCAGACTCTGGGGCATTTCAGAACTGGTGTATATATACTGAGATCATGCGACAATTAGATTGCACACAGGTGGACTTTATTTAACTAATTATGTGACTTATGAAGGTAATTGGTTGCACCAGATCTTATTTAGGGGCTTCCTAGCAAAGGGGGTGAATACATATGCACGCACCACTTTTCCGTTTGTTATTCTTTCGAATTTTTTTAAACAAGTCATTTTTTAAATTTCACTTCACCAATTTGGACTATTTTGTGTAAGTCTATTACATGAAATCCAAATAAAAATCCATTTAAATTATAGGTTGTAACGCAACAAAATAGGAATAACACCAATGGGGATGAATACTTTTGCAAGGGACTGTATACGCTTGAAGAGGGTGGAGCTTAAGCTGCATCCCTGTCTCAACCCACGGCCCTGTTGAAATAAATGTGTGTGTTGTTTGCCAATTTTAACAACAGACTCTCTCTCTGTCCCTCCCTCTCCCCCCTCCCTCCCTCCCTCTCTCTCTCTCTCTCTATCTATCTCTCCTTCTCAACTGAATAGGTTTAATTTTATTTCATTACAAATGCCAGCAGCATACCACCCTGCATACCATGGCTGGCTTGCTTCTGAAGCTAAGTGGGGTTGGTCCTGGTCAGTTCCTGGATGGGAGACCAGATGCTGCTGGAAGTGGTGTTGGAGGGCCAGTAGGAGGCACTCTTTCCTGTGGTCTAAAAAAAATTGCCCAATGCCCCACACTGCCCTGTGTAGGGTGCCGTCTTTTGGATGGGACGTTAAAACGGGTGTCCTGACTCTCTGAGGTCATTAAAGATCCCATGGCACTTATTGTAAGATTAGGGTGTTAACCCTGGTGTCCTGGCTAAATTCCCAATCTGGCCCTCAAACCATCACAGTCACCTAATAATCCCCAGTTTACAATTTGCTCATTCATCCCCCTCCTCTCCCCTGTACCTATTCCCCAGGTCATTGCTGCAAATGAGAATATGTTCTCAGTCAACTTACCTGGTAAAATAACAGATAAATAAAATAAACAAAGATTGTATCAGTGCAAGATAATGATTTCTGCGATTGAGAGTGTGTATGTTCTTATACATGGGTCAACTATAGTTCATATTCTACATGTTTCACACTGTAATATTCTGTATGCTCCAGAACTGAGGTTTGAGTGAAAGCATTTCCACAGTGCAAGGTCCCTGCAACTCCATTGAATAATTGCTTAAATTCTTATCTTTATCAATTTATCTTTTCAATAAATAATAACACGTTGGATAAAAACATGTTTTATTTTCGAAAAGCACTATGGACTATACGTGTACAATGTGTCCGCTGTGAAAAGAAGTCACGCTTCCTTTCTTTCTATTGGCCTTTCTTTCTCTCCTTCCCCTTTCTGTGTAACCTCACTCTTTTTTTCTGTTCCTTATAGAGCTTTACTCAACTCTTCTTCAAGGGCTCTGTACTACAGTACATCTTGTTGAGTAATTGTGTATTCATTCTTTGTCACAGAGACAGAAAGGTGTTTGGTTGTTATGGTTGACAACCTGTTTCTGATACAATGCAGATAAATGACAGAACATGGACATTTGAATCTGAATGTTATTTTTTGTAATGGAGTTTAGGTTTACTCCTAACGCCAGTACTGCCTACCTGTACTTCATCTCTAATATTATCTTATGAGTGCCAGAAGGTGGCCGTGCGGTTAAGGCTGCACCCCTCAGCGCATGTATGATTCCTCCACCTGTGTGGGTACGAATCCATGCACCTATTGGCCCTACTACTTTGTGTCTCCCTTCTCTCAGTTTAGCCTTAATTTCATACCAAGGTTATTGTCGTAAACACGACTTAGTAAACTGAAATAAAATAATGAAGAAAAAAAATTTTAAAAACCGAGAGCGAATGCGGAGCATGAGCTTGAATTCATCTCAAGTACTGTACATTGCTGGAAAGCAAATGTATTTGTAGTGTCAGAAGATGGCAGCATATGTGGAATGGAGATAAAAGGGGAAGACCCAACCAACCTTAAAGATCATCTGAACAGCTCCCACAAAGAATTTCCGTGTAAAGAAAAGGTGATACAGCTATTTCTTTATTTTTGGAATTCGGTCAGGAGTTGACTCCTGGTATCGTATGAACACACATAAGACATGGAAAATGTGTACAGTTGCAGAAAATGAGCTTTAAAACAGCTAAATGTTCTCTCTGCCAGCTAGAAGTGTGTGAACAGCTTGAACAGTTTGGGGTCACATGGGTTGCGAGGGGTTTGCTGCTACGCCAATAAATTACAATATCCATACGGACCTTTACCGCCTACAGATGTAGGATATTAATTTGAGCCAGTTTTCTACAGCAGGAAAAGAATCCTGCGGAAACAGGATATGTGAATTATTTAGTGGATTATAATTCATGGGCATTTTCGTAGGGGTTGAGAAGAGAAAATAAAGTCCGAAATGTAAAAGTGTAAATTACAAACTTCAAAAGCCTTTTTAAACCTCAAATACACTACACGTTTAACATTTCCTGCATTGGAGGAACATTCTCCTGCAACAGGGTGATCAAATTAAGATCCTACATCTGTAGGGAATTTGTGTGACTGGACCTTCTCAAATAGTACTTGAGTACCCCTGCTATAGGCCGACAACACATGAATGTCTCTTAGCCTCCCATGCACGCTACTTTTAACACTAAAGCGGAAACAAAATAACATAAAAACTAAATAGAAATGTGTTTATCAAACTGAAACTGAATAAAAAAACAAGTAAATGAAGTCTGAAAACTAACTGAAACAAAACTGAATTTCAAATGAAATGTCAAAAACGAATAGAAAGTCACTAAACTATAATACCCTTGCTTCATACTGTCCCCGTAAATAAATAATAAAAATAATAATTATGATCATTGTAATTCATCTCCTGCTCTCATCTGGTAAAGAACATGTCTATCTGCTCATGCTTGGAAGTCAAAGCAGTGGATGTTGTGCAACACTCGGTCTCTGTCTCCAGTGAAAGATGTGTGTGTGAATGTTATAATGTGCTTGTTGTAATGCAGCATCGACAACACTGTATCCCGAGTGAGGAGAGGTTTCACCGCTCGAGTGTCTGCATGACGCTTGAACTCATTTAGCTGAACATATGGAACGTGTCATCACGTTCCCCCACTGTGGTTCCTATAGTTCCCTTCCCACTACAGACTCCAGAGTGTGTACACACTTTTCATGTTTCATCTACAAACCACATGTACAGTAAATCACACTGGCACAGGAGGAGAACAAACCAAGCTGCTGTCTGCAAAGGTACCATAGAGCATTCACCAACCCATCTACTGTATATACATGGTTCTGTGACAGGTTCTGCCTACAAACGCTCAAGTTGACTGCAATTAGAATTTTAATTGCAAGCTGTAGGGCAGATAGCTAAGTGCAGATATGGCAGAGAGAAAACCAGGGTTTATTTGCATATGATTTCAAATGCAAATGAGAGTGTGATACATCAGGGACAGTGAAAAATATATAATTATTACTCCTTTGGATGTGTTCATGTCTACCACAATATATTTGATTATATCAACAATGTTAGTGTTTGGATTGAGATAGCCTACTTTTGTTGCCAGCGGTTGTCAGTGGTCGCTCCATAAAGATTAAAATGTTGACCATGATAATGTAATGCAATTTCATATTAAGAACAATACGTTTCACATTATGTATAAAGTAACATTATGACCTCTGGGGAAGTCTTTGGAAAGTTATTGAATTTCCAACAGAATAATAAACCTACTAAGCAACATTACACCATGTACCTGACCTCCAAGAATGACCCATGCATGAGAACCTGCCAGTCCTAGATCACGTTGGAGGCCTACTGAAGTCTGTTAATACAGTTCAGAAGGGTTATGCCTTATCACGGTGTTGGCAGCTCCAGTAGGCCATCAGACTGAGCAGAGAGTGATACCAGGCCGGCACCATAGAAGGATTCGAGTGGGAAAAGCCTGTCTAAGACCACATGGCCGTTCAAGAGAAATGGTAGAAAAATGGTTTCTAATTTTTTTCCAGCTGACTCCTCCTGTCTTCTGTGCACCTATCATTCAGGGACAGTGTCAGAGAAATTACGTAGAAAATATCAAAACCTGATTCAAGAAAGAGAAGTGAAAATCACGGGCCATTATCCTCCTTCTTCTGCATCTTTTGTTATTTTTCTCCAGTAGCTTTCTCAAGCAGCCACTCTTTTTTTCCCTGGGCTACACCGTATGACACGAGTGTGAGAAATCCTGTGCGTGAGCGTTTCCATGGGACCGCTTGTATCTATCTTTCAGAAATATAGAGACCTATTTCCACTTTCCATTGAGAATCCTTCTCTGCTGTCTGTGTGCCAGGTAAATATATAGCCACAGCATTGATGGATATCACATCTCTACTGAGAAATTGGTTTTGGAAAGTAGCCTGATTGGATGGATGGTGGAGGCCCATTGGCACTTACATTAGTTATCATATGAATAACTATAGGTGCAAACATGAAGCATACAGATCTTTACTAGGCTAGGGGGAGTATGGATAAAAAGTATAATTTCTCACAAGCAGTCACATTGCCACAGAAAGAACTGGGATAACTTTCAGTGAGACATCCAGTACATACATTCTGCAGCTGTGCATCTCCATTGTTTGCTAGTCTCCAACAGAGCTACTGTATATGGCTCTCCACAACACACTCCACAATTCAGTCATCATACTGTAGCATTCTCCATGGCGGGGGTTTTATAAACTGCTTACAATGATTATTCAGACTTGCATAAAAGCTTACCTTATGCCATCTAGGAAAAGTCACAGAAATAGTAGTCCTCCAGGTGCAATACCATGTACATACCTAATCACAGAAATAATGATTCATTATATTAATTAATTAATTGATATTGAAATTCCTCATTGCAATTCTTAGTTTAAGCGGTACTATTTCTGGTCAAAAGTAATGCACTTTATAGGGAATAGGGTGCCATTTGGGACACACAGTATGTTGATTTTCTCCTGAGTGGCACAGCGGTCGAAGGCACTGCATCTCAGTGCTAGAGGTGTCACTACAGACCCCGGTTCGATACTGGGCTGTATCACAACCGGCCGTTATTGGGAGTCCCATAGGGCGGCACACAATTGGCCCAGCGTCGTCCAGGCTAGGGTTTGTCAGGGGTAGGCTGTCATTGTAAATAAGAATTTGTTCTCAACTGACTTGCCTAGTTTAATAAACGTTAAATAAAACCTAAATAAGTGAGTTTTAAGAACCTCTGCAGGGATGTATTCTCCATCTCCCTCAGGCTAGCCTCTTCATTAGCTTATTCCCATCTTCCAATCACAACACTCCTCAAAGGAAGGACTAGATAACATTGTTATGTGCTCAGTGTTCTGTGGATCAAGAGAACAGCTTTGTAAATTACATTGTTCTATATGCAAATCGATTTACCTAAAGCACATTAGTGCAGATTCGTATTCATAATCCAAGTGGTTAATACCAAATTATTATAGTTCTTCAGTTCCCAAGAGAATAGAAAAGCAATGGTGGGGGGGGGGGGTACAGGGGCATCATGCACCCCCAAAAGCTGAGGGGGCACAAAGTACTTGAGGATGGCTTGGGGTTGGATCATATTTTAAACACCTGAAACAGATTTTT